>NC_090649.1:343809175-344109175 GCF_040937935.1 Hyperolius riggenbachi | reverse complement strand
CAAGGATGTGTGGGATCCTTTGTCATTTAGAAACAGATCTTTGAGATCTTCCGTCTGTGACCCTGCTATGGGGAAAATTTCTCGACTATGCAGCGTCAAAAGTAAAATTATTATGCCTAATAAAAGTTTATCCTGTTGATGTCGCCATTTCTTCTGCAAATGAGTCTCTGTCTCACCCTGTTCACACCTGTAAGGGCCCGTTGCCTGGGGACAGTTGCTCCAGCGTTTCGGTCCTAGATGCCTTGCAGTCTGCTCCACAGATCGCGGAGGTTTGCGCTATAGAAGCGTCAGTTTCACAACCTAAAGTGAATTTTGATTCGCAGGTTTTGCGTTCTGATTCCTCAGATTCGACATTGTTAGCCGAATCTAAGAGTGAGACAGCGCTTCGGTTTTGTGAATCTGATGCTGAACACTCTTTGCCTCATTCAGAGACGCTTTCTCTGAACCTGCCCTGTACCATGAATAAAAACATGTTTTCCTTTCACACTGACGTTTGTGAGCCCCTTTCTTGCTCTGAGGGAAGTTCTGACTCTCCACCCTGTACTCTGGATGAGTCAATATTGCCTTGTACAATATCTCCTGCCCTGCCCCTAGAGGCTCGTCTAGGTATTGCTGCTATTTTTACCTGTCTTTCTGCAGTTTTGGAGTTGCAAGCTAGTTTGACTGCTATGCAGAATTCTGGGTGCAGCGAGATTAAAGTTAGGGAGTCAGTGTGTGGTCCAGTGAATATTCCTGTACGTTCCACTCATGATGATGAAATTCAGTCTCAGTTTATGGTGGAACCTTCCCTGGGACATCTGCCCTGTTCTCAAAATAAAGTTCCAGTTTTGCCCTGTAACATGGATAGTACAGAATCCTTCTTAGAAAACTAAAAAAAATGATGTTCCTGAGGTCTTGTTTGATGTTCTGGAGGTCTCCGAGTTCCTCCCAAAGGGTGCAGAACTTGTAGGAGATGTCTCCTGCCCCCCAAGTCCTTCTGAGGTGTTACCCTCTTCCGTAGGCATTGCTGCCTTGCTGGCTACCTTTTCAGCTCTGATGGAGCTTCACTCATATGTAGTCAATGATGATATTATTGTCACAGAAATTTCTGAATTTGTATCCGAGTCTTCTTTTAAAAGTCCAGTGCCTGTGACCTCCACTCATGATGATTCTCTGTCCGGTACTGGTTTTGGTCTTGTCATGCCGGACTCTGAGGTTGGCAGTTCCCCGACATGTCCTGAGGTTTCTCCTGTGCTGGTGTACCCCAGTGTGCTCTGTGACCCAGAAAGCCCAAGTGTGCCTCGGCTACCAGCGTACTCAGATGCTTCCTCGGTGGAGACATGCTCTGATATGGCCTGCCTGCTTGCATGTCCAGAAGTGGTCCCTGAAAGTCTTGATCTTGATGGGTGTCCTCGTAATTCTGAATCCGGAATTGTCATTGGTTCCATGGGGGTTCTTGGTAATTCTCCATGTGAGCCTGGTGATTGTTCTGCCCTCTTGGGATCTCTGTGGAGCTTCAAAAGGTTCTGGGAGATTCCCGGAGAAATTTTGCTTGGTACCCTGGATAAGATCAACGGTGGCTTTTGTGTTGTAAGGGACACTTCGAACAGGTATTGTGGCAGGTTTGGTATTTTCGGACGCTCCTTGGAAGGTGGTGGGTATTGTCTGGAGGGTGTCGATGGCTTCTTCTCTGGCGTTCACAGTCCTGATGGGTGTTATACTGAGACTGGTAGTACTGATGGGCATGTTTCGGTGGCTTCTGTTTCCGATGAGGTCGGTTTCGGGTGGACCGACTCTGAAATTAGATCTTGTCGGGCTGCCCCGACCTTCATGAGTCTTCAGTTTGAGTCTGTTGCTAATAGCAGTTTTGACGGTCGTCTGGAATTCGACCCTGGAGGGGGGGGGGGGGTACTGTGATGATTTGCTCAGCTGCCTGTGCAGGCAGGCAGCCTTTTGACCATTGTGTAGGTTTGCATGCTGCAGGACTCTGGAAAGAAGAGCTTCTGTCAGTTTTGCAGCTTGTGCTTGCAGAGGAATTTGCATACGTTGTCATGCAAATTGCCTGGCCACATTCATTGGAGGCGTGTACTATAAGTACTATGTCTTTCCCACAATGCTTCGCTGGTCATAAGGATTTCGTCCTATGTAACACTCCTGGTGGGGTGTCAGCCTTACTCTCTGTTTGAAGATCAGCTTAGAGTAATTCCTGGAAACTGTGCTAGGCAGATTCCCCTAGTGCAGTTAGGATTGCTTATCTGTTTTGTTTGTCTGTTGCGATTGTCCTGTCCCAGCGGTGGTCGATAGGAAGTCGTTCTGATCTCTGTTCTTGGAGCATAGCTGGTGCAGCGGTTGCTATCAGCTATCTCTTCTGTTCTGCCTCTCTGGATCGTGCTAGCCACTTTTCGCTAGTGCTGTGGATTCTTCTGTTCTGTCTCCTGGGATCACGCTAGCCACTTTTCGCTAGTGCTGTGGATCCTATCTCTCGCTTGTCCCTGTTTTCGTGTGTCTGTCTTGTCTGCTACGACCGCTTGCTGGAGGCTCGGTGAGGTAACCGTTAAGCAAGCGTTTGCGTCCTCTGTTTCATGTTTGTCTGTCGATGGTTAGTTAGGCGTGCTTGTCTCTATTGTGCTTATCACGTGGAGACCGCGCATAATTGCGTGCACTGTTGCGAATGAGTGCGGTGTTCGCGGTTAGCTAGCGTTTGTTATTTTCCGCATCTTCTCATTGTATTATTTGCTGTGCCTTTGCTACCCTCGTATTCTATTCTGATCTGCCTTGTGTCACGTCTGGCGATCGCACCTCTCGCGATCGCGTTCCTATTTCATATCTGCTGTTGTGTGTGCGCGGTCGCGGGGTGGCGACTGGATTGGCGCACACACATACAACCTGTCCCTTTGCTCGTTCTCATTCGCAATCGCCTCTCTTGCGATTGCGTTCTGCGCTTCGTACAATTCCTGTCTGGCATTTGTGGAGGTACAGAGGATTGATTCCTCTGCACTCCCCAGCGCCATCTGCCCACAGGAATTTCCCTCTACAGGTGCGTAGCACCTTTTGCTGGGTGCCTGCAATTACACGCTCGTGGAGGATTTCCGCCGTATCAGCGCACGCGTTGTGCGCTGATCACGGAGAAAGTTCCACAATCGTTACACTTTCATTGGTCCAGTACTTAAGGGAGGTGCTGGAGAGCACAGGTGTATATACAGTGGTGTGAAAAACTATTTGCCCCTTCCTGATTTCTTATTCTTTTGCATGTTTGTCACACTTAAATGTTTCTGCTCATCAAAAACCGCTAACTATTAGTCAAAGATAACATAATTGAACACAAAATGCAGTTTTAAATGATGGTTTTTATTATTTAGTGAGAAAAAAAACTCCAAATCTACATGGCCCTGTGTGAAAAAGTGATTGCCCCCCTTGTTAAAAAATAACTTAACTGTGGTTTATCACACCTGAGTTCAATTTCTGTAGTCACCCCCAGGCCTGATTACTGCCACACCTGTTTCAATCAAGAAATCACTTAAATAGGAGCTATCTGACAAAGAGAAGTAGACCAAAAGCACCTCAAAAGCTAGACGTCATGCCAAGATCCAAAGAAATCTAGGAACAAATGAGAACAAAAGTACTGTAATTGAGATCTATAAGTCTGGTAAAGGTTATAAAGCCATTTCTAAAGCTTTGGGACTCCAGCGAACCACAGTGAGAGCCATTATCCACAAATGGCAAAAACATGGAACAGTGATGAACCTTCCCAGGAGTGGCCGGCCGACCAATATTACCCCAAGAGCGCAGAGAAAACTCATCTGAGAGGCCACAAAAGACCCCAGGACAACATCTAAAGAACTGCAGGCCTCACTTGCCTCAATTAAGGTCAGTGTTCACGACTCCACCATAAGAAAGAGACTGGGCAAAAGCGGCCTGCATGGCAGATATCCAAGGCGCAAACCACTTTTAAGCAAAAAGAACATTAAGGCTTGTCTCAATTTGCTAAAAAACATCTCAATGATTGCCAAGACTTTTGGGAAAATACCTTGTGGGCCGACAAGACAACAGTTGAACTTTTTGGAAGGTGCGTGTCCCGTTACATCTGGCGTAGAAGTAACACAGCATTTCAGCAAAAGAACATCATACCAACAGAAAAATATGGTGGTGGTAGTGTGATGGTCTGGGGTTGTTTTGCTGCTTCAGGACCTGGAAGGCTTGCTGTGATAGATGGAACCATGAATTCTGCTGTCTACCAAAAAATCCTGAAGGAGAATGTCTGGCCATCTGTTCGTCAACTCAAGCTGAAGCGATCTTGGGTGCTGCAGCAGGACAATGACCCAAAACACACCAGCAAATCCACCTCTGAATGGCTGAAGAAAAACAAATGAAGACTTTGGAGTGGCCTAGTCAAAGTCCTGACCTGAATCCTATTGAGATGTTGTGGCATGACCTTAAAAAGGCGTTTCATGCTAGAAAACCCTCAAATAAAGCTGAATTACAACAATTCTGCAAAGATGAGTGGGCCAAAGCTCCTCCAGAGCGCTGTAAAAGACTCATTGCAAGTTATCGCAAATGCTTGATTGCAGTTATTGCTTCTAAGGGTGGCCCAACCAGTTATTAGGTTCAGGGGGCAATTTCTTTTTCACCCAGGGCCATGTAGGTTTTGAGTTTTTTTTCTCACTAAATAATAAAAACCATCATTTAAAACTGCATTTTGTGTTCAATTATGTTATCTTTGACTAATAGTTAATGGTTTTTGATGAGCAGAAACATTTAAGTGTGACAAACATGCAAAAGAATAAGAAATCAGGAAGAGGGCAAACAGTTTTTCACACCACTGTATACTGGGTGCTGGTCATTCTCTGGTTGTCTGGCGTTGCGATCACAACGTGGTAGCACTCAGACCTTGTTCGTATCTGTGTTCTAGCATAGTTTCCAAAGGTGTTGACGATCAAGGACCTCACACCTTAGCGTTAGGAATATTACCTGTATTATTTGTTATGACCTTTTGCCTGCCTCACTATTCTTCTGAACTCTGATCCTGTACCTTGCTATTTCTGATATCCTGTTGCCAAACTCTGCTCGTTCCTGAACTCTGTATTTGCCTTCTGATTCTGTACCTCGCTATTCTGATACCCGTTGCCAAACTCTGCCTGTCTACTGGATTATGTATCCATCTTCTGAATCTGTACCTTATCTGTCTGTGTGTTAACGACCTGGCTTGTCCGACCTCGAGAACTGGCCTTACTGTTAGAGGCAGTTCCCAGACCTGTTAGTGACACCCTCTCACTGGTGTCACTCTCGTTCTGTCCTTCCTACTCTTTGCCTAACTCCTCCCCCGGGAGAGTCTAGGCCATCGGAAGGAACTTACGGTTGTGCAGTACTCTCTACTGCTCTTTCTCAGTGATACTGCAGTTCACCGGTAATCAGACCCTCTCTGTTACACCGATTGTTACAACTAGGTATTTATTAGTTACCTGTGTACTACTATACCCGTTCAGTTAATTTCTACTGTTAGTAATAGTCTGTGAGTTTATTAGCTCCTGTACTGTGTAATAAATAATAGTTACATCACAGGCCAGCATCCCTTGTGACCTGTGTGACTGTCATCAATAATAGTTAGTTACTGACTGTGTACAGGCCCGCACCTGTTGTGATCTGTAAAAGACAGTCATCTGCCCGACCCTATTGATTGATTGCCTCCGACCGTGAGTGACCGACTTTAATTGTCACCCACTGTCTGGCGCACAACTTACTTATTGTGTAGTACGCTAGGGATTTATTAGTTACCTGCGTACTACTACTACTACTACCCGTTCAGTTAATTTTTTCTACTGTTAGTCTGTGATTTTATTAGCTTCTGTACTGTGTAATAAATAATAGTTACATCACAGGCCAGCATCCGTTGTGACCTGTGACTGTCATCTGCCCGACCCTATTGATTGTCTGACCGTGTGTGACTGACTTTAATTGTCACTGTCCGTCACACGAGTTAGTTAGTACTGTAGACTACACTACTGCTGTTAGTAGTACTACTACTATTTAATACTACTATTTAAATAAAAATAAAAAATAAAAACTTTCATTTTTTGTTGTCACTCAACACCAGTCACCACCAGTCACCACCAACCCAGACTTTATTAAAGTTTACACCCTTTCCCGCCCTCTTCTACATTTTTTTTTTTTTTTTGCTGTATTTGTATATTATTGCACAATGACTGGCAGAGGTAGAGGATGAGGCACCACCAGAAGAGTCAGCGCCATTGCAGGAGCCACTGCCAGCAGCAGCAGCAGGTCTGGGACTGGTCCGCCGCCAGCCACTGACCGCAGAGTTGTGGAGGAGGGAGCAGAGGCACAACAGCAGCATGTTGCGCCCATCTTTGAGACTGGTCGTCGCCCCGGCCCATTCTGGAGAGTCAGGTGCAGGCTGTGGTGGAAATGATGGCGGAGCAGCAAGCCACCGTTTCCAGCCAGGACTCCAGCACCAGTGAGACCAGTGCCACCACCACACGCACTCCGGTCCGCAGCAGGCCAAGGTCACGGTGACCCCATCGACCAGCCTGCCCTCGCTGAGCTCGCTCTTCTCCCCAGACACAGACACTGTGAGCATTTACAGGGATGTTTTGGAGCAGCTTGAGGTGGACATGACGGGGCCATGCAAGGAGGAGGAGGGGTTTGAGGTGGAGCGGTTTGTTGTTGGCGCTGAAGAGGAGGGGCGTGATGCAGGGGATGTTGGGGTAGAGGAGTTGGTTGAGGTGGGCTCACAGGAGATGTTTGGGGATGATGATGATGACATGCTGGATCCTTCCGATGTGCCACCAGTACCACCAGCACAGTTGGTTGAAGGCTAGAGATGTCGCGAACCTCCGATTATCGGTTCACGAACACCGTTCGCGAACTTTTGCGGAAGGTTCGGTTCGCACGCACTTTCGCGAACCGCAATAGACTTCAATGGGGAGGCGAACTTAAAAATTTAGAAAAATTTCTGCTGACTGGAATAATGATAGAAAAGATGTTTCAAGGGGTCTAATACCTGGCGGAAGACATGGTTGAGTAAAATACACATCAAAAGTCCCAGAAAAAAAATCTGTATTTACTACAAAGCAGTGTTTTAAGATCAGATATCTCAGTGAATGTTCAATTGCAGGCCTACACTTCTTTATGACATCAGGAATCCCTCTCTCCCCCCCCCCCCCCTGCCTCCTCCCGGAGAGAGGAGGGTCTCATCTTCCAGGGAATTGTAGTATTTCAAAAGCCAGCTTATATACCATGGCTGGGAATTGAACCCAGGTCTCAGTGTGTGGTAGGTAACTCACTTAACCACTATACCACCACCAACACTACATGCTGAAGCCAGCCTAGCATGTACCATTATGATCAATCCAAGAGAAAAATTAGGTTGCTTAAAGAAAACCTGAACTGAAAATTAAAAGTCAAAATAAGCATACAAAAGTCCTACTTACCTTCCATGTAGTCTACTCCTCAGTGTCTTTCTCCTGTCCCGCGTGCTGTTTGTTCACTGTGATCAGGGGAATTTTCCGTCCTCCATTTTGAAAATGGCAATTAACCATAACAGCTTTCTGGTCAGCACACAGTTAAACTGTAACATTGAGCCATAGGGAAACAGACATTACCTGGTACATCAGTTTTCCTCTCAGCTATAACTGACAGCAACTGATATTTTACTGACAGCAACTGATATATTTCAGATCTGACAAAATATTGTCAGAACTGGAAGGGATTATTGTCAGAAGAAAATGGTGAGCTTCTGAGAGGAACTGATGGCAAGGTAACTATGTAATGTTCATTTGAAGTTACCTCATGTGTTTATTTGAAATATTTTTACTCAGTACAGGTTCTCTTTAAGGATTTGTAGCATGTCAAAAGCCAAGTCATATTGGCTGGGAATTGAACCCAGGCTTGGCTGGGAATAGAACCCAGGTCCCAGTGTGTGGTACATAACTCACTTAACCACTACACCACCAACGCTACATGCTGAAGCCAGCCTAACATGTACCATTGTGATATACCCAAGAGAAAAATGATCTCTCTCTCTAGGACTTGATGCCATTGAAGTGAATTTTCAGCTTAAAACCATCAACGGATACTGGCAGAATTTCACAGGCAATTTCGGAATTCCGCCAGAATTCCGGAATTCCGCCAGATTGAAAAAGCAATTCCGTTCCGACCAAACGGAGCGGAATGACCAATTTCCGCCTAAAATTGCGGAAAATACAATTCCGCAGAAAGCGGTGACCATCCCTGCTAGAGAGAGAGAGAGAGAGATGAATCTACCTGGCTATCTGGGGTTTTCTTCGGACAACTGTTGAACACAAAAGGCAAGGCCATGCCTGGGTGGGCTTGAATCACCAACCTTGCAGTTAACAGCTAAACGCACTAACCAATTGTGCCACACAGACTGTGTACTACAAAGACTGTGCATGCAGTTGCTGTTGAATGATTTTATGGGGATGAATGTGTGTCTTTTGGAGGAAGGAAGTAAGTCTTCTCCAAGAAATTTCAGCATGTAGTGTTGGTGGTATAATGGTTAGGATAGCAGCCTACAGAGCGGTAGGCCTGAGTTCAATTCCCAGCCAATGTGAGTTGGCTTTTCATGCTACAAATCCTTAAGCAAGCTAATTTTTCTCTTGGATTGATCATAATGGTACATAATAGGCTTGCTTCAGCATGTAGAGTTGGCGGTATAGTGGTTAAGTCAGTTACCTACCACACACTGAGACCTAGGTTAAATTCCCAGCCAATGTGAGTTGGCTTTTCATGCTACAAATCCTTAAGCAAGCTAATTTTTCTCTTGGATTGATCATAATGGTACATAATAGGCTTGCTTCAGCATGTAGAGTTGGTGGTATAGTGGTTAAGTGAGTTACCTACCACACACTGTGACCTGGGTTCAATTCCCAGCCCAGCCTGGGTTCAATTCCCAGCCACGGTATGTAAGCTGGCTTTTGAAATACTACAATTCCCTGGAAGATGAGACCCTCCTCCCTCCGGGAGGAGGCAGAGGGTAATATAAGGAATAACAATCAGCTAGGAACAAGCCTACCAGAGTCTAATTAAACTCTCCCTAGCAGAGTCTGTCAGCAGCTGTCCCTTAACTAATTACTGTAGGCAGACGAGTGAGTAAAACGACAGGAGAACCTTGCCTTTTATAAGGGAGGGGGGGGCTCCAAGAGTGGATGTAGTCTGATTGGTGACAATTAGTGTTGGGCGAACAGTGTTCGCCACTGTTCGGGTTCTGCAGAACATCACCCTGTTCGGGTGATGTTCGGGTTCGGCCGAACACCTGATGGTGTTCGGCCAAACTGTTCGGCCATATGGCCGAACTAAGAGCGCATGGCCGAACGTTACCCGAACGTTCGGCTAGCGCTGTGATTGGCCGAACGGGTCACGTGTAGTGTTGGGCGAACATCTAGATTTTCGGGTTCGGGCCGAACATGGCCGAACTCCGAACATAATGGAAGTCAATGGGGACCCGAACTTTCGTGCTTTGTAAAGCCTCCTTATATGCTACATACCCCAAATTTACAGGGTATGTGCACCTTGGGAGTGGGTACAAGAGGAAAAAAAAATTATCAAAAAGAGCTTATAGTTTTTGAGAAAATCTATTTTAAAGTTTCAAAGGGAAAACTGTCTTTTAAATGCGGGAAATGTCTGTTTTCTTTGCACAGGTAACATGCTTTTTGTTGGCATGCAGTCATAAATGTAATACATATAAGAGGTTCCAGGAAAAGGGACCGGTAACGCTAACCCAGCAGCAGCACACGTGATGGAACAGGAGGAGGGTGGCGCAGGAGGAGAAGGCCACGCTTTGAGACACAACAACCCAGGCCTTGCATGAGGACAAGAAGCGTGCGGATAGCAATTTGCATTTTGTCGCCATGCAGTCATAAATGTAATACAGATGAGAGGTTCAATGAACAGGGACCGGAAACGCTAACCCATCACAGATGTTCATTGTTCATGTTACTTGGTTGGGGTCCGGGAGTGTTGCGTAGTCGTTTCCAATCCAGGATTGATTCATTTTAATTTGAGTCAGACGGTCTGCATTTTCTGTGGAGAGGCGGATACGCCGCCGATCTGTGACGATGCCTCCGGCAGCACTGAAACAACGTTCCGACATAACGCTGGCTGCCGGGCAAGCCAGCACCTCTATTGCGTACATTGCCAGTTTGTGCCAGGTGTCTAGCTTCGATACCCAATAGTTGAAGGGTGCAGATGGATTGTTCAACACAGCTACGCCATCTGACATGTAGTCCTTGACCATCTTCTCCAGGCGATCGGTGTTGGAGGTGGATCTGCACGCTTGCCGTTCTGTGTGCTGCTGCATGGGTGTCAGAAAATTTTCCCACTCCAAGGACACTGCCGATACCATTTCCTTTTGGGCACTAGCTGCGGCTTGTGTTGTTTGCTGCCCTCCTGGTCGTCCTGGGTTTGCGGAAGTCAGTCTGTCGGCGTACAACTGGCTAGAGGAGGGGGAGGATGTCAATCTCCTCTCTAAAGTCTCCACAAGGGCCTGCTGGTATTCTTCCATTTTGACCTGTCTGGCTCTTTCTTCAAGCAGTTTTGGAACATTGTGTTTGTACCGTGGATCCAGAAGGGTATAAACCCAGTAATTGGTGTTGTCCAGAATGCGCACAATGCGTGGGTCGCGTTCAATGCAGTCCTAGGCCGAAGAGGTCATAGCCTAGGGTCACAAAACCTGTTTATTTGGGCAATTTCAATGGTGGCGAGTCTGACGTACATAAATCGCAGCAATGGCCGTTAGCAACGTCTGAATCTCACAAAATGTCTCATGCAGGTAGAAGACATATTGTTAGACTTGGGCTCCAAAGATGGGTTCCCTACATCTCTGCAAACCAGAGTTACAGGGCTCCAAATTTGGTAAAATCACCCATAGGCTTTCATTGGGCCTCCTATTTACAGTTCCAAAATCTCACATCTTTTCTAAGGGCAATTACTCAGCAGTGGCAAATTTTCTAGCATTGTAGGGACCCTTAGGGGGAACATGACTGGTGAGTTTCGGGCCCCTAGGCCAAAGAGGTCATAGCCTAGGGTCACAAAAACCTGTTTATTTGGGCTATTTCAATGGTAGTGATGGTGACGTACATAAATCGCAGCAATGGCCGTTAGCAAAGTCTGAATCTCACGAAATGTCTCATGCAGGTAGAAGACATATTGTTAGACTTGGATTCCAAAGATGGGGTCCCTACATCTCTGCAAACCAGAGTTACAGGGGTCCAAAATTGGTAAAATCCCCCATAGGATTTCATTGCCGCCCTATTTCACTTTCCAAAATCTCACATATTTTCAAAGGGCAATGGCTCAGCAGTACCAAATTTTCTAGCATTGTAGGGACCCTTAGGGGGAACATGACTGGTGAGTTTCGGGCCCCTATGCCGAAGAGGTCATAGCCTAGGGTCACAAAAACCTGTTTATTTGGGCTATTTCAATGGTAGTGATGGTGGCGTACATAAATCGCAGCAATGGCCGTTAGCAACGTCTGAATCTCACGAAATGTCTCATGCAGGTAGAAGACATATTGTTAGACTTGGATTCCAAAGATGGGGTCCCTACATCTCTGCAAACCAGAGTTACAGGGGTCCAAAATTGGTAAAATCCCCCATAGGATTTCATTGCCTCCCTATTTCACTTTCCAAAATCTCACATCTTTTCAAAGGGCAATGGCTCAGCAGTACCAAATTTTCTAGCATTGTAGGGACCCTTAGGGGGAACATGACTGGTGAGTTTCGGGCCCCTAGGCCGAAGAGGTCATAGCCTAGGGTCACAAAAACCTGTTTATTTGGGCTATTTCAATGGTAGTGATGGTGACGTACATAAATCGCAGCAATGGCCGTTAGCAAAGTCTGAATCTCACGAAATGTCTCATGCAGGTAGAAGACATATTGTTAGACTTGGATTCCAAAGATGGGGTCCCTACATCTCTGCAAACCAGAGTTACAGGGGTCCAAAATTGGTAAAATCCCCCATAGGATTTCATTGCCTCCCTATTTCACTTTCCAAAATCTCACATCTTTTCAAAGGGCAATGGCTCAGCAGTACCAAATTTTCTAGCATTGTAGGGACCCTTAGGGGGAACATGACTGGTGAGTTTCGGGCCCCTAGGCCGAAGAGGTCATAGCCTAGGGTCACAAAAACCTGTTTATTTGGGCTATTTCAATGGTAGTGATGGTGACGTACATAAATCGCAGCAATGGCTGTTAGCAACGTCTGAATCTCACGAAATGTCTCATGCAGGTAGAAGACATATTGTTAGACTTGGATTCCAAAGATGGGGTCCCTACATCTCTGCAAACCAGAGTTACAGGGGTCCAAAATTGGTAAAATCCCCCATAGGCTTTCATTGGGCCTCCTATTTACCGTTCCAAAATCTCACACCATTTCAAAGGGCAATGGCTCAGCAGTACCAAATTTTCTAGCATTGTAGGGACCCTTAGGGGGAACATGACTGGTGAGTTTCGGGCCCCTAGGCCGAAGAGGTCATAGCCTAGGGTCACAAAAACCTGTTTATTTGGGCTATTTCAATGGTAGTGATGGTGACGTACATAAATCGCAGCAATGGCTGTTAGCAACGTCTGAATCTCACGAAATGTCTCATGCAGGTAGAAGACATATTGTTAGACTTGGATTCCAAAGGTGGGGTCCCTACATCTCTGCAAACCAGAGTTACAGGGGTCCAAAATTGGTAAAATCCCCCATAGGCTTTCATTGGGCCTCCTATTTACCGTTCCAAAATCTCACACCATTTCAAAGGGCAATGGCTCAGCAGTGGCAAAACTCACCAGTCATGATCCCCCTAAGGGTCCCTACAATGCTAGAAAATTTGGTACTGCTGAGCCATTGCCCTTTGAAAAGATGTGAGATTTTGGAAAGTGAAATAGGGAGGCAATGAAATCCTGTGGCACGTAGCGTGACCAAGCGTCAGGAGACGCGAAACGGCCGTCGCTCGCCACCTCTGTGCCTCCCACCCACCTCCTACCCACAGACCAGCCATCAGGATGGACACGTAAGCTTTACATCAAAGTTCACCTATCATGTTGGATTCTGCACGTGGATGCGCTGATTTGTAATTTTGACCTACACCACTGTCACTATATGAGATTAAAACCCTGGATGGAAGGTGCACGCTTTTGTTTTCTTCTATTCATCAGAGATGTAGGGACCCCATCTTTGGAATCCAAGTCTAACAATATGTCTTCTACCTGCATGAGACATTGATGAGATTCAGACGTTGCTAACGGCCATTGCTGCGATTTATGTACGTCACCATCACTACCATTGAAATAGCCCAAATAAACAGGTTTTTGTGACCCTAGGCTATGACCTCTTCGGCCTAGGGGCCCGAAACTCACCAGTCATGTTCCCCCTAAGGGTCCCTACAATGCTAGAAAATTTGGTACTGCTGAGCCATTGCCCTTTGAAAAGATGTGAGATTTTGGAAAGTGAAATAGGGAGGCAATGAAATCCTATGGGGGATTTTACCAATTTTGGACCCCTGTAACTCTGGTTTGCAGAGATGTAGGGACCCCATCTTTGGAATCCAAGTCTAACAATATGTCTTCTACCTGCATGAGACATTTCGTGAGATTCAGAATTTGCTATCGGCCATTGCTGCGATTTATGTACGTCACCATCACTACCATTGAAATAGCCCAAATAAACAGGTTTTTGTGACCCTAGGCTATGACCTCTTCGGCCTAGGGGCCCGAAACTCACCAGTCATGTTCCCTCTAAGGGTCCCTACAATGCTAGAAAATTTGCCACTGCTGAGTAATTGCCCTTTGAAAAGATGTGAGATTTTGGAACTGTAAATAGGAGGCCCAATGAAAGCCTATGGGTGATTTTACCAAATTTGGAGCCCTGTAACTCTGGTTTGCAGAGATGTAGGGAACCCATCTTTGGAGCCCAAGTCTAACAATATGTCTTCTACCTGCATGAGACATTTTGTGAGATTCAGACGTTGCTAACGGCCATTGCTGCGATTTATGTACGTCAGACTCGCCACCATTGAAATTGCCCAAATAAACAGGTTTTGTGACCCTAGGCTATGACCTCTTCGGCCTAGGACTGCATTTAACGCGACCCACGCATTGTGCGCATTCTGGACAACACCAATTACTGGGTTTATACCCTTCTGGATCCACGGTACAAACACAATGTTCCAAAACTGCTTGAAGAAAGAGCCAGACAGGTCAGAATGGAAGAATACCAGCAGGCCCTTGTGGAGACTTTAGAGAGGAGATTGACATCCTCCCCCTCCTCTAGCCAGTTGTACGCCGACAGACTGACTTCCGCAAACCCAGGACGACCAGGAGGGCAGCAAACAACACAAGCCGCAGCTAGTGCCCAAAACGGAATGGTATCGGCAGTGTCCTTGGAGTGGGAACATTTTCTGACACCCATGCAGCAGCACACAGAACAGCAAGCGTGCAGATCCACCTCCAACACCGATCGCCTGGAGAAGATGGTCAAGGACTACATGTCAGATGGCGTAGCTGTGTTGAACAATCCATCTGCACCCTTCAACTATTGGGTATCGAAGCTAGACACCTGGCACAAACTGGCAATGTACGCAATAGAGGTGCTGGCTTGCCCGGCAGCCAGCGTTATGTCGGAACGCTGTTTCAGTGCTGCCGGAGGCATCGTCACAGATCGGCGGCGTATCCGCCTCTCCACAGAAAATGCAGACCGTCTGACTCAAATTAAAATGAATCAATCCTGGATTGGAAACGACTACGCAACACTCCCGGACCCCAACCAAGTAACATGAACAATGAACATCTGTGATGGGTTAGCGTTTCCGGTCCCTGTTTATTGAACCTCTCATCTGTATTACATTTATGACTGCATGGCGACAAAATGCAAATTGCTATCCGCACGCTTCTTGTCCTCATGCAAGGCCTGGGTTGTTGTGTCTCAAAGCGTGGCCTTCTCCTCCTGCGCCACCCTCCTCCTGTTCCATCACGTGTGCTGCTGCTGGGTTAGCGTTACCGGTCCCTTTTCCTGGAACCTCTTATATGTATTACATTTATGACTGCATGCCGACAAAAAGCATGTTACCTGTGCAAAGAAAGCAGACATTTCCCGCATTTAAAAGACAGTTTTCCCTTTGAAACTTTAAAATCGATTTTCTCAAAAACTATAAGCTCTTTTTGCTAAAAAAAAATTTCCTCTTGTACCCACTCCCAAGGTGCACATACCCTGTAAATTTGGGGTATGTAGCATGTAAGGAGGCTTTACAAAGCACAAAAGTTCGGGTCCCCATTGACTTCCATTATGTTCGGAGTTCGGGTCGAACACCCGAACATCGCGGCCATGTTCGGCCTGTTCGGCCCGAACCCGAACATCTAGATGTTCGCCCAACACTAGTGACAATGTGCCTGCTGACTGTGATGTAGAGGGTCAAATTTCTGCTCAATGGAGCATTATGGGGTGAATCGAACTTCCGCAAAAGTTCGCCTTCGCCAGCGAACGCGAACCACCTAAGGTTCGCCTGGAATCATTCGCGGGCGAACCGTTTGGGACATCTCTATTGAAAGCAGCTTGTCATCGGAGGAGGAGGCATCTCTGGCGCAGAGGCGCAGCAGCAGCAAGGTGGCCAGCACAAGGCGTGGAAGGCAGGAGCCACAGCCTGCTGCTTCAGCCGCTACCACCACCCGCAGCAAACCTCCAACCAAACCAAAAAAGGCACAATCCTCCAAGGGCACCAAAAAACCCCAGCCCTCAAACTCAAAGAGCAAGTTGAAGTCCTCAGTCTGGCGGTACTTCACTGTAACGATTGCGGAATTATTTCCGTGGTCAGCGCACAAGATGTGCGCCAACACTACGGAAATCCTCCACAAGCGTGTAATATAACAGAACCCAGCTATGGTGCTATGCACCTGTAGAGGGAAATTCCGACCGGCAGATGGAGCTGTGGAGTGCAGAGGAGCACAGCCTCTGCCCTGTCACAGATGCCAGATGGGAATTGCAGGAATCAAAGCAATGCAGGGCAAGATAGCCCTAAAAGAGAGAGAGAGCACAGAAACAGAATGTATGTGTGTCCACCAATCTAGTCGCCACCCAGCAACGGAGAACACACAACAGCGGAAACGAAGTGGGAACGCAATCGCAAGAGTGGCGATTGCCAATAGTGACACAAGACCGAATCAGACAGAGCACAAGTATAGCAAGAAAGACATAGCAAATAACAATGATCAGAACATCAAAGAAAATAACAAACGCTAGCTAAACGAGAACTCCGCACTCATTCGCAACAGCGAACCCGTTAAATACACGATCACCGCGCGTTAGGTGCCCAGTGATAAGCGTGCCACCCTAACTAACCAATGTAACACGAACACGAAAATAGAGAACGCGAACGCTTGCTAAATGGTTACCACACTGAGCCTACCGCAAGCGTTCGTACCAGACAAGACAGAGAGAAGTAGTAGCCAGCAGCAACCGCAGCTCTGGCCTACACTCCCAGACAGAGTACAGAAGGAACCACCGCCCCTACCGCTAGGGCGAATGCGATCCAGACAGACAGACAGATGGGGCTGCCAGTAGCAACCGCTGCTCTAGTTAGCACCCCTACGGCAGAATACAGAAGAAACCACCGCCACTACCGCTAGGGCGAATGCGATCCCAACAGACAGAACGATTTCCTGTCTACCGCCGCTGGTGACAAGACAATCGCAACCGACAGTAGAAGGCAAACAGATAATACAACCTGACTACGCTAGAAGAAATGTCTAGTGCACTCCCAAAGAATTACTCTAAGATAATCTTAACAAACGATTAGCAAAGGCTGAGACTCCAGGTAAGTCAGCAGGAACAAACCATCATGACCAGCCAGGAATTCTGTGAAGAAATGGTTTTTATACTGCAAGCCATCAGTGGAAGCAGCTAAGCAATTTGCATGACAATTGGATGCAAATTCCTTAACAGAAAAACAACTCTGCAGCTTGCAAAGTAGAGACAGGTCTCTTTTCCAGGGACCTGCTGTACTCAGATTTACAAAAATGGTCAAACAGCTGTCTGCCTGTGCACCGGCAGCACCACCAAACTCCAGCTACTCACCAACGCACAGTGGGGGCAGATGCAGCAGGTCTGCTTGGTGTTGTCTCCCTTCCTGCAGGGAACCAACCTGGTGAGCGAAGAACGGGCTTCTCTCTGCCAGTGGGTGCCCTTTGTTTGTCTGCTGGACAGTGCACTTGGCGATTTGGTGGATTTGGGAGAGGAGGCCCCGAAGCAGCTGGAACAGCAGCCGCCTGCGCAGTCCACTGCTGCGCAGGTATTTGAGTCCCTGGAGGAGGATGAGGAGGAGGAGTTGGAGGTGCTGGACTTTGCTGCTGAGGGGGAACAGCGGAGCGCAGCAGCAGTGGTGCGAGGGTGGTGAGAGGAGGAAGAGGCTCAGGGGCCAGAGGAAGAGGAGGAAGACGCTGACCCTGATGTCTCTGTTGGACGGACCACCCTGCTCCCCATGGCAGCGCACATGCTGCGCTGCCTGTGCACAGACTCCAGGGTCAAGCAGATGCAAGCGAGGGAGGATGCCTGCATCAGTATGATCCTGGACCCATGGCTGAGGGGGAGGTGGGATCAGTTTCTGCCTGCTAGAGACCGTGACTAGCGAACAAAGGAGTTGCAGGAGATCCTTGTTCGGTGACTGGAGGAAGCCTTCCCCCAGCCTTCCAACCCCTCTGTCCCTTTCCAGCCAGCACAGCAGCCGTTGCCTGCAGCCAGCAGCAGTGTCAGGCGCCCAGGAGACCTGCTGTCATTGACGCAGGCATTCTACATAACGGTAGAGCAGCCAAGAAGGGGGCGGGTGCAGCAGCCACCTCCTCTCAAAGTCACAGCCAGCGCATGACCCGGATGGTGGCCGACTACGTGGGATCCTTCAGTGGGCTTGACACCGGCAGCATGGAGCCTCTTGTCCCCATGGAGTACTGGGTGGAGCGCT
This sequence comes from Hyperolius riggenbachi, assembly GCF_040937935.1. Taxonomy (NCBI): domain Eukaryota; kingdom Metazoa; phylum Chordata; class Amphibia; order Anura; family Hyperoliidae; genus Hyperolius; species Hyperolius riggenbachi. The sequence goes on along the minus strand of NC_090649.1, from coordinate 344,091,234 downwards.
TGCACATCTGGAGTGAGCTGGCGCAGTACGCCCTGGAAGTATTGTCTTGCCCCCCTTCCAGCGTGCTGTCCGAGAGGTGCTTCAGTGCGACTGGTGGCGTGGTCACCGAGAAGCACTCTCGACTGTCCTCAGAGGGCGTGGACAGACTCACATTCCTTAAGATAAACCAGGCCTGGATTGAAGGCACGTTCCAGGCGCCTGTTGTCGGTGAGAAGAGGACATGAGGTTCCTGGGAATTATTCTTTGACATCAACCTTCAGTCCCTGGGTGCTGATAATTTGGCCTTGTTTTTCTTTAGTTGCTGTGGTACTAACTCTAGGTACCATGGCCCGTGACATGCCTGCTGCTGCCACACGTCACTCCTCCTCCTGCTGCTGCTGTATTTTTTTATTTTAAAAAGCCCCAACATATTACGCCGCGCTGATTTTCATTCTCCTGCTCTCTGTGTTCCCACCGCCAGGATTCACAGAATTATGCGCTGCTTTCATGCGCCACTAGCTATTACGCCACTACAATAGCTATACTGTTGTAAAAAAAAAAAAAAAAATTCTGAGGTGTCTGGGTTGAAAACTGTGCTGTCCCAGTTGTGCATTGGACACGATGTGGGCTTCACGACTGCTGTCTGGAACCTCCTGATCTTGGTGTCTTTATTTACAGGCATGGTACCAACGTGCTAAGTACCATGGCCCCATTACATTGCCTGCTGCCACACTTCACTCCTCCTCCTCCTGCTGCTGCTGTATTTATCCTCCTGCTTTCTGTGTTCCCACCGCCAGGGTCCACAGAATATGTTGCCTGCTGCCATACGTCACTTATTATTATTTTTTTTTTTTATTACACCTATTTAAATGAGATTTCCCTTTAAAAAAAAAAACGCATCCGATTTCGCGAACACAATTTTTTTTACCAAATTTCGTTACCGACCCCGAACCGAATTCGAATCCGAACTGAATTTCGGTGATCGCAACCGAATCCGAATCTTAATTTTCCCCTGACCCGAATTCGAATGTACCCGAATTGAATTTTGGTACATTCGAGCATGCCTGCATGCCAATTGCCATGTCCGGCAAGCTCCTGGCACACGTTATACACCTGCTGCTGCTGCTGCATTGCTCTGCTCCTGCTGCCTGTGCAGCTCCCACCACCAGGGTGCCACAGGCCCCTGATACTGATATTTACAAAAAAGATATTGCAGTTTTAGAGCAGGTGCAGAGACGAGCAACAAAATTGATGCGTGGGATGGAAGGTCTCACTTATCGAGAAAGGTTAGATAAACTGAGTTTATTTAGTCTAGAGAAAAGACGCCTTAGAGGGGATCTAATTAACATGTATAAATACATCAGAGGGCAATATAATACCTTGGCGGGTGAGCTTTTTGTCCCTAGGCCTTCTCAAAGGACTAGAGGACATGATCTGCGCATGGAGGAAAAACGTTTTAGCCATTTATTTAGGAAAGGGTTCTTTACAGTTAGAGTGATTAAGATGTGGAATGCATTGCCACAGGAAGTCGTTATGGCAAACTCTATACCTGCATTTAAAGGGGGCTTAGATGCTTTCCTTGCGTTGAAAGACATCCATGGCTACAATTGCTAGGTAATGCCTAATGATGTTGATCCAGGGATTTTATCTGATTGCCATCTGGAGTCGGGAAGGAATTTTTCCCTTTTGGGGCTAATTGGACCATGCCTTGTAAGGGTTTTTTCGCCTTCCTCTGGATCAACAGGGATATGTGAGGGAGAAGGCTGGTGTTGTACTTTATACTGGTTGAACTCGATGGACGTATGTCTTTTTTCAACCAAAATAACTATGTAACTATGTAACTCTGTAACCACCTATATTTAACCCAAAACACAATTGCTGCGTAATTTTTTGGAGGTGTCTTGGCTGAAAACTGGGATGTCCCAGTTGTGTGGTTGGAATTTGGACACAATGTGGGCTGCACGACTGCTGTCTGGAACCGAAGCCTGATGTTAATTGACAGCCATTTTTTTTTTGGGGGGGGGGATTTTAAGTCCCCACATCATCAATTAGTGTTCCCCTTTAAAAAAGAGCGATGCTACATGCCTGATTTACCCTAAAAACTGTTTTTAACCTCCCTGGCGGTTTGTTAAAATCCGCCAGGGGGCAGCAAATACCTTTTTTTAATTTTTTTTTTTTTCATGTAGTGAGACAATGTCTCGCTACATGATAGCCGCTGCTGAGCGGCATCCCCCCAGCCCCTCCGATCGCCGCCGGCGAACGGAGATCAAGAGATCCCGTTCAAAGAACGGGATCTCTTGGAGGGCTTCCCCCGTCGCCATGGCGACGGGGCGGGATGACGTCACCGACGTCATCGACGTCGTGACGTCAAAGGGGAATCCGATCCACCCCACGGCGCTGCCTGGCACTGATTGGCCAGGCAGCGCACGGGGTCTGGGGGGGGGGGCGGCTGCGGCGACGGGTATAGCGGCGGATCGGCGGGCAGCAGCGGCGAACGGAGGTTACACGCAGCTAGCAAAGTGCTAGCTGCGTGTAACAAAAAAAAAATTATGCAAATCGGCCCAGCGGGGCCTGAGCGGTGCCTCCCGGCGGCATAGCCCGAGCTCAGCTCGGGCTTACCGCCAGGGAGGTTAAAGCAATTTAAAGGCCACTTCTGGTTTTTCTATCCGGATATCCGAATCCGCCCGGATACCCCGGATACTGAGGTCATATCTATAGGATATCTGATTCGGATTGGAAAATTTTGAAATCGGATATCCGACCAGGATCGGATATCTGGGTATCTGGATCCCAATCGGATCCGGATTTTGAAAAGGGGTATCCGAGCAGCACTGTTAGCGAGTCTAGGGAGAGATCTTTCTGATAAGAATAAAAGTTTACTTTTGGAGTAATTTATTGTGAAACCTGAGGAGGCCCCAAACAATTGAATGTGTTCTATCAATTTGGTTAGGTCTTTCTCTGGGTCAGCCAAAAAATTAATACATCATCTGCAAAGAGTGTGGAGAACATTTCTTCATCTCCGACCTGTATACCTTCAAAAATATTGTTCGGAATATAGGATCTCGATAATGGCTCTATAGCAAGATTAAATAGGAGGGGGGACAGAGGGCATCCCTGCCTCAACCCTATTTCCAGTAGAAAAGTGTGAGAGAACGCGGAAAAGCCGCCGCATGTACTGCCGGCAAGGCGGCTGATTCCGTGTCCAGCGCGGCGGTTTGTCCGCAGCAGCGTGCATCTGGTGTGGCTGAGTCTGTTAGTTCACACAGATTGAGGAATACGCGCGCGCGCGCTGAGAGGCAGAACCTTTATGACAATCAAGGAGGGATCAGCTGACCACGTCGGTCAGCTGACCTCAAGGCAAGTGGCTATTGGTTGATCGCTGATGGGTGGCGCCGGAGAGCGCTGCCCTATATATAGTTACTGCTGGCCAGTTTCAGGTTGTCTGCCGTTGCGAACACTTACATAGAAGCACTCAGACCTTAGTCAGATCCCACAGTGTGTTTGAACCAGGAGGACCTGGGAATTCACACTGAGCCAGATTACTTCTGTTTATCATTGTGTTATTATTCAGACTAGTTCCAGGGTGTCGAGACTACGGACCTCACACCCAAGCTTAGGGACTCGTGTTATCTTTCTGCTATACTTCAGACTAGTTCCAGGGTGTAGAGACCACGGACCTCACACCCAAGACTAGGCATTGTTTGATATCTGTTATGACCTACTGCTTTCTTGACTATCCCTCTGCTCTCTGATTTGGTACCTACGCCTATCTGATTATCTGTTGCCAACCCTGCCTGCCTTGGATACCGAATCAGCCTACTGTCTCTGTACTTTATCTGTCCGTGTGTTGCTGACCTGGCTTGCCCGACCTCGAGAGCTATCTCTCTCCTTTAAGAGATAGTCTCCAGACCTGCTAGTGACATCCACCTTTCAGGTGTCATTCACTCATAGGTCCTTCCTACCTTCAGCCTGGGACTCCACCCCTTTGGAGGTCTCAGGCTGCTGGAAGGTTCTTGCTCTTCTCTAAAGCAGTATTGCCCATACTGCCAAAGACCACCTGCTCCTCGGGTGGTCTCATTTAAAGTCATTACTGTTGCACCCAAGGGCGTAGGGCCCGTGGTCGCAGCGGTCGCCTTGGCGACCGGGCCCAGCTCCTGAGGAGGCGGGGAGGGGCCCGGGGGGCCCATCTCCGTTTGGAGGGCCATGCGGCCCGTGCGCGCTGGTAGGGGGGAGCCGCAGCCGCGGGGAGGGCAGCCCGACCTCTCCCTCCCTTCCTCTCCCCGGGGCCCCCCCCTCAGATGCAGAGTGAGCGCTCACGGAAGCGCTGTAGGCAGAACTCACCTCCCTGCGTTCCACTCGCCGCTGATCTCCTCTCTGGCTGGCTCTGCATAGATGCTTACACACGCAGCTTCCGGCTAAACAGGAAGCTGCGTGTGTAAGCATCTATGCAGAGCCAGCCAGAGAGAAGATCAGCGGCGATTGGAACCAGGGACGGAGGTGAGTTCTGCCTACAGCGCTTCCGTGAGCCGCTCACTCTGCATCTGAGGGGGGGCCGGGGAGAGGAAGAGAGGGAAAGGTCGGGCTGCGCTCCCCGCGGCCCCCCCCTCCATTATGGGGACGGGGCACCTACCTACCTGCCCTATCCTGGGGGGCAGCTACCTAATCTATCCTGGGGGGCACCTACCTAATCTAACCTATACTGGGGGGCACCTACCTAATCTATCCTGGGGGGCACCTACCTAATCTAACCTAATCCTGGGGGGCAGCTACCTAATCTATCCTGGGGGGCACCTACCTAATCTATCCTGGGGGGAAGCTACCTAATCTATCCTGGGGGGCACCTACCTAATCTAACCTATACTGGGGGGCACCTACCTGCCCTATCCTGGGGGGCAGCTACCTAATCTATCCTGGGGGGCACCTACCTAATCTAACCTATACTGGGGGGCACCTGCCTAATCTATCCTGGGGGCAGCTACCTAATCTATCCTGGGAGGCACCTACCTAATCTATCCTGGGGGGCACCTACCTAATCTATCCTGGGGGGGCAGCTACCTAATCTATCCTGGGGGGCACCTACCTAATCTAACCTATACTGGGGGGCACCTACCTAATCTATCCTGGGGGGCAGCTACCTAATCTATCCTGGGGGGCACCTACCTAATCTATCCTGGGGGGCAGTTACCTAATCTATCCTGGGGGGCACCTACCTAATCTATCCTGGGGGCAGCTACCTAATCTATCCTGGGGGGCAGCTACCTAATCTATCCTGGGGGGCAGCTACCTAATCTAACCTATACTGGGGGGCACCTACCTAATCTAACCTATACTGGGGGGCCACCGACCTAATCTAATTTATACTGGGGGCACCTGCCTATCTAACCTATACTGGGGGCACTTACTTATCTAACCTGTATTGGGGGCACCTAGCTAGCCTATACAGGTGGCAACTAAACTGGCTACCTATATTGGAGGCACCTACCTAACTAACCTATACTGGGGGCACCTACCTATCTAACCTACGCTGGGGGCAACTATTCTGGCTACCTATATTAGAGGCACCCACCTAGCTAACCTGTACTGGGGGCACCTATCTATCTAACTTATACCGGCGGCGCCTGCCTATCTCACCTATACCGGGGGCAACTATACTGGCTTACCTATGCCTGACTACCTATACTGGGGGTACCTATAGCTGGCTATAGGGATTTTGATATGTGTGTGCATCCGTCGGGTGTTGCCGGGGGAGGGGGGGCTGTTGTTGCCGGGGGGGGGGGGGCACATCCAGATTCCGCATCGGGGCCCAGAGGTTTGTAGCTACGCCACTGGTTGCACCAAAACACTCACATTACATAGGTGTCCAGAGGTTAGCTATATCTGTATTATTGGTGATTCTGCAGATCATTAATAATCAGATATATATCTGTATTCTTGGTGATACTGCAGATCACCAATAATCAGATTCTCTCTGTGTGCTGACACCGATCGTTACAGAACGGCAGACCAAAACCAAATGGACGCACTGTATAGTCATGTTGAAGTCCTGATCACCGCGGTAAACAATCTTTCCGGGGTAGTTTTGAACCAACAGACCCAGATCAGCCAGCTATTTGGGGCTATTCAGGAACTTCAATCAGCTATAAACTCAGTGCGATCTCCTCCAGTCACGAACATTCGTATGTCCGTACCTGAAAGGTTTTCTGGCCATAGATCTGACTTTCAGAATTTTAGAAATAGAGTGTTATCATACTTTGAGTTGAGGCCTAATTCGTCTGGAACCGTGGCACAGAGAATTACGTTTATTAAGACTCTGTTGTCAGGGGATTCCCAGACCTGGGCATATAGTCTCCCGACAGGGCATGAGGCCCTAGCCTCGGTTGAGGAATTTTTTAAAGCAATGGTTATAATTTATGATGATCTGGACATTGCCTCTACCGCTGAGCGGAAGCTCAAGACGTTGCGGCAGGGCAAGGGTCCGGTTGAAAATTATGCTGCTGAGTTCAGGAAATGGGCAGTATATGCGAGATGGGGGTCATTTGCACTTTTGGATTGTTTTTTGGCAGGCTTGTCGGATGCAATTCATGATGTGATGATTGGACATCCTGAGCCCAAATCTGTAGACGATGCAATTTCTTTGGCCGTGCAGATAGATCGCCGTTTGCGCTACCAGAAACAGATTCGTGGTAGGAATGCTGTAAGGTCTATCTCAGACAACCCTTCTCGATCTTCGTCACCCTCTGACTAGCCGATGCAAATCGGATATGCAGGGCTGAGTCAGGTGAAGAAGAGTCACAAAAGGCCAAGAAAACGCGATCTATATGGTGCTAAGGGGCCAGGAGAATGCTGCCGTCTGGGGTTGGTCAACCCCAGAGGCGAGCAGTCGTTACCTCTAAACAATGATCGTCTGCTCCTTCCCTGCTCTATTACATGGGAGGGTCAGACTAGTTCCGCAGAAGCCGTTGTGGACTCCGGTTCTGCAGCAAACCTCATTGATTACGATTTCGTAAAAAAATTGGGGATACCCCTGGTCTCATTAGACCAGCAGATTCTGGACACTGCAGTGGATGACTCTCCGTTGCAGAGTGGTCAGACTCTCTTCCAAACCCCCTTGTTGTCATGTTGTTTAGGGGCATTACATGAAGAGAGATTACAGTTCCTGGTGATGCCCATGGCAACCTCCACCATTGTTCTTGGTATGCCCTGGTTGCAACTCCATTCCCCACAGATTGACTGGGCTTCAGGACAGTTACTGAAATGGTCAGCCCATTGTCATCGGCATTGTTTGGGGAGAGTTGGGGTTGGTGCTACCAAGATACAGGTCGGAGAAGTAGCAGTGCAGGTCAAAGCAGAAGCTTTAGTTAAATGTTCCGAGCCTGAGACCGGCCTACCTCGAAAGGTGGTCAGGGCAACTGCGGAGACAGTGGAGGAATGGATGCCTAATCTGGGCCCTTGTCAGCGAGACATTCTAGATGGTAAAATATCTCATCAGACTTCACCGGGTACATTACAACATTTACCAGTGTCAAGGAAACCCCGGACTCAGAAAAATCAGACTAGTAAGAGAAAGTATGTAGAGTGGGAGTTTTCCCCTGGGGACATGGTGTACGTATCCTCTCGGCATGGGGCCCTGAAGCGAGTATCACCCAAACTGGGTCCTACATTCATAGGACCATTCCCAGTGACCAGGAAAGTTAATTTTGTCACCTATGCTGTCGATCTCCCAGCCAGTATGAGAGGTGTAAGATCAGTCCATGTGTCTCTATTGAAGCCAGCAGTGCACGTGGATTCCCCTCCCTCCCTCCCTGTGATGGTAAAAGACCAATCGGAATGTGAGACCGAAAATATTCTAGACCCACATTCTGGGAAGCCTGGTGGAAAGTGTCCGGAGTCCACTCCTCAGGGGGAGGGGGTACTGTAAGAGAACGCGGAAAAGCCGCCACGTGTACTGCCGGCAAGGCAGCTGATTCCGCGTCCAGCGTGGCGGTTTGTCCGCAGCAGCGTGCGTCTGGTGTGGCTGGGTCTGTTAGTTCACACAGATTGAGGAATACGCGTGTGCGCGCTGAGAGGCAGAACCTTTATGACAAACATGGAGGGATCAGCTGACCACGTCGGTCAGCTGACCTCAAGGCAAGTGGCTATTGGTTGATCGCTGATGGGTGGCGCCGGAGAGCGCTGCCCTATATATAGTCACTGCTGGCCAGTTTCAGGTTGTCTGCCGTTGCGAACACTTATGTGGAAGCACTCAGACCTTAGTCAGATCCCACAGTGTGTTTGAACCAGGAGGACCTGGGAATTCACACTGAGCCAGATTACTTCTGTTTATCATTGTGTTATTATTTAGACTAGTTCCAGGGTGTAGAGACCACAGACCTCACACCCAAGATTAGGGAACTTGTGTTATCATTGTGTTATTATTCCGACTAGTTTCAGGGTGTCGAGACCACGGACCTCACACCCAAGATTAGGGAACTTGTGTTATCATTGTGTTATTATTCAGACTAGTTCCAGGGTGTCGAGACTACGGACCTCACACCCAAGCTTAGGGGCTTGTGTTAGCATTCTGCTATACTTCAAACTAGTTCCAGGGTGTAGAGACCACGGACCTCACACCCAAGACTAGGGATACTGTGTACCATCTTATTATACTCCAGACTAGTTCCAGGGTGTAGAGACCACGGACCTCACACCCAAGACTAGGCATTGTTTGATATCTGTTATGACCTACTGCTTTCTTGACTATCCCTCTGCTCTCTCATTTGGTACCTACGCCTATCTGATTATCTGTTGCCAACCCTGCCTGCCTTGGATACCGAATCAGCCTACTGTCTCTGTACTTTATCTGTCCGTGTGTTGCCGACCTGGCTTGCCCGACCTCGAGAGCTATCTCTCTCCTTTACGAGATATTCTCCAGACCTGCTAGTGACATCCACCTTTCAGGTGTCATTCACTCATAGGTCCTTCCTACCTTCAGCCTGGGACTCCACCCCTTTGGAGGTCTCAGGCTGCTGGAAGGTTCTTGCTCTTCTCTAAAGCAGTATTGCCCATACTGCCAAAGACCACCTGCTCCTCGGGTGGTCTCACTCAAAGTCATTACTGTTGCACCAAAACACTCACATTACATAGGTGTCCAGAGGTTAGCTATATCTGTATTATTGGTGATTCTGCAGATCATTAATAATCAGATATATATCTGTATTCTTGGTGATACTGCAGATCACCAATAATCAGATTCTCTCTGTGTGCTGACACCGATCGTTACAAAAAGGCCGACTTATCCCTCCTGGTAAGGATATCTGTGCCCTCGGGCGAACATGCATGAGACCCACATAGGCAAGAACATTTCCTGAAATGCCAAAAGCTTCCAGTGCCCTCATCAGCCAAGACCATTCAACACTGTTGAAGGCCTTCTTGGCATCAAGAGCCAGGAAGGCCTCCGACAGTACCCCCTGAGGCCGCAACCTACAATGTTCCAACACCGCTAATGTTTTTCTAATGTTGATCACAGCGCTCCTGCCCATCACAAACCCCACCTTAGAGGGATGTATCAATTCAGGTAGAAATTGAGATAACCTGTTCGCTAAAATCTTCGAAAATAAATTTGATGATGAATGCAGTTTCATTCCTATGAGAGACACTTCCTACAGGCAACTGCACATCATACCAAAATGAAAGCACACAGCAGCCTTTCTCATATAGCCTAGATAGCAGCATAGTCTCATATAGCCTAGACAGCACACCCAGAACAACTCATAACCCGGAAGCAGTAGCCGGCGGCCATATTTGATTTTTCCTGGAGCAATAATGGATAGAAAACACTAAAAAAGGCACACCAGAGCGGCGAAATTATCAGGTAGAGCATTTATTCTTTACAAGCTATCGACTGATATGTTTATTTTGTGTGAAACGTTCATCTCTGGTTCTTTTTAAGGACCACAGTCTTTTCACCCCTTAAGGACCAGAGCCTTTTTTCCATTCAGATCACTGCAGCTTTAACGGTTTATTACTCGGTCATACAACCTACCACCTAAATAAATTTTCCCTCCTTTTCTTGTTCCTAATACAGGTTTCTTTTGGTGCTATTTGATTGCTGCTGTGATTTTTAGTTTTTATTGTATTCATCAAAAAAAGACATGAATTTTGTCGAAAAAATGATTTTTTTTTTTTACTTTCTGTGCTGACGTTTTTCAAATAAGGTAAAAATTCTATATACATTTTTGTCCAAATGTATTCTGCTACATGTCTTTGATAAAAAAAAAATATCCAATAAGTGTATATTTATTGGTTTGGGTAAAAGTTATAGCGTTTACAAACTATGGTGCCAAAAGTGAATTTTCCCATTTTGAAGCATCTCTGACTTTTTTGAACACCTGTCAGGTTTCATGAGGTGCTAAAATTCCAGGATAGTATAACTACCCCACAAATGACCCCATTTTGCAAAGAATACATCCCAAAGTATTCACTAAGAGGCATGGTGAGTTCATAGATTTTATTTTTTGTCACAAGTTAGCGGAAAATGACACTTTGAAACTAAAATAAAACAAAAAAAAGTTTCCATTTCTGCTAACTTGTGACAAAAAAAATGAAATCTGCCACGGACTCACCATGCCCCTCTCTGAATACTTTGGGGTGTCTACTTTCCAAAATGGGGTGGGGTGTGTTTACTGTACTGTCCTGGCATTTTGGGGGGGGGGTGCTAGATTGTACAATTTACAAAAAGAGGTATGCACACCTAATATGCCATTAAAGTTTAAAAGCAACAAATATTGGGTGCTGAGTAAGTAAACCGAGCCACCAACTGGCCCTACACAAACCAATAAAATGTAAATAACTCGCACACCATGCCAAAAGATAAATGCAAAAAAGTGTATTTCAAATACAAAAATATCGCAATGATAGATAACAGCTAGTTACATAATGCACAACATCACAGAAAGTGACAATTACAATAAAACTCTTATGGAGTCAATGTACAGCATACACAGGGCTATACAATTCACACAATGAGCAGGTTTGTTACAAACAGCATAATAATAGAGCTAATAAGCACCCAGCATGGAAGCGGCCGCAGCCATTAAGCTGTGAAAAAATACAGTATCAAAACAAAGACTCCATAATGTGGATATACCCTGACAGCGCGCTGTTTCGGTACCATCCTTTGTCAGAGGGTATATGCCAGTATGCTCCTTCCGGTTGCTGAACCATATTGTGCCAGTTCTAAGTTTAAATACCTGCTAAAGCAGAAGACGCCCGTCCTGGACACCTGGGCGCGCTCATCTGACGTACAGAAAGCCGCACGGCGATCGCCGTGCGCTGCCTGACGTCACTTCCGCTCCCAAGTACCCTCGCTCTCAGCCCGGCCAGCCATACAGGGATAACCAGCCATCCCCAACACAGCCGCCGCGCATGCGCGAGCGGGAGCCCTGGGTCGGGAAATCGCTATTACTTGCATGAATAGAGGCAAAAGGACAGATAAGCAATGAATTAAGCGATATATTCAAGTCCATAAAACGGGTCTTTATCCTTATAGCAATCTGGTGTCCAGGATTCAGGGCTTCATATACCAGGAATAACAAAGAATCTAGGAAAAATAAAAGCAGTAAATTATTACCACAACCAGAGCAGCATGTCACTAGTAAATCTATTAAAGGGGAAGGTCCATATAAAATTAGTATAGTCAAAAAGTCATAAGTTGTAAAAGTCAAAATCCCAAGATCAATAAGTGGTCCCCAATAACCCAACCCCTATCTCAAAAAAGGTGATAGATCCACCTCCTCATTCATACCACTTGGTACTTTACTGTTAAGCTTATAAATCCAGTATAACTCCCTCTGAAGTAGCTTCTGCTCCAGGTCACCTCCCCTAAATGATGGGGTCACCTCCTCTATCACCCTAAACCTCAACTGCGTGACATTGTGCCCTGCCTCTAAAAAGTGTCGAGCTACTGGAGAGTCCATCTCACCGCAGCGTATATTGCTGCGGTGTTCACTAATCCTGGTTTCGAACGTCTCTTGTTGTCTGCCCCACATACAACTTCCCACATGGGCAAAAGAGGCAGTACACTACATTCCTAGTTGAGCAATTGGCAAAGCCTTTTAAAGTGAACCGCTCCCCTGTAAAAGGATGTGGAAAGGAAGGCCCTCTCTGTACATAACTGCATTGGGCACAATGGCCACATGGGAACACACCTGTAGGTCTGGGTAAACTGCTGAGCCAGTTGTCTTGACTACGAGTCGGAATGCTGGTGTTCCTAGCATGAACCATGGAATCACGTAAGTTCCTAGAACGTCGAAATGCGCATATGGGTTGATCACGGAATACCTCAGCCACAGCTGGATCACTATGCAAATTTATGCCAGTGCCTCCTGACAATGTCCCGGGCCTGAAGAGATAAGGGAGAGTACGTTAGAACCATGGGAATTCGTGAAGATCGTGTTTTAAAGTTGCTAGCAAGCAAAGAAGAACGCTCTCTACTAGCAGCCCTATCGAGGGCCTGCTCGAGGACCTTGGTGTCATATCCCCTCTGTTGAAAATTAGAAAACATAACCCTTGCTTCCTGAAAAAAAGCCTCATCTGTGGAGGAGATCCGGCGCAACCGCAAAAACTGACTATAGGGGAGACCCTTTTTAAGCCTCTGCGGATGATAACTTGTGGCCTGTAGATAGGTATTTTTGTCCGTGGATTTTCTGTATGGGGCTGTTTGTATATGTCCTTCCTGGATGGATACCAGGACGTCCAAAAAATGAACCTGTGTCGGACTGTAGTCCAGACTGAAAGTAATTGTAGAGAGTGAATTGTCGAGGTCACGCTTGAATGCCAGCAGTGCCTCCTCAGGACCTGACCAAATCAAGAACACGTCATCAATGTACCTCAGCCAGCACAATGCATGGCTGAGGTACAGAGGATGCGTGTAGACAAACCTATCCTCAAATGCCTCCATAAAGAGGTTTGCGTAACTGGGGGCCACATTACTCCCCATAGCAGTTCCTTGTTGCTGTTGAAAAAAATGATCCTCAAATCGGAAATAGTTTCTAGTCAGAACCAACTCCAATAGATTCAAAAGAAATTCACTTAGCAGAGGAGACAAATTCATTTTAGCCAAGTTCGATCGGACCACAGATATGCCAGCAGAGTGAGGGATAGAGGTGTACAGACTAGTGACATCCATCGTGCACAGAAAAACAGAAGAGTGAAGGGACCCAAAACCTACAAGTTTAGATAGAAAATCAGTTGTGTCAAGCAGAAAAGACCGCATGCAAGAAACCCTAGGACGGAGAACCTGATCGAGCAGAATAGCCAGTGGTTGAAAAACAGAGTTAGTACCCGCCACAATAGGTCTCCCAGGGGGGTGAACAAGTGTCTTGTGGATTTTTGGAAGAACATAGAAGAGAGGAGTAAGAGGAAAAGGAGTCGAGAGAAAATCGTGTAGTTGCTTGGAAATAATGCCAACCTGGAAAGCACGGGTAATCACTTCATCAATCTCACGTTTAATCAAGGAAGTAGGGTCCCCTGAAAGTTGTAAATAGACGTTAGCATCACTTAATTGTCTGGATACCTCCTGTCTATAATCTGAACTATTCATGACCACCGTGGCTCCGCCCTTGTCGGCAGGCTTAATCACCACCCCTGGATCAGAGCAAAGTGAATGTAGCGCCTGTCGTTCCTGGAACGATAAATATGAATGGGGGTGGTGACGCAGCCTGCCGACATCACGGAGATCACGCTGGACAAGATGAATGAAGGTCTCCACTGAGTGGCATGTTGTTGGTGGTGACCACTTACTTTTGGCCCTGCACATCGTTAGATCAACTTCCGGTGGAAATGGGTGATCAGTCGAGGACGATCGGCTGGTAAAGGGCTGGTTAGCAAAGAAGTCTTTAATGCGTAAGGTCCTAAAAAAATTAAAAAGGTCACAATCAAGCTCAAGTAGGCTCCCTGAGTGTGTTGGGACAAAGCCTAGGCCCCCCCATAATACCTTTTTCTCAAGATCTGAAAATGTACGGTCAGATAAATTGACCACTAATTCCTCGGCTGCGTCTGACTCCTGGTTATCCTCAAATCGCCTGTGCTGCCTCCTGCCCCGCCTCGTCCTCTTCCTCCTCGTCCCCTCGTTTGAGACCCTAAAAAACGGTCGTTGGAACCTGATGTCCCCTCACCTGAACTACTGTCGGAAGGTGGATTAGTGCCTTGTAGAGGGAATTGGGGGCGCCGTGTGGGTCGTCTATCAGCTTTCCAGCTGTAGACCCGATCCTCCTGATAATCTAACGTGTCACGCCTAAACTTGTCAAGTTTTTTGGAGAGAACCTCCTGTCGGTATGTTTCAATGGCAGAGTCCTGAAACTCAATATAGATTGTAAAGTCTTCTGCTGGAAGGACCGTTTGGAGCTTCACTTTAAGGTTGGAAGCCAAAGATTCTAACCGGGAGATTTCACTCTGTATACCCTGAACTGTCAATGTAATCAGATCCAGACTGCACTTATTAAGGATCTTGAACCACTTTTCACAAAAGTCTTTACTATTTCTACAGAATGTGGGACGTATGTTCAGTCTGAGTCCTCTGGGGATTCTCTTGGCCCTTAAATACTCCACCAGGGTATCAGAGTGTAATTTGTAATCTACAACTCTTTTCTCCAAATCCTCAAACTGTCTCTTAAGGTATGGGATGTCAGTTGAGATATTACTGTGGGTGTTGGCAAATTGGCCAACCACCTGATCAATCTCGGTCTGTGTGAATACCAAAGTATCAGCAGAGCGATTGGACAGACTACTTAGGTCCGCAAATGACATACTGAGATGAAGAAAGGAAAGAAATAGGGTGCAAAAACCTGTAAAACACAAAATGCACAATTTACAAAAAGAGGTATGCACACCTAATATGCCATTAAAGTTTAAAAGCAACAAATATTGGGTGCTGAGTAAGTAAACCGAGCCACCAACGTGGCCCTACACAAACCAATAAAATGTAAATAACTCGCACACCATGCCAAAAGATAAATGCAAAAAAGTGTATTGCAAATACAAAAATATCGCAATGATAGATAACAGCTAGTTACATAATGCACAACATCACAGAAAGTGACAATTACAATAAAACTCTTATGGAGTCAATGTACAGCATACACAGGGCTATACAATTCACACAATGAGCAGGTTTGTTACAAACAGCATAATAATAGAGCTAATAAGCACCCAGCATGGATGCGGCCGCAGCCATTAAGCTGTGAAAAAATACAGTATCAAAACAAAGACTCCATAATGTGGATATACCCTGACAGCGCGCTGTTTCGGTACCACCCTTCGTCAGAGGGTATATGCCAGTATGCTCCTTCCGGTTGCTGCACCATATCGTGCCAGTTCTAAGTTTAAATACCTGCTAAAGCAGAAGACGCCTGTCCTGGACACCTGGGCGCGCCCATCTGACGTACAGGAAGCCGCACGGCGATCGCCGTGCGCTGCCTGACGTCACTTCCGCTCCCAAGCACCCTCGCTCTCAGCCCGGCCAGCCATACAGGGATAACCAGCCATCCCCAACACGGCCGCCGCGCATGCGCGAACGGGAGCCCTGGGTCGGGAAATCGCTATTACTTGCATGAATAGAGGCAAAAGGACAGATAAGCAATGAATTAAGCGATATATTCAAGTCCATAAAACGGGTCTTTATCCTTATAGCAATCTGGTGTCCAGGATTCCGACAGTAGTTCAGGTGAGGGGACATCAGGTTCCAACGACCGTTTTTTAGGGTCTCAAATGAGGGGATGAGGAGGAAGAGGAAGAGGACGAGGCGGGGCAGGAGGCAGCACAGGCGATTTGAGGATAACCAGGAGTCAGACGCAGCCGAGGAATTAGTGGTCAATTTATCTGACCGTACACTTACAGATCTTGAGAAAAAGGTATTGGGGTGGGACCTAGGCTTTGTCCCAACACACTCAGGGAGCCTACTTGAGCTTGATTGTGACCTTTTTAATTTTTTTAGGACCTTACGCATTAAAGACTTCTTTGCTAACCAGCCCTTTACCAGCCGATCGTCCTCGACTGATCACCCATTTCCACCAGAAGTTGATCTAACGATGTGCAGGGCCAAAAGTATGTGGTCACCACCAACAACATGCCACTCAGTGGAGACCTTCATTCATCTTGTCCAGCGTGATCTCCGTGATGTCAGCAGGCCGCATCACCACCCCCATTCCAATTTATCGTTCCAGGAACGACAGGCGCTACATTCACTTTGCTCTGATCCAGGGGTGGTGATTAAGCCTGCCGACAAGGGCGGAGCCACGGTGGTCATGAATAGTTCAGATTATAGACAGGAGGTATCCAGACAATTAAGTGATGCTAACGTCTATTTACAGCTTTCAGGGGACCCTACTTCCTTGATTAAACGTGAGATTGATGAAGTGATTACCCGTGCTTTCCAGGTTGGCATTATTTCCAAGCAACTACACGATTTTCTCTCGACTCCTTTTCCTCTTACTCCTCTCTTCTATGTTCTTCCAAAAATCCACAAGACACTTGTTCACCCCCCTGGGAGACCTATTGTGGCGGGTACTAACTCTGTTTTTCAACCACTGGCTATTCTGCTCGATCAGGTTCTCTGTCCTAGGGTTTCTTGCATGCGGTCTTTTCTGCTTGACACAACTGATTTTCTATCTAAACTTGTAGGTTTTGGGTCCCTTCACTCTTCTGTTTTTCTGTGCACGATGGATGTGACACGATGGATGTGACAGAGTGAGGGATAGTCTGTACACCTCTATCCCTCACTCTGCTGGCATATCTGTGGTCCGATCGAACTTGGCTAAAATGAATTTGTCTCCTCTGCTAAGTGAATTTCTTTTGAATCTATTGGAGTTGGTTCTGACTAGAAACTATTTCCGATTTGAGGATCATTTTTTTCAACAGCAACAAGGAACTGCTATGGGGAGTAATGTGGCCCCCAGTTACGCAAACCTCTTTATGGAGGCATTTGAGTATAGGTTTGTCTACACGCATCCTCTGTACCTCAGCCATGCATTGTGCTGGCTGAGGTACATTGATGACGTGTTCTTGATTTGGTCAGGTCCTGAGGAGGCACTGCTGGCATTCAAGCGTGACCTCGACAATTCACTCTCTACAATTACTTTCAGTCTGGACTACAGTCTGACACAGGTTCATTTTTTGGACGTCCTGGTATCCATCCAGGAAGGACATATACAAACAGCCCCATACAGAAAATCCACGGACAAAAATACCTATCTACAGGCCACAAGTTATCATCCACAGAGGCTTAAAAAGGGTCTCCCCTATAGTCAGTTTTTGCGGTTGCGCCGGATCTCCTCCACAGATGAGGCTTTTTTTCAGGAAGCAAGGGTTATGTTTTCTAATTTTCAACAGAGGGGATATGATACCAAGGTCCTCAAGTAGGCCCTTGATAGGGCTGCTAGTAGAGAGCGTTCTTCTTTGCTTACTAGCAACTTTAAAACACGATCTTCACGAATTCCCATGGTTCTAACGTACTCTCCCTTATCTCTTCAGGCCCGGGACATTGTCAGGAGGCACTGGCATATTTTGCATAGTGATCCAGCTGTGGCTGAGGTATTCCGTGATCAACCCATATGCGCATTTCGACGTTCTAGGAACTTACGTGATTCCTTGGTTCATGCTAGGAACACCAGCATTCCGACTCGTAGTCAAGACAACTGGCTCAGCAGTTTACCCAGACCTACTGGTATGTTCCCATGTGGCCATTGTGCCCAATGCAGTTATGTACAGAGAGGGCCTTCCTTTCCACATCCTTTTACAGGGGAGCGGTTCACTTTAAAAGGCTTTGCCAATTGCTCAACTAGGAATGTAGTGTACTGCCTCTTTTGCCCATGTGGGAAGTTGTATGTGGGGCAGACAACAAGAGACGTTCGAACCAGGATTAGTGAACACCGCAGCAATATACGCTGCGGTGAGATGGACTCTCCAGTAGCTCGACACTTTTTAGAGGCAGGGCACAATGTCACGCAGTTGAGGTTTAGGGTGATAGAGGAGGTGACCTCATCATTTAGGGGAGGTGACCTGGAGCAGAAGCTACTTCAGAGGGAGTTATACTGGATTTAAAAGCTTAACAGTAACGTACTAAGTGGTATGAATGAGGAGGTGGATCTATCACCTTTTTTGAGATAGGGGTTGGGTTATTGGGGACCACGTATTGATCTTGGGATTTTGACTTTTACAACTTGGAGAAAAAATAAATAAAATCTTCTATGAACTCACCATACTCCTAACGGAATACCTTGGGGTGTCTTCTTTCTAAAATGGAGTCTTTTGTGGGGTTCCTATACTGCCCTGGCATTTTAGGGGCCCTAAACCGTGAGGAGTAGTCTAGAAACCAAATGCCTCAAAATGACCTGTGAATAGCAAAAATCTATTAACCTTTCGCACACTCACATGCAAATGTTCAAACAATTGCATTCACAGATTCACCTGTGAATAGGACATTGGGCCCTAGGCTGCAAAAAAGTGTCACACGTGTGGTATCGTCGTACTCAGGAGAAGTAGTATAATGTGTTTTGTGGTGTATTTTTACACATACCATACAAATGGACAATTATGTGTTAAAAAAAAAAAAAAAAATTGTCATTTACAGAGATATTTCTCCCACCCAGCATGGGTATGTGTAAAAATACACCCCAAAACACATTATACTACTTCTCCTGAGTACGACGATACCACGTGTGACACTTTTTTGCAGCCTAGGTGCACTAAGGGGCCCAATGTCCTATTCACACGTCATTTTGAGGCATTTGGTTTCTGTTTTTTTTATATTCACGGATTGCAGAGCGTAGGTTTAGCACCCCCACCCCCTTCTCTACAGATTGGGGGGGAGCACGGTTAAGGTGTTTTGTGTCTGTGGACATATGATAACAGCTGGAAGATTTGTTCAGTTTTTTCTTTGTTTCTCCACATTCCAGGCATAGTTTTATGCTACACGCAAAGTTTAAAGTATTTATAGTGGCGTAGCTAGGGCTATATAGTGAAGGCTAGGTTATGGAACAGAGGGAAGATTTGATTCTGTTTTTTCTAGTTTAAACTTTCTGCTATATTTGTGGAGAGATTCGCACGTCACTGGGTCACTGGGTGATTCTAATGTATGAAGCAGTTAGGATTACAGCTGGGACGGGGTCTTTCTAAGTTTTCCACACAGGTATCCAAGAGGGTATGTAGCGGAATGCTGATTTTCTGCAATGTATAAAGATGCTAAAATGTCTAGTGTGCATTTACAAATATTGTTTTCTGATGGGTTTTTTTTCCTCTAAAGTATATAGGATTGAGAGGTTGCTATGGGAGATTGCATAACAGCCATCTTGGCTGGCATTCCAGTACTCAAAATGGAGGCAGTGCAGGGAAATGCCACCCCCAAAGTGGGAGGGGGTGGTGCTGGGAGAGTTGGAAAAAAGGGAGTTGACCAATCCAGGTATCCGTCGCCACAGATTTTTTTTAACCTTTTTCCGTTTTTTGTCGTGGACAGGGCCAGAGCTTGACAAAGAGGTCAATGCTGGGCTGGGGCTGTTTGTGTGTTTTTCCTCATTCACTGATTGGTCAAATATATTTTTTCCAGCTCCTACCAAGTGTAGCACAAAGAACAGAACTGACAGCAGTTCATGGGGCAATTATAAAGAAGAAGGAATTGCCATTTATAGTGTGACAGTGTATCAGTACAGTGTTTGCCATATGACTACCTACTAAGTGGGCATTCAGAGATCCGCATACAGGCATATGACGCTGGAATGCTTAGCCCTGCATCCTGTGTAGTTTAAGTGCAAAGCGCTCCTTCCTACAGGGAGGCTGCCATTTTTTTGCAGTATGCAGGTAGTAGCATTGGCAAACATTGGTCAGATGGTACAACAAACAGGACTTCTAGCAGAGCTGGTAGTGCTCAATGGAGTTCTAGGTAAGTAAATGCGAAAATGAGTAAGAGCATTGCAGGCTCACCTGCAAAGCAGCAACAGGTGTGTGGCATCTGTACTCAGTGCATACTACGGCCGAGTATGTACAGAAGGGGCGATATGGGGAGATTTTGCAATAAGGTTAGAGCTTACAAAGGTGAAGTCCGCAGGAGCATATTTTAAACAGGTAAGTACTTAGGATAGTACTTAGGTAGGGGAGAGAAGTTTAGCTCCAGTCTACCAAAAAGAGTTAACAGAGTTCATGAGAACCAAAAAGCAACGAGATCAATTACGGTATATATTGATCAATTTAAAGTGTACAGAGTACAAGCCGCAGGGCGAAACCCAAATCATTAATAAAAATTGATTTGTTTGTATTTCGATTTCAGGAGTTTGGCAATATGGAAGCAAGAAAGCTGAGGTGCTGGCAGCTGAGACAGTGATGTCAGTAGTATAAGCAAAAGGTTCCAGATGCCAATCCGAGTTTGGAGAGCAGCGAGATTTCTGAGATCGTAAAGAGACTAAAACAACTGATTGAGCAAAGCATAATGCAAATTGCTAATGTTTTTCTTTCCCAAGGAGGTGCTTTTATAATGAAGAGTACCGTGCTGATGGTGATCCTAGGCTGCCATTCCGTCCCAGGAGACCGAAGAGAGGACATTCTCATGAACAACAAGGGGTTAATGAGAACACCAGGCCCAAGCATGTTAATGTTTGGAGAAAAAGAGGCTGATCCTCTTCCACTTCCTTCTGATTGGCATGTGGGGGGGACCAAGCAGGGAAGGAGGAATAGCTCACTAGTGCCAGATGCAAACAAATTTCATGGCACAGTGTTGGTGAAAGGTCTGAAGGGTCAGGTGTGCTGGAAGTTTGAATTGAACGGCAGTGTAAATCTGCTCTTGAATGTCACACTCCCAGAACCAATGCACCGATCCAAAGTTTTGTTAAAAGGTACATTGCAGTACAATGGGTACATGCAAAAGGTGGAGTGTGTGGTTCAGGAGTACCTTGTCTTGGTTATCCAGAGTGAGATGGTTCCAGATTGGAGAGGAACGAGCAGTAAGCGTCACTTCTCCTACAGGAGAGAAGCAGGGGACAATATCACACTCTGGAGCTACCAACAGAGAGTGTCTCTGAAACAGCTATACACACGTAAAGGCTGGAAAGCCGAGGGGTTTTGGTTCTGGAAAAATAATGCAAAATTCGAGATCCAACCACAGTTCCAGGTGGCAAAGAGGGTGGGGAGAGCGATCCCGAGGGAGGGAAAGACAACACAGGGAACCCCATTCTCACTACATGGGTCACAACAGGGGCCAATATTACACAGTCCATATGCAGCCACTTATCCTCATGCTATATGGGTAAGTGAAGAGGTACTCGTAATTGAAAGATTGCAGAGAGTACAGTCTTCCCGACCTCAGGTACGCATTTTGCCTCAGGACATAAAGGGGGAAGAGGTCCAATCAGAACAGTTTGGGATATATTTTGTCATTGAGATGCTAAAAGATCCTGTACAAATAAGATTGGACAAGGAGAGGTTTATTGATTTTTCTGGAGAAGGATCTTTTGCATGGAGGCATCGAGATGTTTTGGTACACAAATGGAAAGGGTGCAACGCTTTTTTATGCACCGCTACTTCCTTAGTTCCCACCGAGGGAGAAACCCAGGTAGGTTTTCCAGTAGTATCCCTGAGTACCCCTGTTTCCTCAACACATGTCTTACACCATGACCTGAGAGGTCAATGTTTTTTGGTGCTAGACGGGGAGGTGAAACAAGTAGATTTGTCATCATGCTGGCAATTTTCACAGAGGTACCTGTGTTTGCCGGGGCAAGTCAAATTTTGTGAAGAAGCCTGCTGGCTCGATAACACAGAATGCGAGGCTACCATTCAAAAGATCCACCCTGAAGCCAAACCGATAGTTCCGGTGGCTGAAGGAAAGGTTTGTTTTTTAAACATAATGTCTAATGACACATTCAAGGTACATTTTCATAATTGTTCCGATCAGGTAGATTTTTCGAGGAGAACTTATGGTGTGAGCGGAGATCCCATATGGATCAAGTCATCCAAGTTTGATGACGTCATTCCTCAAATTGTTAAGAGAACTCTAAAGTTCAAAGCTTCACGGGAAGTTCCCATCCTGAAAGATAACACACCATGGGACAAATGGGTACAGGTTTTGACACAAGACGGATAACCACCTAGAGCAGAGAAGGTGTGTGAGCACGGGCATCGAAAAATGAAACATAAAGAAAATAAACCAGGTACTGCTGGGTTCAGAAGCAGGGATCTGCGGATCAAGCCATTTTAGGGGGTATTGTTATAATTTAAGTAGGCCTCAGTTAGTTGGACTGAGTTTTAGATAAAATGCTTGTTCGCAGAGTATACCTTTAAGTAGAGTTTCTCGTAATGCAGGCAGATGCATCTCAGTGTCTGCTTGAAGCAGATGATGCAAGCAGCTACTGAGAAGATGTTCCTAGTACAAGGTCTTAGGCCTACACTGTCCCAGACAAATAGACTACGGGAACAATCAACATAGGCCATATTTACAAAACATAACATTCTTGCAACTAGGACAAGGGGCTCATAGAATATTAATCAAGTAGGTGGGTATTATGACACCACGAGGGGTCTGAGCCAATTGTAGGTTTTGGGGGACGGCTCAGATGAGGTCTCATTTAACTCTTTCTGGTTCGTATAAAACCAACAGCCGGTTTACAGAGAGGCACTTTCTGTCCCTGTCAAAGCTGGTCTTAATCTTTACTTATATATTTATTTATGTCTCGTTAGTTTATCTTGTATGCTATATCCTGTATGCTGTATAAACTTAGTTTAGACGTAACTTAGTATAGAAAGAAGATAACCTGATTACCATTCATGAAGAATGTTAGTCAAGAGCTTGTAACGCAAATGGACTTAAAGAACAATTGCTTTGCTAAGATGTAACGACATGTAGAGATGAGTATCTGTATATCTGTTGACTGAATAAACTCCATCAAACTTTGAAGATGCCTAAGAAAGTTCTATCTCCTATAATTCTTGCTGTGAGGAGAGTCGAGTCATCTCACATTTTGTGAGGTGCACCTCTAAGGGGGTGCTGGTGCCGGAGCAAAAGGTGATTTCTTATAGTTTCAAGACTACTCCTCACGATTTAGGGCCCTAAAATGCCAGGGCAGTATAGGAACCCCACAAGTGACCCCATTTTAGAAAGAAGACACCCAAAGGTATTCCGTTAGGAGTATGGTGAGTTCAAAGAAGATTTTATTTTTTGTCACAAGTTAGCGGAAATTGATTTTTATTGTTTTTTTTTTCACAAAGTGTCATTTTACACTAACTTGTGACAAAAAATAAAATCTTCTATGAACTCACCATACACCTAATGGAATACCTTGGAGTGTCTTCTTTCTAAAATGGGGTCACTTGGGGTTCCTATACTGCCCTGTCATTTTAGGGGCCCAAAACCTTGAGGAGTAGTCTGGAAACCAAATGCCTCACTGACTGTTCAGGGGTATAAATCAGACTGTTCAGGGGTCGTAGAGACCAGCAGTAATCAGAAAAAAAATTATGTTACTGCGGTGGGGCGGGTGAGGGTTTGTCCGGGTGATCAGAAGCCCGCAGGGGGCAGATTAGGGCCTGATCTGATGGATAGAAGTGCTAGGGGGTGACAGGAGGTGATTGATGGGTGTCTCCGGTGGTGATTAGAGGGGAGAACAGATGTAAATAATGCACTGGAGAGGTGTTCAGGCGGGGTCTGAGGGTGATCTGAGGGTGTGGGCGGGTGTTTGGGTACCCACAGGGGGCAGTTTAGGGTCTGATCTGATGGGTAGCAGTGACAGGGGGTGACAGGGGGTGATAGGGTGATTATTAGGTGATCAGGGTGTGATTAGATGGGAGAATAGATGCAAGCAATGCACTGGTGAGGTGATCAGGGCTGGGGTCTGAGGGCGTTCTGAGGGTGTGGGCTGGTGATTGGGTGCCCAAGGGGAAGATAGGGGTCTGATCTAATGGGTAGCAGTGACAGGGTTGATTGATAGGTGATTGATGGGTGTTCAGTGGGTGATTAGAGGGGAGAACAGATTTAAACAATGCACTTTGAAGGTGATCTGAGGGTGGGTCTGCGGGCGATCTGAGCATGTGGGTGGTTGATCAGATGCCCGCAAGGGGCAGGTTGGGTCTGATCTGATGGGTGGCAGTGAAAGGTGGTGACAGGGGGTGATTGATGGGTGATTGACAGGTGATCAGTGGGTGATTTTACAGGGGAGAATAGATGTATACAGTACACAGGGGGGGTCTGGGGGGGTCTGAGGGCGTTATGAGGGTGTGAGCGGGTGATTGGGTGCCCAAGGGGCAGATTAGGCTCTGACCTGATGGGTAGCAGTGACAGGTGGTAACAGGGGGTGATTGATGGGTGATTGATGGGTGATCAGTGGGTGATTAGAGGGAAGAACAGATGTAAACAATGCACTTCGGAGGCGATCTGAGGGCGGGTCTACTGGCGATCTGATGGTGTGGTTGGGTGATCAGATGCCCGCAAGGGGCAGGTTAGGGTCTGATCTGATGGGTGGCAGCGACATTTGGTTACAGGGGGTGATTGATGGGTGATTGACAGGTGATCAGTGGGTGATTTTACAGGGGAGAATAGATGTATACAGTACACGGGGGGGAGGGGGGTCTGGGGTGGATCTGAGAGTGTGGGGGTGATCAGGAGCCCCCAGGGGGCAGTTTAGGACCTAAGCTATAAAATAGCGTTAATAGATAGTGACAGGGAGTGATTGATGGGTGATTAGGGGGGTGATTGGGTGAAAACATGGGTCTGGGGGGTGGGCAGGGGGGGGTCTGAGGGGTGCTGTGGGCGATCAGAGGGCAGGGGGGGCAGGATCAGTGTGTTTGGGTGCATAGTAGGGAGGCTGCAACCTGCCCTGGTGGTCCCTCGATCACTGGGACCACCAGGGCAGGAGGCAGCCTGTATATTATCGAGGAGAACGCCAGCGCACACCACCAAGGCTGCATCCGAAATTACCACCAGCTCAGTGTGTAGCACCTAAATAGATTTTCTGCACACTTTGCATTCAATTCAGATGCAAATCATATGCAAATCTGCTACTACTTATTATGCAAACAGGAAACTCAGGAGGTGGGGCTGGGAGCAGCTAACCTGACAGTTACATAGGTACAAAGTTAAGAAAAGGTGGGGGGAAAGGCTGCGCGTCCCTAAACATATGTTGCAATTGAATGGTTAATCGCACAGGCATACACCGCCTCTGTTAGACTGAAAAATGCATGCCCTGCATCCAAGACAAGTGCTAACATTTATTAAACTAGGAGGAACTTTAGCTTCCAATATGGTTTGCATGCAAAGTATATTATACTAGACACTTGCACCACGGTGAGGTAAACCTCCGGGCAAGTGACCTAACCTAAATTTAAAACCTTGGGAGCAGCTAAGCAAAAAAAATGTGTAACTTACATTTGGTTGAACAGCGAGGAGAACGCCAGCGCACACCACCAAGGCTGCATCTGAAATGACCACCAGCTCAATGTGTAGCACCTAAATAGATTTTCTGCACACTCTGCATTCAATTCAGATGCAAATCATATGCAAATCTGCTACTACTTATTATGCAAACAGGTTCCTCCTAGTTTAATAAATGTTAGCACTTGTCTCGGATGCAGGGCATGCATTTTTCAGTCTAACAGAGGTGGTGTATGCCTGTGCGATTAACCATTCAATTGCAACATATGTTTAGGGACGCGCAGCCTTTCCCCCCACCTTTTCTTAAGCCTGTATAATATGCTTTGTATACATTACAAAACATATTATACGCTTCCTATGCGGCGATCAAGGGGTTAACAACCCGCCGGCGCTTACGAACGGGCGGTGGGTTGATGTCGCAGGTGGGCGGAGCCTATTGCCGGTGGATGCATGCGCAATCCCCGGCCAGCCAGCACATAACGAGCCACCGCCGATGGGCGTGTTGCGGTCGTTTTGAGTCCTATGGGAGAAAAGCGCTATAGAAATGTTATTGTATTGTATTGTATTGTTTAGGCCCAGCCTTTGTCGCCACCCATCGGCTGAAGGCGGTCGTTATGTGGTTAAGAGTAATATCAATCATCCCAGCTGGAGGAATTCTGACTAGGGATAAATTCTCCGCTCTTAGAAGGTGAGACCGATTCACTTTTAGGACTATTTCTCACTGATCCTTGACCACGGTTTGGGGAGCCAGTGTTCGGTAGTGACTTAATATATTTTTCAGCTTCTGCCGGAGAGGTATAGGTAGTGGTAGAACCATCTGAAGAGAAAATCATCAGCATGGCTGGGTAATTAGGAGAAAATCTGTGATTATGCTGGGCTAGATATTGGCATATAGGATTAAAGGCCTTCCTTGCTCGATTGACCTCTGGAGTAGTCAGCAAATAACAAAAGCTTTTGGCCATTTACTTCCAACTGCCGCTGATTTCTGTAGGCCTTGAGGACTAGCATTTTCTCTGACTAGGTAGCACGCTATAACAGGTCTTGGACTCCTGCGATCGGGACGGATCGGACAATGCGGTGCGCTCTCTCAACTTTGAATGCTGCGTCAATCCCTAAGGGCTCTTTCACATCTGTGTAAACTTTGAGCGTTTTGAAGCAACGCTAAAGTTTGCGTTAACCAAGGTAAAATGAAAGTCCATAGACTTTCATTTTACCTTTCACACCCGACGCTGCGTTTTGGTACGTTGCAGTTCCGACGCACCCGGGTGCAGGCGTTTTCCGTCGGGTTCAATGCATAGCTACTGCCGCTGATTGTGTCGCACCGCAGATACCCGATGACACGCTGCAGGCTATCAACGCGTGCAGGAGAATGGCTCCTGCACGCGTTGTCTGATGTGAAAGAGCCCTAAGGCCTTAGGTATAGATATTCAGCAGATTTGCGACAATTCTGTTGGTTTTACAGACTCTGGAATGCCTATTATGTGCAGATTGTTTCTACAAGATCTATTCTCGAGATCATCAATTTTGTCAAAAAGGATCACTTGTCTATTTGCAGTAAATTGTGCTGTATTGGTTGTTTCCTCAACTTTATCTTCCAATTTGCCAATCCTAGGTTCAGCCTGGTTTATTCTGGTTGTGTGTGCAGTTACCTCGTCCTGCAGCACTCTCAGTTGGATTCCCATCACCTCTGCTATTGTGGATGTCAACTCTGGCGTCAGCAGCTTGACTACTTCTTGGGCCAGAAAAGCATAGTCAATGTCTGGCTTTTGGCTGTGTGGGGTCACCTGTTCACCTTCCGAGGCTGTAACGATTGGTGTCGGCAAGCACAGATTTTCTGATTATTGGTGAGCTGCAGTATCACCAATAATACAGATGCTATACCTGATTATATGGTGATCTGCACTTCTGAAGAAACACCAATAATGCAAGCATAGTGTGACACGATACAATTGGATGAAAGAAGGTGCTTGGTGCACTAGAGTATCTCTAGAGGACACAGAGATACAACCTCCAGCAAGCTGGAACAGCAGACAACAATAATATACAGTGTAAATTCCCAAGTCTGTGGAAAAGTCCACCACACAGCAATTCCTCAGAGGTGTGGTTACCTCAGAATGGGAACCCCATGTGTGAGATCCTCCAAAAGACGGAGCAGAGGAATCTCGGCCTCTAGCAGCAAGGGTTTGCTAGTGGTGGTCGTCTCAAAGAGGCAAGCCTCTGATAGAACCCTACAGTGGGAGACGTTCCACTGAAGGGAGAAAGGTCAGACAAAATGAGGTTCGGTAACAGATCAGGCGGCAACAGTACAGAAACGTGAGACAAGAAAATAGTCGGAAACCAAGCTAATAGTCGATAACGGTACGGGCTGGCGAAGTACAGAATCAGGAAGCAGAAGAATAGTCAAGACAGGCACAGAATCATACACAATAAATCAAGACAGTATAATATGTGTATATATTGGTGATAAACCAATATATAACACAATATCAAATACAAGGCTGACTAGGTGTGACAAGAGCCGGGGTCCTGCCGGATTATCACACGGGAACTGACTAGGTCTGAGTGCTGACACAGGGTATCGCAAACACAGATGAAGTGTGACTGATAAGCACTTCCTTATATACTGCCTGGGATAGAAGTCTCCACCCCAAGCAGCAACCAATCAGGACAGGCAAAAACGTCAGCTGACTTCTAGATCAGCTGACACACTTTCTAGGGGTATAAAGGAGTGCCTGACGTGCGTGCGCACCCCCTAGAGGCA
The DNA here is from genome assembly GCF_040937935.1 of Hyperolius riggenbachi. NCBI lineage: Eukaryota > Metazoa > Chordata > Amphibia > Anura > Hyperoliidae > Hyperolius > Hyperolius riggenbachi. Next base: position 344,063,119 of record NC_090649.1, on the reverse strand, counting down.
AGATGGCAGAGCCCTGATGTGCATCACACCGGTGAGTTTGGCACAGTGCGCCTGGAGGATCTTGCGCGGCGGATGCGGCCAAATTTCCGCATTGGAAAGTCCGCATGCCGGAACGGATGCAACCATATTTCCGCAATCCATCCGGCGTCGTGGGATTTTTGTTACAGTACCCCTCCCTCTAGGCGTGGACTCCGGACACGTACCACCTGGCCTGTCAGGATGAAGCTCATGAAACCGTTTCCTAAGGTTATCTGCATGTAAATCACCTGCTTTGACCCAAGATCTTACCTCTAAACCGTATCCTCTCCAATGCACCAAATACTGCACTGAGCCCTGAACTCGTCTGGAGTCCAAAATCTCCTCGATCTCCCACTCGGGTTCACCATCAACCATGACAGGGTGAGGAGGGGGGAATCCACCTGAACAGCCAGCTTCAGGAGCGACACATGAAAGGCTTTCCCCACCCTTAGAGAATGCAGTAAACTGACTCTGTAAGTAACGTGGTTAACCCTTTCGGAAATTGGATATGGTCCAATATACCTGGGGCCCAGTTTCGCGGATGGCTGTCTCAGAGCTATATGATGAGTTGATACCCAAACTTTGTCTCCTGGTTTAAACTCCCACTCCGCAGATCGTCTCTTATCTGCCTGCCTCTTCTGTATGCAAAAAGCCTTTTTTAGATTTTCTCCGACCTTAGCCCAAATCCTCTTAAAAGATTCCTGCCACTCCTCCAGAACAGGGAACGGAGAGGCCGTCACTGGCAAGGGAGACAATTTGGGTAACTTCCCATTGACTATCTGGAAAGGCGCATAACCAGAGGACTCATTCCTGAGATTGTTATGTGCGAATTCTGCAAATGGTAGAAAGTCCGCCCACTGATGTTGGGCATCCGCCACATAACATCTCAGGAACTGTTCCAAGGACTGATTGATCCTTTCCGTCTGACCGTTGGTCTGCGGATGGTAACCTGATGAAAAAGACAACAACATACCCATTCCCTTACAGAAGGCCCGCCAGAACCTGGAGACAAACTGGACCCCTCTGTCCGAGACAACATTTTCTGGAATACCATGTAACTTAAAGATATTTTGAATAAAAAGATCTGCTAATTTTTGAGCAGAAGGGAAACCACTCAAAGACACAAAGTGAGCCATCTTACTGAATCTGTCAGTGACTACCCAAATGACCGTCTTTCCATTGGAAACTGGAAGTTCTCGCACAAAGTCCATGGAAATGTGCGTCCATGGCTCCTGAGGGGAGGGCAGAGACTGTAAAGTTCCGACTGGAGCTAGTCGGGAGGGTTTACTCCTGGCACAGATGGTACAGGTTTTGACAAATTCTCTGCAATCTGATTGTAATGATGGCCACTAGACAGACCTACAGAAACAACAATTGGGTTCTGGTGATGCCAGGATGTCCAGCATTCTTGTGTCCATGAAACAACTGCAACACTTTGGGGCGCAAAACACAAGGCACGTATAGAACCCCTTCTGGTTTCCCTTCTGGGACTTCTAATTGGAATGGACTTAGAAGGCTAGCAAGATGTTCAACTATTTCAGTGGCTGCCAGGATGATCTCTTTTGACAAAATACTTTCTGGGGAAGGGGGTGGAGCAGTTTCAGGTTCAAAACAACGAGAAAGGGCGTCTGCTTTGACGTTCTTACTCCCTGGTGTAAATGTAATTATGAAATTAAACCGGGAGAAAAAGAGAGCCCATCTAGCCTGCCTGGGGGTGAGTCTTTTAGTCTTTTCAATGTACTGTAGGTTTTTATGATCCGTGTATACAGTTATTACATGCTCTGCCCCCTCTAACCAATGGCGCCATTCCTCAAAAGCAAGCTTAATGGCCAACAATTCCCTGTTCCCAACATCATAATGTCTCTGGGCAGGAGAGAATTTTCTAGAAAAAAAAGCACAGGGATGAAGTTTGTCTTGAAGTCCTGAACGTTGAGACAATACTGCTCCCACTCCAACCTCTGAGGCATCCACCTCCACTATGAATGGATAAGCAACATCTACATTACGTAATATGGGAGAAGAACAGAAAGCTTCTTTTAGAGAGGAAACTGCTGCACATGCTTCTTTTGACCAATGAGAGGCATCAGCCCCCTTCTTAGTCAAGTTAGTAAGTGAAGACACCACAGAAGAGAACCCCTTGATAAACTTTCTGTAGTAGTTTGCGAATCCCAAGAATCTCTGCAGGGCTTTAAGCCCAGATGGTTGTGGCCATTCCCTTACAGCAAAGACTTTCTTGGGATCCATGGACAACCCTGTAGTGGAGATAACGTATCCCAGAAAGGCAATCTCCTTTACTTCAAAAACACATTTTTCTAACTTGGCGAATAATTGATTCTCTCTAAGTTTTCGCAGCACATACTTAACATGTTGGCGATGTTCGGTGAGATTTTTTGAAAATATTAGGATGTCATCCAAATATACGATTACAAAGTGACCCAGTACCTCCCTGAAGATTTCGTTAACAAACTCCTGGAAGACTGCAGGAGCGTTACACAACCCAAAGGGCATCACCAAGTACTCGTAATGCCCCTTGGGAGTGTTGAATGCCGTCTTCCATTCATCTTCTTCCCTGAAACGGATCGAATTGTAGGCCCCTCTTAGATCTAACTTAGTGAAAACAGAAGCCTCGGAAACCTGTGTAAATAAATCATCGATTAGCGGTAGTGGATACCGATTCTTAATCGTGATCTTATTTAGACCCCTGTAGTCGAGACAGGGGCGCAAACCTCCATCTTTTTTCTGAACGAAAAAGAATCCCGCCCCCGCAGGAGATCTCGAAATGCGTATGAAACCCTTCTGTAAATTTTCCTGGATGTACTCATCCATGGCCAATTTTTCCGGGGACGAGAGGTTGTATAGGTGGCCCCTGAGAGGCATGGTTCCTGGCTTCAAATCTATTAGGCAGTCAAAAGGTCTATGGGGGGGTAATTGATCTGCTGCCCTAGGACAAAATACATCAGAATATTCCTGATATTGTGGAGGTACTCCTTCCACTTGAACCTTAGTAGAACACAAGGTTATTTTCTGTAAACAACGCTGTGAACAATAAGGTGACCAAGTAGTCACCTGCCCATTCCCCCAATCAAACTGAGGAGAATGTAATCGTAACCAAGGTAACCCTAATATCACCGTAGAGGTAGACATCTTTAAAACAAAAAACTGGATGGTCTCCTTGTGCAGAGCTCCTACTTGTAGCGAGAGAGGAGGGGTCTGGCACAGTGGGGACTTTCCTTGCAAAGGGGTGTCGTCGATTGCTGTAACATATAAATGTCTTTCTACCGGAAGTACAAGGATATTTAAACTTAAAGCAAAACTTAAATCTAAAAAGTTAGCAGTCGACCCAGAATCCACAAATGCTGTGGTAGAAAAGTTCTGCCCTTCCCAGTTTAAGGAGCAGGGCAATAATATTTTCTCTTGTTTAAGAGGTGAAACTACTCCGCTTAGGGTGGTACCTCCAACCACACCTAAGCTAAAGAGTTTCCCGACTTCCTACCACAGTTTTGTGCAATGTGGCCCTTTTCTCCGCAGTACATGCAGAGACCCTCTTTGCGTCTTCTTGACCTTTCAGCTTCCGTGAGGCGCCCGTGGCCTAACTGCATAGGCTCCTCAGTCTCCACTGCTGCCGAGCTACAAGCACCTGAAGCCTTAGAGTACATAGAGTACCTGCCCTTTTTATTGTACCTCAGACGTCAATCTATTTTAATAGATAGCGTTATAGCCTCATCTAGATCTTTGGGTTCTGGGTGACTAACCATCACGTCAGTGACTGCCTCTGACAACCCATCTAGGTATCTGTCCAGGAGTGCATATCGCTCCCATCTAGAGGAGACTGCCCACTTCCTGAACTCCGACGCATACTCCTCTGCTGTACTGCGTCCCTGTATAAGGTTTTTGAGTTTGCGTTCGGCCATGGCGGCACTATCCGGATCATCATAGATGACCGCCATGGCCTTAAAAAACTCCTGGACAGAAGAAAGGGCAGGATGCTCATCAGGTAAGCCATAAGCCCAAGTCTGCATGCAACAGAGTCTTGATGAGAGTAACCTTCTGAGCCTCGGTTCCCGAGGACACAGGTCTCATCTGAAAGTAAGATAGCACTCTGTGGCGGAAATTCTGGAAATCTGCCCTAGCGACTGAAAATTTCTCAGGAATATTCATTTTAGGCTCACTAGGAGCCGGGGGAGGTAGAACGTTAAGTGGTGGTTGCAGCCTCTAGACAGTCTCAGTCAGCTGGGTAATCTGACCCTGCTGTGCAGTCACAGTAATCTTCAGTTGTTCTAATTCTGCCCTTACGGTCTGAAGCTGATTTACCACCCCCTCCATTTCACTTCTTTATGGTCTGTGTTTATGTAACGATTGGTGTCAGCAAGCACAGATTTTCTGATTATTGGTGATCTGCAGTATCACCAATAATACAGATGCTATACCTGATTATATGGTGATCTGCAGAATCACCAATAATGCATGTATAGTGTGACACGATACAATCGGATGAAAGAAGGTGCTTGGTGCACTAGAGTATCTCTAGAGGACACAGAGATACAACCTCCAGCAAGCTGGAACAGCAGACAACAATAATATACAATGTAAATTCCCAAGTCTGTGGAAAAGTCCACCACACAGCAATTCCTCAGAGGTGTGGTTACCTCTGAATGGGAACCTCGTGTGTGAGATCCTCCAAAAGACGGAACAGAGGAATCTCGGCCTCTAGCAGCAAGGGTTTGCTAGTGGCGGTCGTCTCGAAGAGGCAAGCCTCTGATAGAACCCTACAGTGGGAGACGTTCCACTGAAGGGAGAAAGGTCAGACAAAATGAGGTTCGGCAACAGATCAGGCAGCAACAGTACGGAAACAAGAGACAAGAGAATAGTCGGAAACCAAGCCAATAGTCGATAACGGTACGGGCTGGCGAAGTACAGAATCAGGAAGCAGAAGAATAGTCAAGACAGGCACAGAATCATACATGATAAATCAAGACAGTATAATATGTGTATATATTGGCGATAAACAAATATAAAACACAATATCAAATACAAGGCTGACTAGGTGTGACAAGAGCCAGGGGGTCTTGCCGGATTATCACACGGGAACTGACTAGGTCTGAGTGCTGACACAGGGTATTGCAAACACAGACGAAGTGTGACTGATAAGCACTTCCTTATATACTGCCTGGGATAGAAGTCTCCACCCCAAGCTGCAACCAATCAGGACAGGCAAAAACGTCAGTTGACTTCTAGATCAGCTGACACACTTTCTAGGGGTATAAAGGCGTGCCTGGCACGCGCGCGCACCCCCTAGAGGCAAGATGGCAGAGCCCCGATGTGCAGCACGCCGGTGAGTTTGGCGCGGTGCGCCTGGAGGATCTTGCGCGGTGGATGCGGCCAAATTTCCACATTGGAAAGTCCGCATGCCGGAATGGATGCGACCATATTTCCGCAATCCGTCCGGCGTCGTGGGATTTTTGTTACAGAGGCCTTGTGGTCTGTGTCAGCCTCTGCCATCTTGAGAGCCTCCTCCTTTTGTCCTGACTTCCCTGCTTTCAGGGGACTCTTCTCCTGGGGAAGTGCTAGGATGGTAATGTGACTTAAGGCTGCTGGGGTAGAGAAGTGTGAGAGCAGGTTTAGCGGAGCTCCCGGCTTATGCCTGCATCTCCCTTGGCACCGGAACCGGAAGTCCAGTCTGTTTTTCTTAGTCCACCACGCGGTCCCCCACCTCTCTGATCTGGCGTCAGCAGATGTCAGCCCTTTCTTAAAAAGGTGACTTATGTTGTTATTGTAACGATGGGTGTCAGCACGCAGAGAGAAACTGATTATTGGTGATCTGCAGTATCACCAAGAATACAGATATATACCTGATTATTGGTGATCTGCAGAATCACCGATAATACAGATATATTGCTAACCTCTGGTAGCAGGTGGTCCAATAAGTAGAAACAGACTCTACTGCAGTCAAGGACTCCAGGAGGGAGCAGGCCCTGACTGGTTTGCAGCAGTGCCCCCTCTGAGGAGCAGGGGACCCCTGCACAGAGACTGAGCACCCAAGGGGTGGGTGACAGTCAGACAGGTCGGGCAGGCCGGGTCGGCAACACACAGACAGATAAAGTACAAAGACAGAAGGCTGATTCGGTATCCAAGGCAAGCAGGGTTTGGCAACGGAAAATCAGAAGTGCAAGATACCGAATCAGATATCAGAGGAGTAGTCAGGAAAGCAATAAGTCATAGCAGATATCAAACAATGCCTAGTCTGGATGTGAGGTCCGTGGTCTCTACACCCTGGAACTAGTCTGATGTATAACAGAATGATAACACAAGTTCCCTAGTCTGGGTGTGAGGTCCGTGGTCTCTACACCCTGGAACTAGTCTGATGTATAACAGAATGATAACACAAGTTCCCTAGTCTGGGTGTGAGGTCCGTGGTCTCTACACCCTGGAACTAGTCTGATGTTTAACAGAATGATAACACAAGTTCCCTAGTCTGGGTGTGAGGTCCGTGGTCTCTACACCATGGAACTGGTCTAAGGAATAACACAGATGATACACAGTATTCCTAGTCTGGTGTGTGAGGTCCGTGGTCTCTACACCCTGGAACTGGTCTAAACAATAACACAGATGATACACAGTCAACTGGCTAAGTGTGGATTCCCAGGTCCACCTGGTTCCACCACACTGAAGGATCTGACTAAGGTCTGAGTGCTAATACATAGGTATTCGCAACGCCAGACAACCAGCAACTGAACAGCAAGAGATATATATAGTGAAGCGCTCCCCAGCACCGCCCAGATCCCATCAACCAATCATCTGCTGAGCTGGGATCAGCTGACTGTCTCGATCAGCTGACCCTTCTCTTATTGGCATAAAGAGCCTGTCTAGCGGTGCGTGCGCGCGTAGCTCTCCATCTGTGTGCACTACTAGCTCCAGACAAACCAGACGCATGTTGCTGCGGAGAAACCGCCGCTCTGTGCGCGGATACCGCCGCCTCACTGTCAGAGCGCGCAGCGGCTTCTCCGCAATCCATCACAGTAACCAACCCCCCGAGGAGTGGACTCCGGACGGCGGACACTCTCCACCAGGCTTCCCAGGATGTAAGTCATGGAACTCTTTCCTTAATTCCTCCGCATGCATGCGACAATCTGGCACCCAAGATCTCTCCTCTATGCCATATCCCTTCCAGTGGACCAGATACTGCACAGAATTCTGCACCAGGCGGGAATCCAGAATCTTTTCAATCTCATACTCTGGTTGGTCATCCACCAACACAGGGGGGGGGGGGGGGGAGGAGTCCACCTGTACTGCTGACTTCAACAGGGACACATGGAATGATCTCACACCTTTCATACTGGCTGGGAGATCAATGGCATATGTGACATTATTGATTTTCTTGGCCACTGGAAAAGGTCCTATGACCTTAGGACCCAACTTGGGTGACAATTGTTTTAAGGCCAAGTGACGAGTGGACACCCACACCAAATCTCCTGGAGAGAATCTCCACTCTATGGACAGATGTTTATCTGCCTGCTTCTTCTGGGTTTGAAAAGCTTTCCCTAGGTTCCTCTTGACCATTCCCCAAATCTCTTTCAGAGCCCTTTGCCAATCCTCCAGAGCTGGGAAAGGAGTGGAAGCGACCGAAAAAGGAGCAAACTTAGGTGATCTCCCTGACACCACCTGGAATGGGGAGAACCCAGAAAAAGAGCTCTTCAGGTTGTTGTGCGCAAACTCTGCAAACGGCAAAAACTTTACCCAATCGGTTTGCGCATCAGCAACATAACACCTGAGAAATTGTTCCAGCGATTGGTTAACTCTCTCGGTCTGACCGTTGGTCTGTGGGTGGTAGCCTGATGAGAATGCGAGTTCCATGTCTAATTGATGGCAAAAGGCCCTCCAAAATTTTGAAACAAATTGGACTCCCCGATCTGTCACTACATTTTCCGGAATGCCATGCAGCCGGAAGATGTGCAGGATGAAGAGATCAGCCAATTCCTGGGCTGAGGGGAGTCCTTTCAGAGGGACAAAGTGTGCCATCTTACTGAAACGGTCCACTACCACCCAAATGACTGACTTGCCTTCAGACCGAGGAAGTTCACCTACAAAATCCATGGAAATATGAGTCCAGGGTTCATTGGGGACTGGCAAGGACTGTAAAGTGCCAACGGGGGCCTGACGAGAGGGCTTACTTCTTGCACATACAGCACACTCTCTTATAAATTCCTTACAATCTGTAGCCAGAGTAGGCCACCAGACACATCTAGCTAGTAAATCCTGAGTTCTGATGGCTCCAGGATGACCAGCATTCTTGTGAGAATGAAAGAATTGCAGGATTTGTAAGCGGAAAGGCAGTGGCACAAACATGACCCCCTCAGGTTTTCCCTCTGGAACATCCTGTTGGTAGGGACTCAACGTGGCTGTCCAATCTCTCCATGTCTCAGTGGCTGCCAAAACTACCTTTGGAGGTAGGATGGTTTCAGGGACTGCAGACTGCACTGACTCGGGCTCAAAACACCTGGAGAGAGCATCGGCCTTGACATTCTTACTTCCGGGAGTATACGTGATTACAAATCTGAATCTTGCAAAAAACAGGGACCACCGGGCCTGGCGACGGCTAAGTCTCTTAGCCCCCTCAATATACTCCAAATTCTTGTGATCTGTATAAACTGTGATAATGTGGTCTGCACCCTCTAACCAGTGTCGCCATTCCTCAAACGCCAATTTGATGGCCAGGAGCTCGCAGTTGCCGATGTCATAGTTTTTCTCGGCGGGTGAAAATCTGCGAGAAAAATAGGCACATGGGTGCAGCTTGCCTTGCAAGCCTGACTTCTGAGACAGCACAGCTCCCACCCCCACCTCTGAAGCATCAACCTCCACAATGAAAGGAAAGGCGACGTCAACATGCCTCAGTATCGGGGCAGAACAAAACAGTTTCTTTAGGGTCGAAAAGGCCGCATGAGCCTCTGGTGACCAGTGATGAGTGTCAGCCCCTTTCCTGGTGAGACTGGTGAGAGGAGAGATGATGGTAGAGTACCCCTTAATGAACCTTCTGTAGTAATTGGCAAACCCCAGGAATCTCTTTTGTGCCTTCAGCCCCACAGGCTGAGGCCACTCCAGGACAGCAGAAACTTTCCCTGGGTCCATCGAGAGACCAGAAGTGGAGATAATGTACCCCAAGAAGGCTACTGACTCTACCTCAAAGAGGCATTTCTCCAGTTTGGCATAAAGTTGATTCTGTCTTAACTTTTTTAAAACCCATCTGACATGCTGGCGATGTTCAGAGAGACTGGACGAAAAGATTAGTATATCGTCCAGGTAAACCAGAACAAACTTCCCCAACACCTCCCTGAACACCTCATTGATTAACTCCTGGAAGACGAAAGGGGCATTGCACAACCCGAAAGGCATCACCAGGTACTCGTAATGCCCGTCGGGTGTGTTGAAGGCCGTCTTCCATTCGTCACCATCCCTGATACGGACTAGATTGTATGCACCCCTGAGATCTAGCTTGGAAAAAATCTTGGCACTGGTCACCTGTGTGAACAAATCGGCAATCAATGGCAAAGGGTAGCGGTTTTTCACTGTGATCTTATTCAGCCCTCGATAATCAATACAAGGACGGAGGCCTCCATCTTTTTTCTTTACAAAGAAGAAACCTGCCCCTGCTGGTGAACCCTTTCGCCAAGTTTTCCCTGATGTATTCCTGCATGGCTAGTTTCTCCAGCCAAGATAGGTTATAAAGATGACCCCCTGGGCGGCATACAACCAGATCTCAGATCGATGGGACAATCGTAGGTATGATGGGGGGAAGTTTGTCCGCTGACTTAGGACAGAAAACGTCAGCAAATTCTGTGTATTGTCTCGGTACACCTTCAACCTGAATGTTGGTATTACCCATGGTTACTTTCACTAAACAATGATGATAACAATGGGATGACCAGCTCGTTAGCTGACCTGAAACCCAGTCTATCTGAGGCGAGTGAATTTGTAACCAGGGCATGCCAAGAATGATGGTAGAGGTTGCCATATGCAAAACCAGAGATTGCAGACTTTCCCCATGTAAGACCCCCACACTGAGTTGCAGGCTAGGAGTACGGGATAAAGGGTGTCTACTCTGCAGAGGAGAGTAATCCACAGCAGTGACCCGGATCGGTTGATCCAAGGGGAGCATGGGTATTCCCAACCTTTTAGCAAAATCGTAATCAATAAAGTTAGCTGCTGAACCGGAATCAATGAAAGCTTCAGTGGAAACAGTCTGACCTTCCCATGTGACAGAACAGGGAAGTAGCAGACGATTGTCATGTAGAGGTAAAGACTGCGCGCCTAGGGTATTACCTCTGACTACTCCTAGGCGGCAGCGTTTCCCGACTTCTTGGGGCAATTCTGCACTCTATGACTCTCCTCTGCACAGTATAAACAGAGCTGTTCTGTCTTCCTGCGATTCCTCTCTGACCGCGTCAATTTAACCTGACCAATCTGCATTGGCTCAGGTGGCGGTGAGGCAGGTGGAGGAGTGGCATAGGAGACATATCTGGTCCGGTCCTTACCACGGGTTTGTTTTTGATATCATAACCGACGATTAACCCGCACTGCCAAAGAGATTGCTTCCTCAATGGTTTTAGGTTCAGGGTATCCCAACATCCTTCCAGAGACTGCGTCTGATAACCCTGATAGAAAACAATTTAGCAATGCAAAAGCCCCCCACCTAGCCAACACCTACCATTTCCTGAACTCAGCTGCATAAACTTCCACTGGATCCTTGCCCTTGCGCAAGGTCTTTAACTTCCGCTCAGCGGTAGAGGAAATGTCTGGATCATCATAAATTATGGCCATGGACTTAAAAAACTCCTCAACTGACCTGAGTGCTTCATGTCCTGACTCTAAATTATACACCCGGGTCTGAGCATCCCCTGAGAGTAAGGTCTTAATAAAGATAATTCTCTGTGACTCTGTTCCTGACAGGTTAGGCCTCAGTTCAAAATATGACATTACACGATTCTTAACATTCTGAAAGTCAGATCTATGGCCAGAAAACTTTTCGGGTACAGACATTCTCAAATCTGTAACTGGAGGGGATCGCACTGTATTTACAGTCGTCTGAAGGACTTGCAGTGACCCAGATAAAGCGGAGATCTGGGCCTGCTGGCCGTCCATCACTCTGATGAGGTTTTCCACCGAAGTGGTGAGTATGTCAAGACGACTGCTAAGTGCGTCCATATTGGTTTGGTCTGGCGTTCTGTAACGATGGGTGTCAGCACGCAGAGAGAATCTGATTATTGGTGATCTGCAGTATTGTAACCGACCAATCGATTACTATCACAAGGAGAGAGTTCCCTTATTACTCTTAAAGCGGAAGGACAGCGACTGACCAGGAGGATAAATTGGTGAAAAATAACAATTGATTTTATTTGGCAAACAAAGAAATAATGTCCACTAACATGCAGAACAAGAATACAAACCCCAATTGAAATCCTCAATATCAAGACCACCCTTGAAATACACTAAATTAATGAAGTAAAATAAGCAACAAATTCAGAGTTAACACTTCTTGCTTGAAGATCTAGCACCTGAAAAGAAAAAGGTTACTTCCTGAAATATCATTAGAGGCTACTACACTTGGACCTTGCTTGAAGTTCCTGCACCTGTAGGAAAAACAAAGAACAAAACACAGCAAATACACATTTCACAATACTTCATCAGACCTTTTTCTTCATCTCACTCTCAATATGTCTATAGCCATACAGTTTTCTCTTTCCTATCTAAAAATATGTATGCATACATGTATGTGAACAAATACACCTGAGAGAAACCAAATAGGAAATGGACTAATGCTTCTGGTTGGGTAGATAAGTAGTGACTGACTCAAAGTAGTCCTTACTGTATGGTAATGACCCTAACAGTCTTCAGTTCCTTGTAAAAGTCTTATCTAACCATACAGTGGCTATGAATTCATATTCACACTTAAGCCTGTATATGATCATGGAGTAGGGGTACCCCTTTAAAAGAACTGATGATAAGTTGCTGATGAAAGATCTTTTCCTGAAGCAGGTGATAGCTTATAATAACTTTCCTTTACTTTACATGCAGCACACTCCAAGATGCCAGTTCAATAACTCTGAAGTAAGTTTCTTCCCTTTATTGTTATCAAAGTTTTTCTTTTTCCTGTATGTCACATATGTAAGTATCAATTCTCTCCTTTTATTACTTCTCACTGCAGGTTGGTTTAAGCTCTAAATGCAATCACTTCACTTGCAGAACACACAGAACACAGCAACAGATCTGTTCACGGGTAAGTTCCTATTTTTCTCCCATGAACTGAGAAATTTCTTTACTAATGTGTTATTCTCTTTTCTCCACACAGAGAGATTAACACTCCAAAAATTTCGTCAGGTAAGTGTCTTTTCCACTCATATCAGGCAGAGCCACACTGGGGATTATTCTTGAGGCATATACACAGTCAATGTACAGAGCAATTGCATTCAAACACAGGCTGACTGGCTTTACTGTGGAGAGACAGATTAATAATCAGTACCAGTGAGTGCACACACAGATTCTCTCACTGATCAGCTCTGTGGTGACAGGTAGGGAAACACAGTCATTGATTCACATTATACAGTACTCTGGTGTTGCTATGACAACATTTCTTTCTTTTCTCCTCACACACACTGTATATATATTATCTAACTGTAGAGAATCAGACGAAGAAGATTTAGCTGATTTGATTTGACAGTCTGATTTTTGTGTCATTACTATTAGGAAAACTCCTTCTTTCTGTGTTTCTGTGTGGTGAAATTTCACTTATCTGTAAATTTTTTCCTGAAGCGGTCTCCTTGGCCTTGCTGAGCTATCTCTCACTCCTCTGTGGATGAGGTGTCTCACTGTTTTGACTCAGGGAGCTGTCTCTCATGGTCCCCTTTCTGTGTGTCATCAGTGAGCTAAATTCCTCTGCTACTGAATGCCATTTCTCTCTCTGTCAGCTCAGTTTCTCCCCCTCTGGTCTCTGTCATCTCTCCTCACACTGCCTGTGTCACATTCTGAGGTAACAATCAGAGAGGGCTTGCCTCTTCAGCTGGAGGGGCATTCCCAACCTGTGTAACTGACACCCGCCCCCTGACTGAGAGCAGAACAGCCATCTTGAGTGCTGGCTGCTTGCTCTGTGTAAATACAGCCTGTGCCAGCACTAATTCTCATAGCTGATGCTGGCCAGGAATAAAAATACATGTTTTTTTTTAAATTAAAGAAGCTGCACTATTTGTAGCAGGGCTACAGTATCACCAAGAATACAGATATATACCTGATTATTGATGATCTGCAGAATCACCGATAATACAGATATATTGCTAACCTCTGGACACCTGAAGCGTGTAAGTGTTTGGTGTAACAGTATGGATTGGACCACCGGGGTAGCAGGTGGTCCAATAAGTAGAAACAGACTCTACTGCAGTCAAGGACTCCAGGAGGGAGCAGGCCCTGACTGGTTTGCAGCAGTGCCCCCTCTGAGGAGCAGGGGACCCCTGCAGGGAGACTGAGCACCCAAGGGGTGAGTGACAGTCAGACAGGTCAGGCAGGCCGGGTCGGCAACACACAGGCAGATAAAGTACAAAGACAGAAGGCTGATTCGGTATCCAAGGCAAGCAGGGTTTGGCAACGGAAAATCAGAAGTGCAAAGTACCGAATCAGATATCAGAGGAGTAGTCAGGAAAGCAATAAGTCATAACAGATATCAAACAATGCCTAGTCTGGGTGTGAGGTCTGTGGTCTCTACACCCTGGAACTAGTCTGATGTATAACAGAATGATAACACAAGTTCCCTAGTCTGGGTGTGAGGTCTGTGGTCTCTACACCCTGGAACTAGTCTAAGGAATAACACAGATGATACACAGTATTCCTAGTCTGGGGTGTGAGGTCCGTGGTCTCTACACCCTGGAACTGGTCTAAGGAATAACACAGATGATACACAGTATTCCTAGTCTGGGGTGTGAGGTCCGTGGTCTCTACACCCTGGAACTGGTCTAAGGAATAACACAGATGATACACAGTATTCCTAGTCTGGGGTGTGAGGTCCGTGGTCTCTACACCCTGGAACTGGTCTAAACAATAACACAGATGATACACAGTCAACTGGCTAAGTGTGGATTCCCAGGTCCACCTGGTTCCACCACACTGAAGGATCTGACTAAGGTCTGTGTCATGTCTTGCAGACATCTTTCAGTGAAATGTGTGCTAATCCATACAGGATAGTGTTGTCCGGATCATGAACGATTCGGATCTTTGATCCGAATCTATTTTGTGAGTCGAATCATCCGAATCATCAAAATGAGTGATTCGGATCGCAAAAGGGGCGGGGCCATGAGCGACACGCCCCCTCTCAGCTGGCAGCGGGATCCTGGAAGCAGAGCAGAGATGGATCGCTCTGTTGGGATGGGAGCCAGCCTTGCAGGGATACAGGTAGATGAGAGAGGGGACATGGGTGCCACTGCCAGATATGTGTAGCGCACACATACTGGCTATAACGTGCTGCTGATTATAGGCTGTCTGTTCCATTGTTGTGCACAGTGATCACATTGGAAGCTTGTGGCTCAGCACAGCTCAGTAACTTTGCAGGCACTGTGATTGCAGCGCAATATGATCCTCCTAAACAGCTGCACTTTACTTTGGGGAATGCTTTCTTTCACTGTGCGACGTTTGCATGCAAAGTACACAGATGAACATGTAGGTGAAATTAGAGTGACCAGACGTCCCGGATTGCCCGGGACACGTCCCGGATTCGGGGTCCGCTGTCCCAGGCTTAATGAGGTCCCGGGAAACGTCCCGCTTTCAGCAGCGGGATGTCCCGGCCTCGGGACTCTGGCCACTCTCTCCTCAATGAACTGGCAGCGGCGTCTATAGACGCCGTGCCAGTTCATTGCCCGCAGCCCCGCTCCAGCCTCCTCTTCCGGTGTCTGTTTCCGACACCGGCAGGCGAGCAGGGCTACGGCAAGATGGCTGCCGAAGCCCTGTACTGGAGACCTATTTGTGTCACTAGTACAGGGCTTCGGGCGCCATCTTGCCGTAGCCCTGTCAGCGCGGGAGAGAAGAGCAGGAGGAGGAAGACGGTCCCGGGACGGAGCAGCGCGCCAGAGGCCGGACACTTCTGCCAGGTGAGTAAATGCTTTCTTTTCCAGGTGAAATGTTTGCCCGCATTGTTTCTTTTCTGGTGAAATGTTTGCCCGCATTGTTTCTTTTCCAGGTGAAATGTTTGCCCGCATTGTTTCTTTTCCAGGTGAAATGTTTGCCCGCATTGTTTCTTTTCTGGTGAAATGTTTGCCCGCATTGTTTCTTTTCCAGGTGAAATGTTTGCCCACATTGTTTCTTTTCTGGTGAAATGTTTGCCCGCATTGTTTCTTTTCCAGGTGAAATGTTTGCCCGCATTGTTTCTTTTCTGGTGAAATGTTTGCCCGCATTGTTTCTTTTCCAGGTGAAATGTTTGCCCGCATTGTTTCTTTTCTGGTGAAATGTTTGCCCGCATTGTTTCTTTTCTGGTGAAATGTTTGCCCGCATTGTTTCTTTTCTAGTGAAATGTTATTGTTTGCCCGCATTGTTTCTTTTCTGGCGAAATGTTTGCCTGCAGTGCGTTTCTTTTCTGGCGAAATGTTTGCCCGCAGTGCGTTTCTTTTCTGGCGAAATGTTTGCCGCATTGCGTTTCTTTTCTGGTGAAATGTTTGGCCGCAGTGCGTTTCTTTTCTGGTGAAATGTTTGCCCGCAGTGCGTTTCTTTGCTGGCGAAATGTTTGCCCGCAGTGCGTTTCTTTTCTGGCGAAATGTTTGCCCGCATTGCGTTTCTTTTCTGGTGAAATGTTTGGCCGCAGTGCGTTTCTTTTCTGGTGAAATGTTTGCCCGCAGTGCGTTTCTTTTCTGGTGAAATGTTTGGCCGCAGTGCGTTTCTTTTCTGGTGAAATGTTTGCCCGCAGTGCGTTTATTTTGTACTGACATGTTGCCCGCATTGCGTTTATTTTGTACTGACATGTTTGCCCGCATTGCATTTATTTTATACTGACATGTTGCCTATTGCGTTTATTTTCTGGTGTCCGGGGTAACTGTTACTGCATTTATTATTTAATGGTCATAGATGGCTATGTTTGCTGCTTTGTGGTTACGGTATACTATTAGCATCACACAGTTTCTGCACACCCATGATACAAAGTCTCGTTTGTCCACATCATGGCGTAAACACTGCTTTCTTATGCCTCGCTGTTACATCATTACGTTAGCTCCGCCCATACAATGTCATGGCCACGCCCATTTTTTCGCCCATTTTCCCTCCCCCAGTCTTCGCCGCTGCGTGCTCCTCACTCCTTCCCACTTTTCGCCGCCCCCCCACCCCCCCACGCCCCCCCCGTCCCAGGTTGGACCCACAAAAATATGGTCACTCTAGTGAAATGTATGTAAAGCATATGATTGCAGCGTGTGGGTATTGTGTGCAAGCAAACATTTATGCTCTCTGCTCGTCCCTCCTCCCTTCTCTGTCCACTCCCTGCCCTCTGTCCATCTTCTCCCCTTCTCTGCGTGTCCACCCCCCTCCCCTTCTCCTGTCCTGCTAAGTCATTTCACCCCCGAAATGCTTCCGTAGTCAAATGGTCCGAGATTCGGATCAAAGATCCGGTGTGGTGTCTAGGTGATATACTTTATCGAGGTATTATACCTGGACTACTTTGGTAGAGTAATTTTATATGTCAGTATGTCAAACTAATATACTTCATAGAATTGTACTACCATGTAGGATTGATTGAGAGAGGAGCGCAGTGAAGGGGGTGGTGTGCACAGCGCAGGGAAGGAGGGGGGGAAGCGCAGCGCTTCCCTCACCTTGGGGCCCCCCTTCCTGGCTCGCCCCTCCGGTATTTTAAGTGTCGGTGCAGCGGCTGACAGCGGGAGAGGACTCACCGCTGTTCTCCCAGCCGGCGGAGGGAGCTATGCTCTGTGCGCCGCTAGTCAGACTAGCGGCACACAGATCAGCGCTCCCTCCGGCGGCTGTAACAGCGGCAAGTCCCCGCCCGCTGTCAGCCGCTGCTCTCTCCTCTACTCCCGGGCCTTGGTTCACCAGGCAGCTTGTCTCCTCTGGCTCTGCTACACTTTGAGCCCCCGAAGGCACAGATCGATAAGCCGCGGATGGATATTGAGTAATTTGGTCAGAGTTGTTTTGCGCATGTGCAAAAAGGCTGTGCGCGTGCGCAGTTATGATGGTAGAACAACTTGATGGGAATTGTAAATCGACAGGACACCGGATCTTTTCAATGATCCGATTCGAATCATCCGGATCATTGAAAAGATCCGAACTTCCCATCTCTAATACAGGATTTATCCTGTGTTAGAATGAGGTAGGACAGCGCCACCTATTGACCACTGCATTACATTGTTCTCAGTTAAGTTCAGCCTTCCTGTTACTCCTCCTCCTCTGTGACCTCATGCACCAGAAAAGAAGGGAGTAGCCTTCTAGAAGCTGCCATTTTCAAATGCTCTCTGCTGAGGAATCTTCTCCGTGCTTCCACTAAAGGCTGCATAGCCGGTAAGGCATTCTTTCTAGTTGTTTTTTATGAATCTGCATGATTATTACTAGCTGTAGGCATGCATTATGTGTATTTCTGTGTAGGCAGCTAGTTAGTTGTTTTCTGTATAGTGAGGCCTAGTCAGCTATCCATGCAGCCATGTTGCTGTGTGCACTAGTCTATCTACTGTATGCTGATATGTGATATGTTTATATTCAGTTCATATACTTATTGCATCCTTTCTGTTATTTGTTCACAGTTTCACACCAACTTACTTCAGCTCATTAAAGCTACAGATCATTACCTGGTCTCAATTTATTGAGTAGTAGGAGGGTGTTTATCTGCCTGCTAAGCTCCATACGCCCCAGGGGTACACGTGGTAGTGAGGACAGGACAGTGAAACGGCTTCTACCTGCGAGTGGAACTGAAACGTCTAGCTTCCCAGCCAGTGAAACGCTGCTACCCAGTGAGTGGAAAATAAGATACTGACTACAGAGACAGCTATACTACCACGCAGCTACCTGCATATCAGTACGCAGCAGTCTCTACACAGTCAAGATCCTTAACAGCAGCATCATGTCAGAAAGCCAAACTTCTTCTTACAAGACAAGGTCTAAAGTCAGTCGCTCTACAAGATCCTCGTCAGTCAGCAATGCGGCCGCCATTGCTCGCGCAGAAGCTGAAGCTGCAAAAGCACGTGCTGCCTTCGCAGAGCAAGAGATGCAGCTAAAGCTGCAACAAGCGACACAGCAAGCTGCATTTGAAGCTGAGAGAGCAAAACAGCAAGCAGCACTAGAGAAGCTCTCAGTACAGAGGGAAGCTGCTGCAGCTATTGCCAAAAGCTGAAACCTTAGAAGCACTCGTCCAGGGGCGTAACTAGAAATCACTGGGCCCCCCTGCGAATATTTGGATGGGCCCCCCCCCCATAGGTGCCAAATAATCGTAATGGGGCAGAGTTTCACTGTAAATTAATTGTAAAGTGGGCAGCATTTTACCAGACAATCGTAATGTGGGCCAGAAAATCGTAATGTGGGAACCAGTCACCAGAAAATCGTAACGTGAGCAGCAGTCACCAGAAAATTGTAACGTGGACAGCATTCACCAGACAATCGTAATGTGGGACAGAATATCGTAATGTGGGCAGCGTTCACCAGAATATCGTAATGTGGGACAGAAAATCGTAATGTGGGCAGAGTTCACCAGAAAATCGTAATGTGGGCAGCGTTCACCAGAAAATTGTAACATGGACAGCATTCACCAGACAATCGTAACGTGGGCAGTGTTCACCAGAATATAGTAATGTGGGACAGAAAATCGTAATGTGGGCAGCAGACACCTGAAAATCGCAATGTGGGCAGCAGACACCAGAAAATCATAATGTGGGCAGCAGACACCAGAAAATCGCAATGTGGGCAGCAGACACCAGAAAATCATAATGTGGGCAGCAGACACCTGAAAATCGTAATGTGGGCAGCAGGCACCTGAAAATCGTAATGTGGGCAGCAGACACCAGAAAATCATAATATGGGCAGCAGACACCTGAAAATCGCAATGTGGGCGGCAGTGACCAGAAAATCGTAATGTGGGCAGCAGACACCTGAAAATCGTAATGTGGGCAGCAGACACCAGAAAATCGCAATGTGGGCAGCAGACACCAGAAAATCGCAATGTGGGCAGCAGTGACCAGAAAATCGTAATGTGGGCAGCAGTGACCAGAAAATCCTAATGTGGGCAGCAGTCACCAGAAAATCGCAATGTGGGCAGCAGTGACCAGAAAATCGTAATGTGGGCAGCAGACACCAGAAAATCGCAATGTGGGCAGCAGTGACCAGAAAATCGTAATGTGGGCAGCAGACACCTGAAAATCACAATGTAGGCAGCAGACACCAGAAAATCACAATGTGGGCAGCAGACACCTGAAAATCACAATGTAGGCAGCAGACACTAGAAAAAAAAATGCACCTGTGAAAAAAAAACAATTCACTTACCTGACAGAAGTCTTCTCCTCTCCCGGCATCTGGCTCGCAGCTCCCCGAGTCCTCCTGCAGCACATCTCCCGCGCTGACAGACAGAGTGCAGGGCTACGGCAAGATGGCTGCCGAAGCCCTGTACTAGAGACACAAATAGTCTCCAGTGTAGGGCTTCTTCGGCGGCCATCTTGCCGTAGCCCTGCTCTGCCTGCCGGAGACTATGCAGGCTGCTCGAGCGGGGCTGCGGGGAAAGAACTGGCGCAGCGTCTATTAGACGCTGCGGCCAGTTGAGCACCTTGCTGGGGGGTCCAGAGCAGCGCGCCCCCCACGCACAGTGAGCGGGACCACTGACAGCAGCAGGATAAATACAACAGCAGCAGGAGGAGGAGGAGTGACGTGTGGCACTGGCAGAAGGCAACGCATAGTGTGGACCCTGGTGGTGGGACCACTGACAGCAGCAGGATAAATACAACACCAGCAGCAGGAGGAGGTGGAGTGACGTGTGGCACTGGCAGAAGGCAATGCATAGTGTGGACCCTGGCGGTGGGACCACTGACAGCAGCAGGATAAATACAACAGCAGCAGCAGGAGGAGGTGGAGTGACGTGTGGCACTGACAGCAGGCAATGCATAGTGTGGACCCTGGCGGTGGGACTACTGACAGCAGGAGGATAAATACAACAGCAGCAGCAGGAGGAGGTGGAGTGACGTGTGGCACTGGCAGCAGGAAATGCATAGTGTGGACCCTGGCGGTGGGATCACTGACAGCAGGAGGATAAATAAAACAGCAGCAGCAGGAGGAGGTGGAGTGACGTGTGGCACTGACAGCAGGCAATGCATAGTGTGGATCCTGGCGGTGGGACCACTGACAGCAGAAGGATAAATACAACAGCAGCAGGAGGAGGAGAAGTGACGTGTGGCACTGGCAGCAGGCAATGCATAGTGTGGACCCTGGCGGTGGGACCACTGACAGCAGCAGGATAAATACAACAGCAGGAGGAGGAGGAGTGACGTCTGGCACTGGCAGCAGGCAATGCATAGTAATTCTTTATTAAAGAATACCACTACTTATTTTATACAAAAATATAAAAAGAACCAAGTAAATACAATAACAAACCATAACAATAGGCCTTTTGCCTCAATTCAGTCTATATCAAGTCCATTTCCCTGAAAGAAAAGGAAAAAACTCAAGAATCAAATAACTTAATTCTCCGCCATTAAGTTTTTATATCATAACTCTTTATCTACCATATACACTATTTACACTATTTACATATATCAGAAAGAAAGACTAAGCAATCTCACTCCTCCTATGTTTGCAAGCCATTCCACAATTTGAGTTCCTAACTAAGTGAAAAAGAAATAGAAAAGCTCACCACGAGAAGATTTAGCCAAATCAAGGAGGCCTGACATTCTGCCAAAACAGACGCCACTCCTCCCGACTCAACCTCCTCTCCTCAAGACCCCGAATCTTCCCAACCTCACCAATAATGCCATGCACCACCACCGGGACAGGGAGGACTTTTTGAT
Organism: Hyperolius riggenbachi; assembly: GCF_040937935.1. Classification (NCBI taxonomy): domain Eukaryota; kingdom Metazoa; phylum Chordata; class Amphibia; order Anura; family Hyperoliidae; genus Hyperolius; species Hyperolius riggenbachi. Next base: position 344,042,102 of record NC_090649.1, on the reverse strand, counting down.
GAATCGCAATTTGACACCGTGCATTCCAAGTGTAATACCGAATCACTAAGCTAACTAGAAATAAAGTGTCCAAATTAAATGACCCCCGGTTGTTGAATGCCCCATATGTCCACTCCGCATAACTAAGCCGCTCAAGAAAAGGAATACCCAGAGCCCTACCCACCTGTTTGTATACCTCTTTCTTAAAGGAACAGTTCAACAGGAAATGGTCCATGGTCTCCTCTACACCACCACACTCCTCATGAGGACAACCACGATCCCGATCCCCTATGAACTTCAAATTTCCCCTAACAAAGAGTCTGCCATGAAAGGAAAGCCAAGCCAAATCCCTGAATTTGTTAGGAATCCTTGGAGAACATAGCAAGCACAAACCCTCCTCCATAATTGGGCCTGGGCAATCTCTCAGGGCCAATGGGTCCTGAAAAAAGGTTTCAACCACTCTCTCCACCAGGACTTTCCTAGGGATCGAGATAATATCCTCCCTTGTCAGTTCCCATTGCCGAATCAACTTCAGACAAGGTGCAACATAGGCCGGAAGATAATCAGCACTGGCTCTCAGTCTTTTCACCAAACCACCATCTTCCCAACGCCTAAGAAATGGTTTAAACCAGGACTGGAAAATACCCATCCATCCAGGCAGCTCCTCCGCATACATTCTACCAAAGTTGTTTTTAATAAATAACAGAGAAAAGAAAACCACTGGGTTGACCATTCCTAAGCCACCCTTCTGCCTTGATCGATAAGTGATATTCCTCTTAACGTGGTTCATCTTATTTCCCCAAAGCATCTGGAAAAACAAGCTGTAGATTCTTGTGTGAAGAGATACTGGCAAAATACAGACAAAACTGACATATAACATAATTGGAATCAAATAAGTTTTGATTATGTCAATCCTTTCTCCGAAAGACAATCGCCAACCTTTCCAGCGGATCACCTTAGCCTCGGCACATTTCAGTCTGCCTTCCCAATTTTGGTGACCGTAATCACCTAAGCCAAATTCTATGCCAAGTATTTTAATTTTCTCTTTTGGTGCCGGAAAAGAGACCGGAAGCATGAAGTTCTCATTTTCCTTACCCATCCAGAAAGCCTCACACTTGTCCTGGTTGATCTTGGAGCCTGATGCCAATGAGTAACGGGCAACCTCTGCACAAACACCCTCCGCCTCTTCCTGCCCAGAGATTACCACAGTCACATCATCAGCATAAGCTACTACTTTGAGAGGAGGCACACCAGCTATGCCCGACGGCACCCCACACAAAGCTCCACCCTCAATCCTTCTTATGAAAGGATCAATGGCAAAAGCATATAGTAGAGGACTCAAAGGACACCCCTGGCGCACCCCGGATCTAACCTCAAAGGTCTGTCCAACCCAACCATTGACAAGCGGGAAACTCTCAGCACCTCTGTATAAAGCTTTCAACCAATCAATAAACCTCCCCGGCAGACCATACTTACTAAGGAGTACCCACAGATACTCATGATTGACACGATCAAAAGCCTTTGCCTGATCCAACGCCAGTAAGTATTTTCCCCAACCAGCAGCCCTGCATCTCTCCAGAATCTCCCGGACCGTTAATACGGCTGAAAAAGTACTCCTACCCTGGACAGAACAATGCTGCTGGCGAGAAAGCACCTCATTTGCCACCTGACTTAAGCGCCAAAAAATTATTTTAGCCAGAATCTTTCGGTCAACATTGAGAAGGCTGATGGGCCGCCAATTCTCAATCATTGAAGAATCTTTACCCTTTGATAAAAGAATAACTGCTGATTCTCTCATAGAGGGAGGAAGCTCATCCTCTGCAAGACTGCGATTGTAAACCTCTGCCAATTCAGGAGCCAAAATGTCCTTGAAAGCCTTATAAAACTCGGCCGTCAAGCCATCTGGCCCTGGAGTTTTTTTGATAGCCAACTGTTCTATGGCTTTTACCACTTCTTCATCAGAAATTCTTTCCGTCAAAAACGCAAGAGGAACATCTAAATTCTCCAGTCCTGGAATATCACACAAGAAAGATTCCATCACTGTCTCATCAAGGACCCTGTCGCCCAACAGTTCAGCATAAAAGGATCTCACGATTTCCAGGATCCCTGCTCTGGACTTCACCAAAGATCCTGTACTATCCTTGAGACCATAAATGATCTTAACTGCTATACTCTGTTTACAATTCTGATAAGGGTCTGGCGAGTGATTCTTACCATAATCCCTTTCCAGAAGCAAAGAAGCATGCCGATCATACAAACTCTTGTGCAACAAGTCCTTGATCCTTTTGATCTCTATGGGATCCCCATCCCCCAAGACAGCAATTTCAAGTTTCCGCCTCAGGCGCTGGTAGGTAACATATTTACCAAAAGCTCTCTTTCTTGCTAGGTTCTTGAAAAGACTTGCTGCCCGCTTTTTAACCATCTCCCACCACTCAGACCTACTGTCACAACAGTCCAGCAAAGTAACCTGTGCCTGAAAAAAATCCCTAAAAGATTGTCTTATACTTTCTTCTGTCAATAACAACGAATTTAACCTCCAGATACCCCTTCCCTTAGGAGGAACATCTGAAACATTCAACACCATAGACAGAATACAGTGGTCGGAGAACTCCACCACCCGCACCTCTGGAGATGAGGTAGCAGAGCTCTCCTTAACAAAAAACCTATCTATCCTACTCTTACGCTCTCCACAGAAGTAAGTGAAACCCGTGTCATCTGGGGTGTGCTTTATATGCACATCCACCAGACCAGCATCCCTAACCATACTATTCAAAAAATTACTATCATAGCCCAGGCGAGTCTTGGCACCTCTCCTGTCCTTGAGCCTAACTACGGTATTGAAATCACCACCAAAGACTACTTCCTGGGCTGTAAACAGGAATGGCTTGATCTCTGTGAAGAGGCGCTTCCTTTCCCTCTCAGACTGAGGACCATAGATATTAATTAAGGAAGGTAGGATAGAAAGGTGCTGGCACTGCAGCTAGGGGTTCAGGGAGGGTTGCAGGGGTGCAGACCAGGTATCCGGTGAGATGCAGATAGACCAGCGTGCTCAGGCTCAGATAGACATCATATGCAGGCAGAGAAAAGGATGAGAAATGCCGGCACTGCTGTAAATTGCTTGTTTATTCATAACACATGGTGCAACATCGTGGATTCAATTGTATGCATATTGAGACGTAACATACCGGTTTGCTGGTAAAGCTGTGCGGTGGGTGCTGGGGGATGAGAGCCTTACAGCCGTTTACAGCCTCCGTAGAAGCGCATCTGCGCGAAACGGCTGTAAGGCTCTCATCCCCCAGCACCCACCGCACAGCTTTACCAGCAAACCGGTATGTTACGTCTCAATATGCATACAATTGAATCCACGATGTTGCACCATGTGTTATGAATAAACAAGCAGTTTACAGCAGTGCCGGCATTTCTCATCCTTTTCTCTGCCTGCATAGATATTAATTAGCCTCAAGTCCTGCCCCCTCACAGAGACGTCCATAACCAAACATCGCCCCATCTCAATTTCACTTACCCGCCGGAAAGTTACCATATCGGTCTTAAAAAGGACCGCCACCCCAGTGTAAGGCTCAGCCGCAAGAGACCAATAAGAGGGACCAAAGTGCCAATCCCTCTTGACCTCGCAGATGTCAGACAATGTTTGAAGCCTGGTCTCTTGCAAAAATAAAATGTCGGCATCAATTTGACCGAGAAAAAATATGGCTTCCCTACGAGCACTTACCGATCTCATGCTAGCAACATTAATGGTTGCTAGTCTTAAAGGGGGGGGAACCTCCATCAAGATAAATGAAAAGATTGCTTACCCTTTCCTAAACTGAGCTTCCTTCCCCTTTCGAGGAGGATGTCTCCATACTCTCAGCTGAAGTATCTGCATCATCATTGTCACTCTGATCAGATAATGTTCTATATTTATTATCCGTAACAACATTTTTATCCCTTAAGACTTCCTCCAATTTTTCCTTTGATTTTTTTACCGACAGCATTCTCCTCCTTTCTCTTTTACTCATTACTGTAGTAAACCCAGATTCTTCTTTTTCCTCTGCCACCTTTTGTTTTATCTTACTTTTCTCTACTGCTGAAATTTTCTTACCACCTGTTTTATCTGGCATATCAGATTTTTTCACCACACTTTCTTTTCCTGAAAGGTCCTTCCCCACCTTTTTACTTTCAACATTTTCCTTCGACAAAGCACCCCCTTTAGGGATTGAAAATATGTTTTTCTCCCTATTTAGATCATCGATCTTAAAGACAAGATCTGTTCCATCTCCTATCGGTGCCTCAGGGGCCTTAACATCCATAACAGTCAAAGAAGGCGGCGGAGGGGGTGGAATTGCCGACTTCAGGACCGACAGAAAGGGAGGAATAATAGGCTGAGCCTTCAAGGCGGTGGATTCTGACTGTGACGGTCTTTCATCAGGGACAACCTCATTTTTATTTTCTTCTAGAATTTTCTCCATTTCTTTATAAACTTCTTCCCCCATATTAGACAAAGATTCGGGACATTGTGAATAAGGGTGACCTATTTTTAAACAGATACTACATCTAATGTCTTTACAATCTTTTGCCAAATGGCCTAAAGCATGGCACCGGGAACATTTAAGTTCCTTACAAGAGATGCTGTAATGACTACGTGACCCACATTTGTGACACACACGCGGCTGTCCCTGATAAAAGACCGTCACCCTGTCTCTACCAATAAAGACAGATGTGGGGATATGTTTCACAACATTCCCCACTCTGCTCAGTCTTACCATTATCTCCCAACCGCCCCCCCAGATCCCGAACTCATCCATGACCTTTTTTGGAGCTGACAATGGAACTCCATAATTTTTAAGCCATACTAACAGATCGTGTACAGGTATGGATTCGTTCGGGACCACGATTGTTACCTTCTTGTCCAGCGACTGCCTGGACACTGCCTGGGGGGACAATCCCTTCCATTCCTCACTTATCTTCCAAGTGGACTCATATTTCTCCCAGAAAGTGTCCAGACCAGTCGGGGACAAGAAGCTAACATCGAAAAAAGAAGGGGGGCTTTCGGGAGCCAAAATGGCATAGAAATCCACCGCCTTGAAACCCATTTTTAAAAGTAACTGTATAAAGGTTTTACGAGTATATGTTACTCCATCACCACCTTTGAAACAAATACGCACTAAGTTTCTGCGATTCCTAGCCGACATACCATACTCCTCGTTTTTTGCAATAACTCCACCCACTTCACCTCTTTTTCCCAACATTTGAGCATAAGAGATATTAACTTCATTTTTTTGCTTCAAACCCACATTCTGCATATTTTGCGCAACTTGCTGCTTATTCACCACAGGCATATTTTTACCTCCCATGCTTTCCTCCCCCTTCTCAACATCTTTCTCTCTTACTGCTCCAACTAATCTCTTTTTCCCTTCCCCCACCTGATCCTCTCCCTCCCCCTTCCTTTTGCCTGCTTGAGCCAGGCTTCTGATACCACCTTTTCCTTGCTCTCCCTTACTGGCTGCCGATATTTCCATACCCTCCTCATTTTGCTCATTTTTCTTTGAAAAGATTTTGGCTGCAGCCTCAAAAGCTGCTGTCCTACCTGGCTCAGCACCTCCATCTCCACCGCCTTCCTTGCCTCTTTTCTCCAAGCCATCCGAGGTTTCATGCACTTTCCCACTTGTGCCCAAACCTCCTGGCTTGCAACTCGACGCTTTTCCGCCGCTCTCCTTCTCCTGCCTCTTGCATCCAGCCATCTCTGTCCCCGCCGTACGACCAGAAGTGACGTCAGCGCCACTTCCGGTTTTCGCCAGAGCGTTCCCTGCACTGTCCGCCGCCAGTATAGCCATGGGAGAGCCCTGCAGACCAGAAATCGCCGCTGCAGGGCTACTCCCTACCTCACCACCCCCCACACAATTCTCCCCAGCCTGAGAGTCGCTTCTTCGCCCCGCCCCCACGCTGAGAATGCCTCCCGACGCCATCTTTGTTTTGGGAAAGCCCTGCACCGTCGCTGCAGAGGTTTCCCTTGGCAAGTGGCCAGGACCAGCAACCTGATTAACCCTTTCCACCAAAAGAGGATTATGCACATTTAAACTAACTCCCTCTGCTGGGGAATTCTGCACATTTTTAATTAAACTTAAAGGGGAACCATAGACAGGGGGCATACAGACTGGGGAAGGATTAGAAACATTAGGGAAAAAGACATTAGGATTCAGGTTTTGGTTTGCATAGGGAAAAAAGGGAGAGGGAGGGGAAAAGGGACTATTCGGATGCATTACAGTCTGGGTAAAAGGCATGCTTTGCATACTATTATACATTCCATACGGACCACCAGAATATGATTGATATTGTCCTGCATATTGCTGCATGCTTGGGCCATACAACAAGGGAAAACCACTTGCAGGCTGCTGCATTCCATATGCATTTTGCAGTCCTTGCACTGGACTCTTACTCCTCACAGATAGTTCCCCAGGCAGATTCTCATCAACAACAGCTGTGCTTGTTCCACTTTGTGTGAACAGATTACCAGAGGCATCTCCTCCCTGGCTCTCTGTATTCAGGCTTCCGGAATTTTCCACTGCTTTACCCTCATTTTTTTTCATTTGGTCAAACCTTTGGCTATTCTTCGAACTTTCCGAAAACATTCCACCATGCTCCTCTAAAGTTTTAAGTATTCTGCTTTTCTCCTCAATTTGCGCTTGCAATTTAACCAATTGTGCATTGGTTTCCAGAAAACTTGGTTTCCAGGATTGTCCATATTTGCTTATGCGTTTTTTTAGTTCAAACTGCAATGTTCTAAGAGCTTCCTGAGTCTCCTTGACATTTTTATGCCACTCCACAGTCTTACTTACAATTTCGCTGACACTAGGACCTTCGCCACCAGCTTCATGAGCCTCCATTATGGAGGACAGGGAAAACCTCTTCCACAAAGGTCAGGCCCCCCCAGAGCCTTCCAGCCCAGGGGAGCCTTGCCACAAACAAAAGTCCTTCTCCCTTACTTCACCTTCAGTGTCCGCCTTGACAAGGTCCTCTGTAGATGAGAAAGCACCAGTCCAAAGACTGGGAGCTCAGGAGCTCAGCAGCACACCTCTTCACACCACCAGATCAGCCTCCCAACTGAAAATCAGAGGGAGGAGCCAGGCAATGCATAGTATGGACCCTGGCGGTGGGACCACTGACAGCAGCAGGATAAATACAACAGCAGCAGGAGGAGGAGGAGTGACGTGTAGCACTGGCAGAAGGCAATGCATAGTGTGGACCCTGGCGGTGGGACCACTGACAGCAGCAGGATAAATACAGCAGCAGGAGGAGGAGGAGTGACGTGTGGCACTGGCAGCAGGAAATGCATAGTGTGGACCCTGGTGGTGGGACCACTGACAGCAGCAGGATAAATACAACAGCAGCAGTAGGAGGAGGAGTGATGTGTGGCACTGGCAGAAGGCAATGCATAGTGTGGACCGTGGCGGTGGGACCACTGACAGCAGCAGGATAAGTACAACAGCAGCAGCAGGAGGAGGTGGAGTGACGTGTGGCACTGACAGCAGTCAATGCATAGTGTGGACCCTGGCGGTGGGACCACTGACAGCAGGAGGATAAATACAACAGCAGCAGGAGGAGGAGGAGTGACGTGTGGCACTGGCAGAAGGCAATGGATAGTGTGGACCCTGGCGGTGGGACCACTGACAGCAGCAGGATAAATACAACAGCAGCAGGAGGAGACGGAGTGACGTGTGGCACTGGCAGCAGGCAATGCATAGTGTGGACCCTGGCGGTGGGACCACTGACAGCAGCAGGATAAATACAACAGCAGCAGGAGGAGGAGTGACGTGTGGCACTGGCAGAAGGCAATGCATAGTGTGGACCCTGGCGGTGGGACCACTGACAGCAGGAGGATAAATACAACAGCAGCAGGAGGAGGTGGAGTGACGTGTGGCACTGACAGCAGGCAATGCATAGTGTGGACCCTGTCGGTGGGACCACTGACAGCAGGAGGATAAATACAACTGCAGGAGGAGGAGGAGTGACGTGTGGCACTGGCAGCAGGCAATGCATAGTATGGACCCTGGCGGTGGGACCACTGACAGCAGCAGGATAAATACAGTTGGCACATCTATGATGAGACGGTGTTGTGGCAGGCCCTCCTGCTTCTGGATGTCTGCCAGTTTTTCTGCGTCAGCTGCTGAGCGGCGGAAAGTGCGCACAATTTTCCGCGCCGCTTCTAACAGCTCCTCCATCCCCAGGTAGGTGCGCATGAACTTTTGCACCACCAGGTTCAGGACGTGGGCCAAGCAAGGGACGTGGAGCAAGTCTCCACTGCAGATGGCAGACAGCAGGTTGGCGGCATTGTCGGACACCACCAAACCCACAGTGAGGCCTCTGGGGGTCAGCCCCCTGAGGTACCGGAGCACGTTCATTGCCGTCAAGGAGTTCTTCCCCAGGCTTTTCATCTCCAGCAGCGTGAAGGCCTGCCACTGCCAAGAGACGGGATCGCTTGGCGGTGGGAGCTGCTGCTTCTCCCCCGACCCCGCGCGGTGGCACCACGTAGTGGGCAACTGGTGCTGCTGCGCCCGAGGATGGACCTGCTGCTTCCTCGCTCGGGCTTTCCACCAGGCTGACCCAGTGGGCCGTAAAGGACAGATAGCGCTCTGTCCCAAACCGGCTGCTCCAGGAATCCATGGTTATGTGGATCCGCGCACTGACAGCGTGATCCAGCGCACGGCCCACGTTCTCCATGGCAGAGCGGTGCAGTGCTGGGATCGCCCTGCGGGAGAAATAGTGGAGGCTGGGGACTTGCCACTCCGGGATCCCAACCTGCAGCAGCGCTCTGAAGTCACTCCCTTCCGGCACAAAGGAATATGGCAGGAGCTGGGAGCACATGGCCCGGGCAAGCAACCCGTTCAGCAACCGGATGCGCCTGTGGGCGGGAGGCAGCACCTTGGTCACACCGGGGAATGCTTCGCTGAGCAGGGTCTGGCGGCGTTTGCCTGCACGGGAGGATGAGGAGGCCACTGTGGAGGGAGCTGATGAGGCCACTGAGGACTGGCTGTCCGGGGGGGTGAGTTGCTGCTGTGCTCCTGCTGCTGCTGCTGCTGGATGGGCAGGAGGGGCTGCTGCTGGATGGGCAGGAGGGTCGGCTGCTGCTGCTGCTGGATGGGCAGGAGGGTCGGCTGCTGCTGCTGCTGCTGCTGAAATCTGTGCAGTGGCTGTCTGGCTCTGACCACTGCCTGCACCACTTTGCATAAGCTTCTCCAACTCATTAAAGTCCTCAAAATGTCTGCTCTGTAAGTGGGTCTGCAGGCACGAGGTACTCAATTTGTGGATATCGCGACCTCTGCTGATACTAAGATTGCAACTGTTGCAAATTGCACGGGTCGGGTCCACTGGGCACTTGGTGAAGTACCGCCAGACTGGGGACTTCAACCTGCTCTTTGAGCTTGAGGGCTGGGGTTTTTGGGTGCCCTTGGAAGATTGTGCCTTTTTGTTTGTAGTTATAGGTTTGCTGCGGGTGGTGGTAGCGACTGAAGCAGCAGGCTGTGGCTCCTGCCTTCCACGCCCTGTGCTGGCCGCCTTGCTGCTGCCGCGCCTCTGCGCCAGAGATGCCTCCTCCTCCGATGACGAGCTGCCTTCAACCAACTGTGCTGGTGGTACTGGTGGCACATAGGGAGGATCTATCAAGTCATCATCATCAACCCCAAACAAATCCTGTGAGCCCGACTCAACCAACTCCTCTACCCCAACATCCCCTGCATAACGCCCCTCCTCCTCAGCGCCAACAACAAACTTCTGCACCTCAAACTCCTCCTCCTCCTTGGATGGCCCCATCATCTCCAACTCATACTTCTCAAAAACATCCCTGTACATGGTCACAGTCTCAGGGGAGAAGAGCGTGCTCATTTTGGGCATGCTGGTCGATGGGGTCACCGTGACCATGGCCTCAAGCGCTGGTGGAGGCCTGCTGCGGACAGGAGTGCTGGTGCTGGTGGCACTAGTCTCGCTGGTGCTGGAGGCCTGGCTGGAAAAGGTGGCTTCCTGCCCCGCCATCATTTCTACCACAGCCTGCACCTGACTCTCCCCAATGGGCCGTGGGCGACGACCCGTCTCAAAGATGGGCGCAACACACTGCTGTTGCGCCTCTGCTCCCTCCTCCCTGTGGTCAGTGGCTGGCGGTGGACCAGTCCCAGACCTGCTGCTGCTGGCAGTGGCTCCTGCAATGGCGCTTCCTCTCCTGGTGGTGCCTCGCCCTCTACCTCTGCCAGTCATTGTGCACTATACAAATACAGTAAAAAAAAATAAGTAGAAGAGGGCGGGAAAATGTGTAAACTTTAATAAAGTCTGTGTTGGTGGTGACTTGGTGGTGACTAGTAGTAGTAGTAGGCAGTAGTAGTACGCACGCAGGTAGCTAAGAAACACCTAGCGTACTACGCTACAAGTAAGTTGTGCGGCAGACAGTCGGTGACAGTTACAAGTGGTCACAAACGGTCAGACGCAATCAATCAATAGGCTCGGGCAGGCGACAGACAGTCACAGGTCACTCACAACGGATGCTGGTGATGGCCTGTATGTGTTGTAACTCGTATTTATTACACACACTACAGATGATAATAAAATCACACAGTAAAAGTGAAAAAAAAATAAGTGAACGGGTACTAGTAGACTAGTAGTATAATAGTAGACACTAGTAGTAGCACGCACGCAGGTAACTAAGAAACACCTAGCGTACTACGCTAAAAGTAAGTCGTGCGGCAGACAGTCAGTGACAATTACAAACGGTGACACACGGTCAGACGCAATCAATCAATAGGCTCGGGCAGGCGACAGACAGTCACAGGTCACTCACAACGGATGCTGGTGGTGGTCTGTATGTGTTGTAACTCTTATTTATTACACACACTACAGATGATAATAAAATCACACAGTAAAAGTGAAAAAAAAATAAGTGAACGGGTACTAGTAGACTAGTAGTGTATTAGTAGACACTAGTAGTAGCACGCACGCAGGTAACTAAGAAACACTTAGCGTACTACGCTACAAGTAAGTCGTGCGGTAGACAGTCGGTGACAATTACAAACGGTCACACACGGTCAGACGCAATCAATCAATAGGCTCGGGCAGGCGACAGACAGTCACAGGTCACTCACAACGGATGCTGGTGGTGGCCTGTATGTGTTGTAACTCTTATTTATTACACACACTACAGATGATAATAAATCACACAGTAAAAGTGAAAAAAAATAAGTGAACGGGTACTAGTAGACTAGTAGTATAGTGGTAGACACTAGTAGTAGCACGCACGCAGGTAACTAAAAAACACCTAGCATACTACGCTACAAGTAAGTCGTGCAGCAGACAGTCGGTGACAATTACAAAGGATCACACACGGTCAGACGCAATCAATCAATAAGCTCGGGCAGGCGACAGACAGACACAAGTCACTCACAACAGATACTGGTGGTGGCCTGTATGTGTTGTAACTCTTATTTATTACACACACTACAGATGATAATAAAATCACACAGTAAAAGTGAGAAAAATATAAGTGAACGGGTACTAGTAGACTAGTAGTATAGTAGTAGACACTAGTAGTAGTACACACGCACGCAGGTAACTAAGAAACACCTAGCATACTACGCTTCAAGTAAGTCGTGCGGCAGACAGTCGGTGACAATTACAACAATCGGTCACACACGGTCAGACGCAATGAATCAATAGGCTCGGGCAGGTGACAGACAGTCACAGGTCAGGTCACTCACAATGGATGCTGGTGGTGACCTGTCACTGTCAGTAACTAACTAACACAGTACTGAAACTAATAAAGTAACAGACTACAGCAGTAATAATTAACTAAACTAGCACTACTAAGTACACAACTAACTAGAATCCCTAACCTACCTAAGCTAGTAGTAGGCTAAGGCTACCTAGGCTAGCAGGCCTAGCCTGCACACAGACTGACACTAGCCTAGCACAGTCCACACTATACACTAGCTGACTAAAAACAATCAAAATACTAGCTAACTATATAAGACAACAATAAAAGTGTTTAAGAGGTGTTTAGGAAGCAAAACGCTAGGTTTAGCAGTGAAAAGCACTTGCTCAGACACAGCACAGCACTGGAGAATCTCTCAGTACCAGCAGCAGTCACACAAGTGCGTGGCTCCGCAACATGGCCGCCTCCTTATATAGAGGAGGGGAGGGCCAGGCTCCCCTCCTCTGATTGGTTGCTAGGGTTGCCAGGTCCTCGGCAGGAGGACTTCTGATTGGCCCAATCACGTCATCCCCGAATCCCGAAACCGAACCCACAGCTCCATCCGACCGAATTCGAGTGCGCACATTCGGCAGGCTTCGTATTTGGGTTCGGCTCAGATTGCAGCATTCGGGTTCGGGTTCGCATGCGGCAAACCCAAAAAACACCCGAATTTTTCGGGGAAACTTCGCATTCGGGGTCCTGCTGAGCAACCCTGCCATTAACATAAGAAACCCAGCAGCTGGACTAAAAATGGTTTGGGACAGACTTGATGAATGTTATGGTTCAGTGGAGGTTATAGAAAACTCTTTGTTTAAGAGGATAGAAGATTTCCATAAAATAGCTTCCAAAGGCTTGCAGAAACTCAGGGAACTTAGTGACTTGTTAATGGAACTTCAGGTAGCCAAATCTGAAGGAGATCTGTCAGGACTTGCATACTTTGACACTGCCAGAGGTGTTAACCTCATAGTGCAGAAGTTAACCCCTGGCTTACAAAATGAGTGGGTTAAATGTGGTTCTAACTATAAGAAAAAATACCATGTTCATTTCCTCCATTTTCTGTGTTTGTAGACTTTATACGTGATCAGGCTAAGATAAGAAATGATCCTAGTTTTGATTTTGCACTAACATGTACTTCTGTTCCAGGTCTTCCTTCACACAAAGCTTCAGTGGCAGTTCACAAGACTGAACTGTCTCCCCCAAATGCTCCACCGCAGGTTTGCTGCCTTCCCTCATGCAGCAAACAAAGTTAGGGACTGTGATGATCTGCTCGGCTGCCTGTGCAGGCAGGCAGCTTTTTGACCATTGTTTAGGTTTGCATGCTGCAGGACTCTGGAAAGAAGAGCTTCTGTCAGTTTTGCAGCTTGTGCTTGCTGAGCAATTTGCATACGTTGTCATGCAAATTGCCTGGCCACATTCATTGGAGGCGTGTACTATAAGTACTATGTGTGTCCCACAATGCTTGGCTGATCATAAGGAGTCTTCCTGTGAAACACTCTGGAGAGTGTCAGCCATGCTCTTTGTTTGAAGATCAGCTTAGAGTAATTCCTGGAAACTGTGCTAGGCAGGTTCCCTAGTGCAGTTAGGATTGTTTATCTGTTTTGTTTGTCTGTTGCGATTGTCTTGTCCCAACGGTGGTCGACAGGAAATCGTTCTGATCTCTGTTCTTGGAGTATAGCTGGTGCAGCGGTTGCTACCAGCTATCTCTTCTGTTCTGCCTCTCTGGATCGCACTAGCATCCTGCGCTAGTGCTGTGGATCATTCTGTTCTGTTACTCTGTCCCTGGATCGCACTCGCTTCACGCTAGTGCTGTGGATCCTTCTGTTCTGCCTCTCTGGATCGCACTAGCATCCTGCGCTAGTGCTGGGGATCCTTCTGTTCTGCTACTCTGTACCTGGATCGCACTCACTTCGCGCTAGTCCTGTGGATCCTTCTGTTCTGCTACTCTGTACCTGGATCGCACTCGCTTCGCGCTAGTGCTGTGGATCCTTCTGTTCTGGCCTCTCTGGATCGCACTAGTCTCTTTTCGCTAGTGCTGTGGATCCTATCTCTCGCTTGTCCCTGTTTTCGTGTGTCTGTCTTGTCTGCTACGAACGCTCGGTGAGGTAACCGTTAAGCAAGCGTTCGCGTCCTCTGTTTCATGTTTGTCTGTTGATGGTTAGTTAGACGTGCTTGTCTCTATTGTGCTTATCATGTGGAGACCGCGCATAACCGTGTGCACTGTTGCGAATGAGTGCGGTGTTCGTGGTTAGCTAGCGTTTGTTATTTTCCGTATCTCCTCATTGTATGATTTGCTGTGCCTTTGCTATCCTCGTATTCTGTTCTGATCTGCCTTGTTTCACTTCTGGCAATCGCCGTTCTTGCGGTTGCGTTTCTGTTTCGTATCTGCTGTTGTGTGTGTGCGGTCGCGGGGTGGCGACTAGATTGGCGCACACACATACAACCTGTCCCTTTGCTCGTTCTCATTCGCAATCGCTTCTCTTGCGATTGAGTTCTGTGCTTCGTACAATTCCTGTCTGGCATTTGTGGAGGTACAGAGGATTGGTTCCTCTGCACTCCCCAGCGCCATCTGCCGACAGGAATTTCCCTCTACGGGTGCGTAGCACCTTTTGCTGGGTGCCTGCAAATATACGCTTGTGGAGGATTTCCGCCGTATCAGCGCACGTGTTGTGCGCTGCTCACGGAGAAAGTTCCACAATCGTTACAGTATGAATAGCCCAACCCAAAACCCCAGTGTAGACGGAATTTCTGATTTGTACAATTTTGTCGAGTTTGGGTCCTGTGTCTTTAAGAGCTTTAAAAGGCTAAATTCAGAGACCAAGGCGGAATTTCTTTCTGAATGTGTGAGGTTTTGCCTGAATCCCACCTTTCAGATTTCTGATCCGTCCACGTCGGCTCTTCTGTTTGCCTATGTGCTCTTAAAAGACAATTTGTTCACCTGGGCATATGATGTGCTAAAAACCAATTCTTGGAATGTTAATCTGTATCAGTTTCTTGCAGTGATATTCTCTCACTGGTTTAAACTGCCTGGCTTACCACCTGCTCTGATTGATTGTGTAGCTGCTGATAAGTCAGCTGATCTTTCCCTTCCATGCAAAACCTTTCAGTATGACAATCAGTTCAATGTGTCAGTTGCCACTTCAGGTTTTAAAAAGCAGCCATCCAAAGCCTCTAAGTCTAAACGTAAAAGATCTAGGAAGGCTTCCCAGCGGAAAGATCCGTTGCCCATAGCAACCACAAATAAAGAGGTTATTTATGTCAAGTCTTAAATGTGCAAAACCATTCAGTATAACAATGATGTTGATCTGTCTCCTGGTTTTTTGTCTCAATCCAGAGCTTATGTGGATCCTGCTATAGGTAGGATCGCACACTATATTAAAGCAGTTAAAAAATCTGTTCTTGTTCCTGAACTCCACCCATATGGAGATTATCTAGATACTGGCTTGTTTGAACCTCCATTTGCCTCATGGGATGTCAGGGCCTTATTGGAGGAATTCGATTTTGATTGGAAAGCCTTTTGCGATTTTTACATCGCAAAAAGCGAAGATGTCTTGAATGCTTGTCTCGATTCTATGTACCTTCTGATTGATTCCAATGAATGTGACAAGGATGATGTGGATCTGGTGATCTATGTATGGCAAACGATTTTGGATGAGTTGCACACACACCAACCAATTGATTACAATAAAGAGACATTCGTTGTCGGATGATTGTTCCTGCCTTTCTGGGGTAAAGCATGAGAGTCTTGACTTTGTGCAATCTGAAATGAATGAGTGTGCCGCTGTGGTTGATTCCTGTGCGAATCCTGAAGGATTCTCTCCTGACAGTGTGCAGTTTGAATCTGTGCGATCTGATGCCTGTTTCTCGGATGTTCCTGCAGATTGTGATCGGCATGAGTCTGCCGGTTTCCTCAAGGATGTGTGGGATCCTTTGTCATTTAGAAACAGATCTTTGAGATCTTTCGTCTGTGACCCTGCTATGGGGAAAATTTCTCGACTATGCAGCGTCAAAAGTAAAATTAATATGCCTAATAAAGTTTATCCTGTTGATGTCACTATTTCTTCTGCAAATGAGTCTCTATCTCACCCTGTTCACACCTGTAAGGACCCGTTGCCTGATGACAGTTGCTCCAGTGTTTCGGTCCTAGATGCCTTGCAGTCTGCTCCGCAGATCGTGGAGGTTTGCGCTATGAAAGCATCAGTTTCACAACCTAAAGTGAATTTTGATTCGCAGGTTTTGCGTTCTGATTCCTCGGATTCGACATTGTTAGCCAAATCTAAGAGTGAGACAGCGCTTCGGTTTTGCGAATCTGATGCTGAACCTTCTTTGCCTTATTCAGAGACGCTTTCTCTGAACCTGCCCTGTACCATGAATGAAAACATGTTTTCCTTTCACACTGACGTTTGTGAGCCCCTTTCTTGCTCTGAGGAAAATGCTGATGCTGCACCCTGTACTCTGGATGAGTCAATGTGGCCTTGCTCAGAATCCCCTGCAGTGTCCCTAGAGGCTCGTCTAGGTATTGTCACTATACTCACCTGCTTTTCTGCAGTTTTGGAGTTACAAGCTAGTTTGACTGCCACACAGAATTCTGGGTACAGTGAGAATGAAGTCAGGGAGTCAGTGTGTGTTCCAGTAAATATTCCTGTACATCCCGCTAATTATGATGAAGTTCAGTCTCAGGTTATGGTGGAACCATTCCCGGGACATCTGCCCTGCCTGCAGGAGGTATTTAATGTTCAGCCCTGTAACAGGGATACTTCAGAATCCTGCTTAGAAAACCTGGAAAATGATGTTCCTGAGGTCTTGTTTGATGTTCTGGAGGTCTCCGAGTTCCTCCCAAAGGGTGCAGAACTTGTGGGAGATGTCTCCTGCCCCCCAAGTCCTTCTGAGGTGTTAACCTCTTCGTGGGCATTGCTGCCTTGCTGGCTACCTTTTCAGCTCTGGTGGAGCTTCAGTCATGGGTAGTCAATGATGAATTTCTGTCAGATACCATTACAGTCATTGAGATCTCTAAGCCTGAGACCGAGTTTTCTTTTGAAATACCAGTACCCGTGACCTCTACTCGTGATGATTTTCTGCCCGGTCCTGGTTTTGGTCTGGTCGTGCCGGACTCTGAGGTTGGCAGTTCCCCGACATGTCCTGAGGTTTCTCCTGTGCTGGTGTACCCCAGTGTGCTCTGTGACCCAGAAAGCCCAAGTGTGCCTCGGTTACCTGCGTACTCAGATGCTTCCTCGGTGGAGACATGCTCTGATATGGCCTGCCTGCTCGCATGCCCAGAAGTGGTCCCTGAAAGTCTTGATCTTGATGGGTGTCCTCGTAATTCTGAATCCGGAATTGTCATTGGTTCCATAGGGGTTCTTGGTAATTCTCCATGTGAGCCTGGTGATTGTTCTGCCCTCTTGGGATCTCTGTGGAGCTTCAAAAGGTTCTGGGAGATTCCCGGAGAAATTTTGCTTGGTACCCTGGATAAGATCAACGGTGGCTTTTGTGTTGTGGGGGACACTTCGAACAGGTATTGTGGCAGGTTTGGTATTTTCGGACGCTCCTTGGAAGGTGGTGGGTATTGTCTGGAGGGTGTCGATGGCTTCTTCTCTGGTATCCACAGTCCTGATGGGTGTTACGCTGAGACTTGTAGTGCTGATGGGCATGTTTCAGTGGCTTCTGTTTCCGATGAGGTCGGTTTCGGGTTGACTGACTCTGGAATTGGACCTTGTCGGGCTGTCCCAAACCTTCATGGGTCTTCAGTTTGGGTCTGTTGCTAATAGCAGTTTTGAGGGTCATCTGGAATTCGACCCTGGAAGGGGGGGGGGGTACTGTGATGATCTGCTCGGCTGCCTGTGCAGGCAGGCAGCTTTTTGACCATTGTTTAGGTTTGCATGCTGCAGGACTCTGGAAAGAAGAGCTTCTGTCAGTTTTGCAGCTTGTGCTTGCTGAGCAATTTGCATACGTTGTCATGCAAATTGCCTGGCCACATTCATTGGAGTCGTGTACTATAAGTACTATGTGTGTCCCACAATGCTTGGCTGATCATAAGGAGTCTTCCTGTGAAACACTCTGGAGAGTGTCAGCCATGCTCTTTGTTTGAAGATCAGCTTAGAGTAATTCCTGGAAACTGTGCTAGGCAGGTTCCCTAGTGCAGTTAGGATTGTTTATCTGTTTTGTTTGTCTGTTGCGATTGTCTTGTCCCAACGGTGGTCGACAGGAAATCGTTCTGATCTCTGTTCTTGGAGTATAGCTGGTGCAGCGGTTGCTACCAGCTATCTCTTCTGTTCTGCCTCTCTGGATCGCACTAGCATCCTGCGCTAGTGCTGTGGATCCTTCTGTTCTGTTACTCTGTCCCTGGATCGCACTCGCTTCACGCTAGTGCTGTGGATCCTTCTGTTCTGCCTCTCTGGATCGCACTAGCATCCTGCGCTAGTGCTGGGGATCCTTCTGTTCTGCTACTCTGTACCTGGATCACACTCACTTCGCGCTAGTCCTGTGGATCCTTCTGTTCTGCTACTCTGTACCTGGATCACACTCGCTTCGCGCTAGTGCTGTGGATCCTTCTGTTCTGGCCTCTCTGGATCGCACTAGTCTCTTTTCGCTAGTGCTGTGGATCCTATCTCTCGCTTGTCCCTGTTTTCGTGTGTCTGTCTTGTCTGCTACGAACGCTCGGTGAGGTAACCGTTAAGCAAGCGTTCGCGTCCTCTGTTTCATGTTTGTCTGTTGATGGTTAGTTAGACGTGCTTGTCTCTATTGTGCTTATCATGTGGAGACCGCGCATAACCGTGTGCACTGTTGCGAATGAGTGCGGTGTTCGTGGTTAGCTAGCGTTTGTTATTTTCCGTATCTCCTCATTGTATGATTTGCTGTGCCTTTGCTATCCTCGTATTCTGTTCTGATCTGCCTTGTTTCACTTCTGGCAATCGCCGTTCTTGCGGTTGCGTTTCTGTTTCGTATCTGCTGTTGTGTGTGCGCGGTCGCGGGGTGGCGACTAGATTGGCGCACACACATACAACCTGTCCCTTTGCTCGTTCTCATTCGCAATCGCTTCTCTTGCGATTGAGTTCTGCGCTTCGTACAATTCCTGTCTGGCATTTGTGGAGGTACAGAGGATTGGTTCCTCTGCACTCCCCAGCGCCATCTGCCGACAGGAATTTCCCTCTACGGGTGCGTAGCACCTTTTGCTGGGTGCCTGCAAATATACGCTTGTGGAGGATTTCCGCCGTATCAGCGCACGTGTTGTGCGCTGCTCACGGAGAAAGTTCCACAATCGTTACAGTGACCCTGGTAAGCAGTGTCCTATACACCAAAGGCCACATTCTCTGCTGAAATGTAGAGGTTTTAGAGAGAAACCCATTGAGGAACATAAAGCCTTCCTTAGAGAGAATAGCATCTGCTATAAGGGCTGCTCATCCACCATTCACTTTGCCAAGAACTGCAAGGTTAGTGAAAATTGTAAAGAATGTGATAGCACAGATCACAACACAGCACTACATCCTGGACCAGCTCCATGGACTTTACAACATACTCACAGAACAACCGAGCATGGCGGCGAGGAGGGTGACACTCCTACAGCTACATTAGAGGTCACTCCACAGTGCACAGAGGTCTGCAAAGGAGCCACTGGTAAAAGATCCTGCTCCAAAATGTGTTTATTCCGAGTCTACCCAGCAGAACAAAGGGAGAAAGCAGTAAAAATGTATGCCATCCTAGATGATCAAAGTAATGGGTCTCTAGCCCACTCAACCTTCTTTGATATATTCAATGTTAAAGGCCCCAGCTCTCCATACTCACTAAGGACTTGTGCAGGAATTGTGGAGACGGCGGGGAGAAGAGCATCTGGCTTCCAGATCAAAGCTATAAATGGAAGCATCTGCTTTCCCTTACCAACTCTAATAGAGTGCAACCAGATTCCTGATCATAGATCTGAAATTCCTACTCCAGATGTCGCATTACATCATGCACACTTGAAGCGTATAGCCCACTTGATCCCTGAACTTGATCCACAGGCTAAGATAATCTTGCTACTCGGGAGAGATATCCTACGAATCCATAAAGTGAGAAAACAAATAGATGGTTCCCATGATGCTCCTTATGCTCAGAAGCTAGACCTAGGATGGGTCATAATAGGAGAGGTCTGCCTAGGGCGTGTGCACAAGCCAGATTCAGTTCATAGTATGTTCACAAGTACACTTGCAAGTGGACGCCCCTCACTTTTCCAACCATGTGTCAACAACTTCCTCATAAAGGAGCTACCATGTGCCTCCCATCGACCTTGTCACTTCACAGATGTCTCTAGTGACAATGATGCCTGTGACAGTGACCAAGACCACTTAGGATGCACAGTCTTCCAGAGGTCAAAAGATGATAATCGGGTAGCACTATCTATTGAAGACAAGCAGTTCTTGGAAATAATGGAACGAGACTTTGTGAAGGACAGCACTAACAGTTGGGTTGCACCCCTTCCTTTCAGAACTCAGAGAAGACGCCTACCTAACAACAAAGTACAAGTGCTTAAACGTTTCTCTTCTCTCAGACGTAACTTCCAAAGAAAGCCAGAAATGAGAGAACACTTCTTTTCTTTCATGCAGAAAATATTTAAGAAAAATCATGCAGAGATTGACCCACCCCTTAAAGGTCCAGAAGAATGCTGGTACCTGCCAATTTTCGGAGTATACCATCCAAAGAAGCCGGGTCAGATCAGAGTAGTGTTCGACTCTAGTGCCAAATTTGAAGGCATCTCCCTAAACGATGTGCTCCTGACAGGCCCTGACCTGAACAACAAGCTACTGGGGGTACTCCTCCGTTTCCGCAAGGACTCTGTCGCTCTGATTGCCGACATCCAACAGATGTTTCATTGCTTCCTTGTTAAGGAGAAGGATAGAAACTTCCTCAGATTCCTCTGGTTTAAAGACAATAGCCCTTCAGAGGACATCATAGAGTACCACAAGAGAGTACACATCTTTGGGAACAGCCCTTCACCTGCAGTTGCTATCGATGGACTCTGGACTATGGACGTTCTGCTCAAGAAGGAGAGAGAGAATATGGGTCGGACACAAGACAGTTTGTAGAAAGAGACTTCTATGTAGATGACTGTTTGAAATCATTACCTTCTAATGACTCTGCAATCAGTCTCCTCAAAAGAGCCCAAGACATGCTTGCCTGCTCCAACTTGAGACTTCACAAGATTGCTTCAAACAGCAAAGAAGTTATGGAAGCCTTTCCTTCTGAAGATCATTCTAATGACCTAAGGGACTTGAATCTGGGGTCAGAAGCTTTACCAGTCCAACGTAGCCTTGGACTTCTGACACCTTCACCTTTCAAGTTAGCAAGGAAGAAAAATCTTTTACTCGCAGAGGTGTCCTATCTGCAATCAACAGCCTATATGACCCTTTGGAATTTGCGGCTCCTGTCACTATCCAGGGTAAGGCCTTGCTCAGAGATTTAACCAGTGAAACTACTGACTGGGATGTTCCATTGCCTCCTGACAAGAAGAATGTGTGGGCAGAATGGAGAAACTCTCTAACAGCTCGGTCTAGCCTTAAAGTTGCACGCACATATGCTCCTGTGCCATCTACAGATGTCCAAGTTCATACACTTTGTGTATTTTCTGATGCTTCGGTTAAAGCCATATCCGCTGTTGCCTATCTTATAACCATAGACATTAAAGGACAATGCCACATTGGCTTTGTCATGGGCAAAGCAAAACTTGCACCACAGCCTGAGAACACGATACCCAGACTTGAACTTTGCGCAGCAGTCCTAGCTGTTGAAATGGCTGAACTAATCACATCTGAGATCGACATTGACCTTAAAAAGGCTGAATTCTACACAGACAGCAAAGTAGTCTTAGGCTACATCTATAACGAGTCCAGACGATTCTATGTTTATGTCAACAACAGGGTGCTGCGGATTAGGAAATCTACCCGTCCAGAACAGTGGCACTATGTGCCCACCGACAGTAATCCTGCAGACCACGCTACAAGAGCTGTTGCAGCAAGTCATCTCAAGAATACAACTTGGTTCACAGGTCCTGCATTCTTGTGTAATTCAACTCCAGCAGTTCACCAGAACAACATGTTTGAACTAGTGGAGGAAGACTCAGACACTGAAATCCGTCCACAAGTGTCTGCACTTCACACAGTGACATTCTTCAAGTCACTTGGATCTCATCGCTTCAAGAGATTCTCTACCTGGAAATCACTTGCTAGAGCCATTACCTGTCTAGCTCACATAGCCCGATCTTTTCAGAGAACCAATTTGAATGATGCTAAGAAGTGCAAAGGTTGGCACCACTGTCAAGAGGTATACACCATAGCAGAACTCCAGCACTCCAAGAACTTCATCATTCGCACTGTACAGCAGGAAATCTACACCAAAGAGATTGACTGTATCACTAACAGCAAGTCTATCCCTAAAGACAGCTCTTTAAAGAAGCTTGACCCATTCCTTGACAAGTACGGTCTACTGAGAGTAGGAGGTCGTCTTAAGCAAGCAAGTCTAGAGCCTGATGAAAGGAATCCTCTGATAATTCCCAGTCATCATCATGCTACAATATTGATTGTACAACACTACCACATCCAAGTCAAGCACCAAGGAAGACTGTTTACAGAAGGAGCTTTACATACTGATGGATTGTGGATAGTTGGGGCGAAGAGATGTGTGAGTAGCGTCATCTTCAGTTGCATCACATGCCGTAAACTTCGTGGTATGCTACAAACACAGAAGATGGCTTATATGCCTGCTGATAGGCTCAGTATGGATCCTCCTTTCACCAATGTTGGACTTGATGTATTTGGGCCTTGGTCCGTCACAGCACGTCAAACTAGAGGAGGTCAAGCAAACAGTAAACGCTGGGCAGTCATATTCACCTGTATGACCATCAGAGCTGTTCACATTGAAGTCATTGAATCTATGGATACTTCAAGCTTTATCAATGCCCTTAGACGGTTTATTGCAATCAGAAGACATGTGAAGCACATTCGATCTGACAGAGGCACCAATTTCATTGGAGCTGCTAAAGAACTACAGATCTCTTACAATATTCATGCCAAGATTGTGGGAAGATACCTGAGTTATCAGGACTGTACTTGGACTTTCAACCCACCTCACTAATCTCACATGGGTGGAGCATGGGAGAGGATGATCGTCATAGCCCGCAGAATCTTGGATTCCATCTTTCTACAAGTAGGAACTGCAAGAATTACTCATGAGAGCCTGGTAACCTTCATGGCTGAAGTCACAGCTATCATCAATGTTAATTTGTATAGCAGAACAACTGACTCTTGGGTGCATGCTAGAATATTTAATGTAGAAAAATTGTAATGTACAAAAATCGCATATACATATAATTAGAACACATACTACATAAACTGAATTAAAACCAGGACACAAAGGCCCTGAAAAAGCCAAATCTCCCACAACCACATTATAATTCTATGGAGGCTGCAGTCCTCCACAAAGATATAGACCAGGACACCTCTAAAGCAACACAGGAATTGAGAGCAATGCTCAGTACAAGATATGTAGACCTATTGGTGTGTAATCCGGTTTCTTAAATGGCCATCCTAAAAGAGCATCTAACCAATCAATAAAATGAGTTAGTTGGACTCAATCGCAGTCCTAAGGATCACATAGGCCTCTTGGATGATTAGGATACACTGTTTGTCAACCTGAGACATCTGCCATCACCTAAAGGAGCATCTAACAAATCAATGGAATGGACTAGTTGGACTCAATCGCAGTCCTAAGGATCACAAAGGCCTCTTGGATGATTAGGATACACTGTTTGTCAACCTGAGACATCTATTCACTATGACCCCTCTGAGGGTGCCATTATCCAAATTATTGAATATACCATTCTGCGCTTATGTTTGCACAGGACTATAATGATATTCCAATAATCCACAGTTCTTCTGTTATACAAACACTCTTTTGAGAGACATATGTATATTAGTGTACAGTGTGGACGAGGCCTGGCCTGCTATTTTTATGTATTTTCCAAGCAACAATGTTTCCTCTATATGTATAGTGAGAGGTGCATAAGTTTGCACCATATAATTGTTAATGATTTTGGACTCTAGTTTGAGTATGAACTTAGTGATATTTTGTCTAACGTATAAATTCTAAAATTACCATGTCACTTTAGAGGCTTTGGGCTCTCCGCGGCGGCACTCCTCTCCCTTAGTCAGTGGGACGCTTCCTGTTTGCGTCCCACTGTGAAGCGCATGATGCGCACACCTCCGCCGCCCTGTGTGACGTGTGGTGGGCGGAGTTTAGCGCTCATGCTGGGCCGCTCTCTATTGGCCGCAGCAGTTAGGAGGGAGGTGGGCGTCTCCGGGCTAGACGCCTAAAATACTCGTGGCATGGCGTTTGTACTACAGACGCTAATCTCCGAAGAGGCTGTCAGACGGACAGCGAAACATGTCAGATGCTCTAGCGTCTGATGCCAATCCCCACAACCTCTAAACCATCTACCAGGACCGCCTAGAGCTCGGTACTTACAATCTCATCTACAGTCTGGACCTTTCTTCAGTACCATCTGAACCTGCATACCCAGCGTGGTGGTAACTATGCATCCATGAACTTTGTACCAGTATCCTTGCGGCCGGCCGCATCTTATCAATTGTATGTGGCTGTTGTTTGGACATGAATGAGCTTCTGCATTCACTAAGTTCTTAAGCTTGCAATCACGCCATACTGAAGGACAGTGTTGACAGCTACTTTCATCACGCTTGCTTGCCTTCCTCCGCTATGCTATAGCTTATCCCTTGGATGCATATGCTTTTTGCTGCACACTATAAGTCATAAATGGATGCACAGCACGCTACAGTTCATGTGACCTTGGGGACTGCGACTGAGTCCATGCAACTTACACACTGGTGATGGTAGATGTCTCAGGTTGACAAACAGTGTATCCTAATCATCCAAGAGGCCTTTGTGATCCTTAGGACTGCGATTGAGTCCAACTAATCCATTCCATTGATTTGTTAGATGCTCCTTTAGGTGATGGCAGATGTCTCAGGTTGACAAACAGTGTATCCTAATCATCCAAGAGGCCTATGTGATCCTTAGAACTGCGATTGAGTCCAACTAACTCATTTTATTGATTGGTTAGATGCTCTTTTAGGATGGCCATTTAAGAAACTGGATTACACACCAATAGGTCTACATATCTTGTACTGAGCATTGCTCTCAATTCCTGTGTTGCTTTAGAGGTGTCCTGGTCTATATCTTTGTGGAGGACTGCAGCCTCCATAGAATTATAATGTGGTTGTGGGAGATTTGGCTTTTTCAGGGCCTTTGTGTCCTGGTTTTAATTCAGTTTATGTAGTATGTGTTCTAATTATATGTATATGCGATTTTTGTACATTACAATTTTTCTACATTAAATATTCTAGCATGCACCCAAAAGTCAGTTGTTCTTCTATACAAATTTGCCTTTCAATTTGCTGACAAGGTGCATGTTAGTGAGTATATTGAAATTCTTTGAGGTTTATCTTTATTATTAATTATGTTATAGCCCCACCCGGGTAATTAACATATATGTTTGGTCATTTGCCACTGAAGTGTCCTTTTCCTGTTCCTTTACATATCATCAATGCTAGACCTCTGACTCCAGTTCTTAGTGATCCAGAAGAACCATTTCTTCTCACTCCTGCAACTCTCCTTACCCAAAAGACAGGGAAAGTGAGTTCCCCTCCTGGTGAGTTCAGCACTAAAGGCATGTACAAGCGTCAATAGAAACAAGTGCAGTGCCTTGCTGACACATTTTGGGACAGATGGAAGAAACAATGCATTTCTACTTTGCAACCACGGAACAAGTGGCAGACTGTAAGGCCCAACCTGAAATCCGGCGATGTTGTTCTTCTAAAGGACTGCCAATTGCAGAGACATGAGTGGCCTCTAGGACTTGTCACCAAGACGTTTCCAAGTGAGGATGGAAATGTCCGCAAAGTAGAAGTAAAGGTCTGCAGACAGCAAGAGACCAAGTTGTTTCTCAGACCAGTGTGTGAACTCATTCTCTTATTATCCCCTACTGATTGATAGTGGTATCTGTTGGTACCAGACGGGGAGTGTCATGTCTTGCAGACATCTTTCAGTGAAATGTGTGCTAATCCATACAGGATTTATCCTGTGTTAGAATGAGGTAGGGCAGCGCCACCTATTGACCACTGCATTACATTGTTCTCAGTTAAGTTCAGCCTTCCTGTTACTCCATCTCCTCTGTGACCTCATGCACCAGATAAGAAGGGAGTAGCCTTCTAGAAGCTGCCATTTTCAAATGCTCTCTGCTGAGGAATCTTCTCCGTGCTTCCACTAAAGGCTGCATAGCCGGTAAGGCATTCTTTCTAGTTCTTTTTTATGAATCTGCATGATTATTACTAGCTGTGGGCATGCATTATGTGTATTTCTGTGTAGGCAGCTAGTTAGTTGTTTTCTGTATAGTGAGGCCTAGACAGCTATCCATGCAGCCATGTTGCTGTGTGCACTAGTCTATCTACTGTATGCTGATATGTGATATGTTTATATGCAGTTCGTATACTTATTGCATCCTTTCTGTTATTTGTTCATAGTATTACACCAACTTACTTCAGCTCATTAAAGCTACAGATCATTACCTGGTCTCAATTTATTGAGTAGTAGGAGGGTGTTTATCTGCCTGCTAAGCTCCATACACGCCCCAGGGGTACACGTGGTAGTGAGGACAGGACAGTCTGAGTGCTAACACATAGGTATTCGCAACGCCAGACATCCAGCAACTGAACAGCAAGAGATATATATAGTGAAGCGCTCCCCAGCTCCCATCAACCAATCATCTGCTGAGCTGGGGTCAGCTGACCATCTGGATCAGCTGATCCTTCTCCTATTGGCATAAAGAGCCTGTCTTGCGGCGCGTGCGCGTAGCTCTCCATCTGTGTGCACTACTAGGTCAAGACAAACCAGACTAGGTGTTGCTGCGGAGAAACCGCCGCTCTGTGCGCAGATACCGCCGCCTCACTGTCAGAGCACGCAGCGGCTTCTCCGCAATCCATCACAGTTGTATAACTGCTGGAACTGCTATAAGAAGAGGATATCACATGATTGTTGTGGTGGAGAATCCTTAAAGATGACTAGGATTTGCCGGTCAGGAGTGCCCGGGGGATCTTGTGCTGCAGTGGCCATCTTGGATTTAGAAGCTGAAGGCCCAAAGTGTTCTGTAAGGTTCCCCTGCTTCACAGCATCTTCTGGAGGTGAAGTGGCACTCTTCTTGACCCTCCAGGTCATCATGGGGGCAGGATGGAGGTGTTCTGCTGCCGCTGAGCAGAGGCGCAAGTTGTGGCTAAGCAAAGTCTAGGACCTGGAGACGGAGATCACTCTATCAGTGTCCATCCATTCCGGTACTTTTTATGGTGATATTTTATTCTACACGTTATTTCCATCCTTGTTGTACCCTTGTACTTGTGCAGTTGGGGGCTTGCAGCTTGCTTACTGTGACACCCTATGTGGAGTTCTCATAGTGGGATGTGATGCCATTGCTGCAGTATTTGTGCAATTTTTCCAGTTTTAGAGTTATGGCAGGGTTTGACGTTGTTGCTTTTGTTTGTTCTGGCTTGTGTGCACACTTGGTGGTGGTTATAGAGCTTGGAAATGCTCATTAACTGGATGGCAGTAAGATCACTAGAATGGAAGCTTTACTGCTACACGGCTTCACATCTTAAAGGGAACCTAAACTGAGAGGAATATGAATGTTTCCTTTTAAACAATACCAGTTGCTGGTCTGTCCCGGATCAGTGAATAATGGCGCACAGTGCCTATGCATACAAATGGCGCCGCATTAAAAATATACGCTTATCACTATTTATCGTTAGTACTGCATAATAATGGCGCACAGGGAAAAAAGAAGAAAAACGGCACACACTAATGTTATTTATCAATAGTGGCACACACTAACGTTATTTATCAATAGTGCCGTTCATTTGCCAAACAGCAGACGTTATTGCCCACAGTAACATTATTTATCAATAGCGCCCTACATAAGTTAAACTGCAGAAGTTATTGAACTGCAAAACGGTGAATGGATTTAATGTAACACTGTCAAGGTTAGGGTTAGGCACCACTGGGGGGGAGTCTTAGGGTTAGGCACCATCAGGGGGGTCTTAGGGTTAGGCCCCACCAGGGGGTGGTTAGGGTTAGGCACCACTAGGGGGTCTTAGGGTTAGGCACCACCAGGGGGTGGTTAGGGTTAGGCACCACCAGGGGGGTGGTTAGGGTTAGGCACCACCAGGGGGTGGTTAGGATTAGGCACCACCAGGGGGGTCTTAGGGTTAGGCACCACCAGGGGGGGTCTTAGGGTTAGGCACCACCAGATGGTGGTCTTAGGGTTAGGCACCACCAGAGGGTGGTTAGGGTTATGCACCACCAGAGGGGTCTTAGGGTTAGGCACCATCAGGGGGGTCTTATGGTTAGCCACCACCAGGGGGGTGGTTAGGGTTAGGCACCACCAGAGGGGTGGTTAGGATTAGGCACCACTGGGGGGGTCTTAGGGTTAGGCACCACCAGGGGGGTCTTAGGGTTAGGCACCACCAGGGGGTCTTAGGGTTAGCCACCACCAGAGGGGTCTTAGGGTTAGGCACCACCAGGGGGTGGTTAGGGTTAGCACCACCAGGGGGGTGGTTAGGGTTATGCACCACCAGGGGGGGTTTAGGGGTTAGGGATAGGTACAGAGAGGGTTCTGTGTGTTAACGCTAAATAACAATAAGGCTTTAACGTTAAATAACAATAAGGCTTTAACGTTAAATAGCGATAAGCGGCAATCGGATTAGCTGCAACACCATGCGCCATTATTCACAGCCGCCATTTTCAGATGGATCCGGTCTGTCCTGCTGATTTCTCTGGCTGCAATAGTGGCTGAACCACACACCTAAAACAAGCATGCAGCTAATCCAGTCTGACTCCTGTCAGAGCACCTGATCTGCATGCTTGTTGAGGGACTGTGGCTAAAAGTATTAGAGACACAGGATCAGTAGGAGAGTCAGGCAACTGGCATTCATTTATAAGGAAAAATCCATATCCTTCTCAGTTTAGGTTCCCTGTAAGCTTCTGAGTATTAACTATTCCCCTGGAATTAGGAACTTTGACAAAAAATGTACAATGTACAAAAGTTGGTTAGTCGGCCAAAATAAGGTTAGTGGGTAATGAGGTTAGGAGATCCATCTAAAAAACACTGTGGTAAACTACTCCAAAAGGCACCAGAATTATATGTTCAAAGGATTCAGTGGAGTGGAACTGTGGATACAAGAAATAAGTTTATTGGGAGGAAAACTATCTGAAATCCAGCTCATAGAGCAATGCAAGAAGAGGAATATAAATTTGTCCAACCAGATGATTGGAAATAAAACAACAGTGAAGTACCCATGTGGAAAATCATTGTCATCCAGTCTGTGCTGTTCTTCTAAGTTACACAGAAAAACAACAATTACAACAAAACATGATCTTCCTTGTAGCTAGCTAACAAGCTCCCTTCCACCCACAACATAAAACCGCATTTTGTCAAATTTTGCAAACATAACACGTTTTGTTTACTAGCAAACTTTCATGCATGAACACATCTTTTTTTTTTTACTTACCTAGAACACTTCTTTTTTCATATTCTTTGTTTTGTAGAATCACATGAGACAACCACAACCAGGGATGATGTTTTCGAAGTTGTGGTATTACATAGTGTGCCATAACTCCAACTGTCATTATCAAACCAAGCAACACAATGCTGAGAAATGGCTGTAGATAGACAATAAAATTGTAGCTTATATTATTATAAAAGAAAATCATAGAGGCAACATCTTCTGCAGTGCTGTAAAAATATATGGTATGCAGTAACAAGAACATGGACATACAATATATATGAAAAACAGTTGTAAAATGCATCATGTACTTTAATGAGACAGCAAAGAAGATATAGCACCACCAAGATATGCTTGTAATATGCAGTGATGTATCTGATGATCAGAACAAGCTCTATCAGCACAATAGTCAGTATTTTATTCAAAGTGTGATCACACGTGATTGGGTGCACAGTAATATACCGGAGCACTAGAGAGTGATAGCCCTTTAGTGACACGGGCTACCACTAATAAGAGTGGCCGTACAGACAATGTCGGTAACAGATCGGTCAGGCAGAGGTACAGAATCGAAAGGCAAAATCGGGGCGAGTATTCAGGCAGAAGTCGGTAACAGATCAGATTGGCAGAGGTACAGAATCGTAAGGCTAAATCAGAGTGAGTGTTCAGGCAGAAGTCGGCAACAGATCAGATTGGCAGAGGTACAGAATCAGTAGGCAGAGAGTAGTCGGAGGTACAGGCAAAAATCATACACAGTAATATTCAAGGATTGTTCTCCCCACCTGCCTATACAGTGGTTTCCTATTGGTAACCTTGGTTTGTAAGTATCATTTTAACTTCTCATTTATTTTGTTGTCCCCAAGACAAATTACACTATTGGGGCTCTTGGTGTCCCTCTGCTTTGTTCACAGTAATATTTAAATAACAGTAATAATAATAATCCTAAGCTAAGTGCGAATCCCCGGGGTCCTGCCGGTTCAAGCACACACGGATCTGACTAAGGTCTGAGAGCTTTCACTGCAAAGTTTCAGCAACAACAGACAACGAGCCACTGACAGCCCAAAGCTTAAATACAGACAAGCAATTCCGAATGACCCGCCCAAGGCAAGTCAGCCAATCAGTAGCGAGAGACAGTGAACTGATGTCAGCTGACCCATCTCCTCAGCGCATAAAGGTCCTGATGCTTCATGCGCGAGCGTGCTGACCTGCGTGGATGCAATGCAGGGAGACTTGTCCTGCCAGAAGGAGCGAAAGACACCCGTGAAGGACATCAGGCGCGGAAGCGGTGGCCGCGCCGCTTCCCGCAGCAGAGGTAACCAAACTACTCCTAACAATGCTGGGCAAGTATTCTGTACAAGTCTAATAAGATAACAGGTGGTTATAAGCATTACAGTAATATGATATGATATTGGGACATTTTCATTAAACTGTGGTCAAATTGTCATGCACAAGCAATGCATGACAATTTTACCAGTTCTTATGCATATCTACATACATAGTTTGGGTTGAAAAAAGACATCCATCCATCGAGTTCAACCAGAAAACAAAGTACAACACCATCCTGCTCCCCCACATATCCCTGTTGATCCAGAGGAAGGCAAAAAAACTGTAATGATCCGCTCAGCTGCCTGCGCAGGCAGGAAGCATTTTGACCACTGTTCAGGTCTGCATTCTGCAGGTCTCTGGAAGAGAGACCTTTTGTCAGTTTTGCAGCTTGCTGCTGCTAGGGAATTTGCATACGTTGGTCATGCAAATTTCCTAGCCACATCCTCTGGAGGTTTGTACTATAAATACCATGTGATATCACAGACCTGGGCTGGTCATAAGGGTTAGTCCTGTGAAACACTCCTGGAGTGTCAGCCTTGCTCATTGTTTGAAGATTAGCTTAGAGTAATTCCTGGGACTGCACTAGGCAGATTTCCTAGTGCAGTTAGGATTGCATATCTGTTTTGTTTGTCTGTTGCGATTGTTCTGTCCCAGCGGTGGTCGACAGGAAGTCGTTCTGATCTTTGTTCTTGGAGTATAGCTGGAGCAGCGGTTGCTACCAGCTATCTCATCTAATCTGTCTTGCCTGGATCGCACTCGCCTTGCGCTAGTGCTGTGGATCCGTCTCTTTCACTTATTCCTGTTTTCATGTATCTGTCTTGTCTGCTACGAACGCTTGCTGGAGGCTCGGTGAGGTAACCGTTAAGCAAGCGCTCGCGTCCTCTGTTTCATGTTTGTCTGTCGGTGGTTAGTTAGGCGTGCTTGTCTCTGTTGTGCTTAACACGCGGAGACCACGCATAAACGCGTGCACTGTTGCGAATGAGTGCGGTGTTCGCGTTTAGTTAGCGTTTGTTATTTTCCTTATCTTATCATTGTATGATTTGCTGTACCTTTGCTACTCTCGTGCTCTGTCTTGCTGTAGCATTGTGTCACCTCTGGCAATCGCCTCTCCCGCGATTGCGTTCCTACTTCATATCTGCTGTTGTGTATGCATCGTCGCGGGTTGGCGACTAGTTTGGTGCACACACATACAATCTGTCCCTTTGCTCAATCTCATTCGCAATCGCTTCTCAGGCGATTGCGTTTTCACTCGGTTTCCTTTGTTGTGTGTCCGCCGTCGCAGGGTGGCGGCTAGATTGGTGGACATACATACATTCCTCATCTGTGCTTATTCAGTCTTGTGTCGCTGTTAGCAATCGCCATCTCTGGCGATTGCCTTCTCACCTGTTCTTCATGGTTGTGTGTTCATCGTGGCGACTAGATTGGTGGACACACATACCCTCTGTCACTTTGATCTCTCCCTTTCAGGGCTATCTTGCCCTGCGTTTCTTCCCTTCGTGCAATTCCTGTCTTGCGTCTGTGGCAGGGCAGAGGAGCTGTTCCTCTGCACTCCACAGCTCCACCTGCCGACAGGAATTTCCCTCTACAGGTGCATTGCACCTTTTGCTGGGTTCCCTCAAATTATACGCTTGTGGAGGATTTCCACAGTGTCAGCGCACCTCTTGTGCGCTGATCACGGAGAGAATTCCACAATCAAGTTTTTATTTCCCTTTTAATGCATCCTAAAATTTTATTAGCTTTAGCTGCAGCAACTTGACATTGAATGATTATTTAACTTGTTGTCGATGAGTACTCCTAAGTCCTTCTCCAAGTTTGATGTCCCCATCAGTGGTGCTCAGCAGAGCTCGAATATTCGAGTAGCTAGAATATTCGAGCTCTTTTCCAGCTATTCGAGCTCGGTATTCGAGCTCCGAATAGCTGTAGCTATTCGAATGGGCTATTCGCGTACACTCGAATAGCCCATTCACTATTCGAGCTATTCGAGCAAACGGCGCTATTCGAGCTCGGTACCGAGCTCGAATAGCGTCATAGCCCAGATTGATGTCCTTAGAGCCAATCAGAGGGCTCCCAGGCCCTCTGACGGCAGCCAATCACAGAGGGGGACCCTGGCCAGCCCCTACCCTATAAATAGCGGCCGCCATGTTACGTTTCTCCGTCCTTGCCTGAGACTTGCATAGAGAGAGAGTTGCTCCTTTGTGCTTTGGCTTAGCAAGAGCTTTATTGTGGTCATTTACCTAGCGTTTTTGCTCACATACACCTCCTATACACACCTATATTGTTGTTAGTTAGATAGACATTGTATTTTAGTTAGTAGCTTTTGTGTTACATAGAGACAGGCCAGCTGCTGCAGGCTTACAGCTTTAGGCCTCAGGGCCTGCCTGTGTGGGCAGCTGTCCTCCTGTCCTCTGTTTATTTCTCTCTATTCTATACCAGTATTTCTGCTGTCCTTTACTACTGATTGTATTAGTATTGTAGTTATATACTGTAACTGTACTAGGACACTCACTGTCACTGTTCATAGGCTACTAGCTGCTCCTGCGTGTGTGCACTCACTGTCTGTGTACACACTACACACACTCTATTTCCAAGTTCTGATAACTGATTGATTATTGTAATTGAATATTGTAATTAGTTAGTTGTACTCACTGTTACTACTTACTGTACTAGGAGTCTAGGACACTCAGTCACTGTTCATAGGCTACTAGCTCCTGCGTGTGTGCACTCACTGTCTGTGTACACACTACACACACTCTATTTCCTTCTGATAACTGATTGATTATTGTAATTAGTTAGTTGTACTTACTGTTACTACTTACTGTACTAGGAGTCTAGGACACTCAGTCACTGTTCATAGGCTACTAGCTGCTCCTGCGTGTGTGCACTCACTGTCTGTGTACACACTACACACACTCTATTTCCAAGTTCTGATAACTGATTGATTATTGTAATTGAATATTGTAATTAGTTAGTTGTACTCACTGTTACTACTTACTGTACTAGGAGTCTAGGACACTCAGTCACTGTTCATAGGCTACTAGCTCCTGCGTGTGTGCACTCACTGTCTGTGTACACACTACACACACTCTATTTCCTTCTGATAACTGATTGCTTATTGTAATTAGTTAGTTGTACTTACTGTTACTACTTACTGTACTAGAAGTCTAGGACACTCAGTCACTGTTCATAGGCTACTAGCTCCTGCGTGTGTGCACTCACTGTCTGTGTACACACTACACACACTCTATTTCCTTCTGATAACTGATTGATTATTGTAATTAGTTAGTTGTACTTACTGTTACTACTTACTGTACTAGGAGTCTAGGACACTCAGTCACTGTTCATAGGCTACTAGCTCCTGCGTGTGTGCACTCACTGTCTGTGTACACACTACACACACTCTATTTCCTTCTGATAACTGATTGATTATTGTAATTAGTTAGTTGTACTTACTGTTACTACTTACTGTACTAGGAGTCTAGGACACTCAGTCACTGTTCATAGGCTACTAGCTCCTGCGTGTGTGCACTCACTGTCTGTGTACACACTACACACACTCTATTTCCTTCTGATAACTGATTGATTATTGTAATTAGTTAGTTGTACTTACTGTTATTACTTACTGTACTAGGAGTCTAGGACACTCAGTCACTGTTCATAGGCTACTAGCTCCTGCGTGTGTGCACTCACTGTCTGTGTACACACTACACACACTCTATTTCCTTCTGATAACTGATTGATTATTGTAATTAGTTAGTTGTACTTACTGACTGTTACTACTTACTTACTTACTGTACTAGGGACACTCACTCAGTCACTGTTCATAGGCTAGCTCCTGCGCGTGTTTGCGCGTGCGTGCACTCACTGTCTGTAGTGTACACACACTAAATTTACTTGTGATTACTACTGATTATTGTAACTGCTAGTTGTACTTCCTGACTGTTACTACTTACTTACTGTACTAGGGACACTCACTCAGTCACCTCACCCACCAACCCACTCCATTAAAGTACCCCACTTTTCACCCGCCCTTTTAAAAAACTTTTGTCTATACGCCCAAAACATCGAAGATGTCTGGAAGTGGCAGCCAGCGCGGTTTGGGCAAGGGGAAGGGCAGCAAGGGAATCAGGAGGAGAGGGAGCGGCATTGTGGCAAGCCGCGGGCGCGGGCGCGCCACCATGCACAGTTCCGCAGCAGCAGCGTCAGTGGCTAACATTCCTCCCATAGCCACTGGCCGTGGACGCCTTGGGCGCCGCCCAGCAGGAGCATCTGCAACTCACGTTGCAGAGACACAGCAGCAGCGTGTAGCACCTGCTCCGATTTTCCTCCAGCCGGGTCGGAAACGTCCCATTGAGGAAAAGCATGCAGACACTGTGGTGCAACTCATGACGGAGGATGAGCAGCCCGCCATCAGCTCTGCATCTGAGGCCTCCACCCTCACCACCACCACCACCACCCCTGTTCGCAGCAGCCGCCCAGCAGGGTCTGGGGAGGAGGCCAGTTCACCGTCACTCGCCGACCTGTCATTCAGCAGTCTTTTGACCCCAGGCATCATGAGTAAATTGTCTGCTGTTGTTGGCGATCTTGAGGAGGAGATGCTGATGGGCACTTTGGGGGATGAGGGATTGGACAGCAAGACTGTGGCGACAGTCAAGCAGCCCATCCATGCATCAGGAGAGGAGTTTGGGGGGTCCTCATCCCAGCAGGACATGTTTCAGGAGGGGAAGGATGTTGATGACCCGGTGACAGACAGAGACTGGGTGGCACCACCTCCAGGGGATGTCGTCCTCAGCAGCTCTGAGGAGGAGGAGGAGGATGCTCTTGTGGGCCTTGCAAGGAGGCGCATCATTGCAAGCATTGGCAGCAGCAGTAGGCAGGTCCCACAGCCTGCTGGTGTCTCAGGCTCAGCAGCAGCAGCAGCAGCATCTGCCAGTACCACCACCAGCCGCACCCAAGCCCCCCAAGCCCCCCCCCCCCAACCACCACAGGGAGACAGGCAGCAGCGCTTCCATGCCGTAGGGGGATGTTTCTGTCACCAATCTGGCGCTTTTTCACCATGCCCACAGTGTACAGCAAGTACGCCACTTGCAACCACTGTCAGCGGAAGTTGAGCAGAGGTGCAGACCCCTTAAAGTTCTGCACCAGCTCGCTCATCAACCACCTTGCTGCGAAACATTTCCACCAGCATCAGGAGTTCCAGAGGCTGAAGGCATCTGGTGCTGGCAGTGGCACCACACCCATCACTGCACAGCCTTCAGCAGCAGCAGCAACAGCAGCCACCCGCCCTCCTGCTCCTCCAGCAGCACCAGCAGGAGTGCGGAAACGCACTGCTCCTCCCCCCTCTGCAACTCCTGCCGCCGACACTGAGGCCTGTTCTGGCAGCCAGTCCTCAGTGGCCTCCTCCGCTGTGTCTGCTGATTCCCGTGCCAGCAAAAGGCCACGCCAGAGCCTTTTGAGCGAGTCCTTCCAGAGGGTGGTTAGGGCTCTGCCTCCCAGCAGCCGTCGCGTGCGGCAGCTGAACGGCTTGCTGGCACGGGCCATGTGCTCCCAACTCCTGCCGTACATGCTCGTGCAGGAGGGGAGCGACATTCGTGCGCTGCTTGCTTGCGCAGCCCCAGACTGGCAGCTCCCCAGCAGACACTTTTTCTCCCGCAAGGCCATTCCTGCACTGCACCGCTTTGTGATGGCCAATGTGGAGCGAGGGCTGGAGCACGCGGTTGGTGAAAGGGTCCACGTCACCATGGACTCCTGGAGCAGCCGCTTCGGGACAGGCCGCTACCTGTCCTTCACTGTCCACTGGGTCAGCTTGGTGGAAGGGGGTGAGGATGGGAGAGCAGCAGCGGGCACAGCAGCAGCAGCAACACAGTGGGTGGTGCCACCCCGCAGGGTCAGGGGAACTGCAGCAGGTTCCTCCGATCCTCTGCCATCCTCCAGCACACCTGGCCAAACCCCCCGCCTCAGCAGCAGCGTGAAGGCCCGCAACTGCCAAGCGCTGCTGCACTTGGTCAGCCTTGGGAAGACCAAGCTGACGGCAACCCATGTGTTGGCCAAACTCCAGGAGCAGGAGAGGATTTGGCTGACCCCCAGAGGCCTCAGAGTCGGAGAGGTGGTGGCCGACAATGGGGCCAATCTGGTTGCCGCAATAGACAGGGGAAACCTGACCCACATCCCCTGTCTTGCCCACGTGCTGAACCTGGTGGTGCAGAAGTTCTTGCGCACCTACCAGGGGATGGGCGAACTGCTGGAAACGGCAAGGAACGTTGTGCGTCACTTCCGGCGCTCGGCTGCAGCCTGTGCGAGCCTGGAAGACGTGCAAAAGGAGCTGGATCTGCCACGCCATTGGCTGATCCTTGACGTTCCGACTCGCTGGAACTCCACCCTGGCGATGTTGGAGCGTCTGGTTGAACAGAAGCACGCTGTCAACCAGTACCTTGCCCTGGCCACTGTTTCCGCCGCTCAGAGAAGGGACAAGACCAGCAACATCCCGTCCATCGTCCCCGATGATGACTGGAGGCACATGCAGCAGGTGTGCTTAGTGCTGGCTCCCTTTCTGCAGGCCACTAACATGGTGAGCAGGGACCATGCTATGGTCTGCCAGTGGGTGCCCCTGGTTTGTCTGCTGAACAGGGCCCTCGATGCTTTGCTGGAACAGGGAGCGGCAGCCTTGGACCAGCAGGAGCGGCAAGCAGCTGCACAGTCCACCTCTGAGGGGGAGGAGGAGGAGGACTTGGTGGAGGTCCCTGACCTTGCTGCTGATGAGGGGGAGCAGCACAGTGCAGCTGAGTTGGTGCGGGGGTGGAGAGAGGATGAGGCTGACGAGGCAGAGGAGGAGGATGAGGACAGCAGCACTGCCGTCGATGTGCCAGCAGACGTGGCCCGCCTCTTCCCAATGGCAGCGCACATACTGACGTGCCTGCGCAGAGACCCCAGGGTGATCCAGATGAAGCAGAGGGAGGACATCTGGATCAGCATGATGTTGGACCCACGCCTCAAGGGGAAGTTGAGCCAGTTCCTGCCGCCTGCAGCAGGAGACCCAGCGCAACAAATAAGGAGCTTGCAGCAGGCCCTTGTTGAGCGCTTGGAGGAAGCCTTCCCCCAGCCTTCCACCCCCACTGTTCAGCAGCCAGCACAGAGGCAGCAGCAGGTGCCTGCATCCAGCAGCAAGCGCCCCACAGACCTGCTGTCTCTCAGCCACGAGCTCTACAGGACTGTAGAGGCTCCGGCAGCAGTGACTAGAGAGGAGGTGCATGCAGCAGCATCCTCCACCGGTCACAGCCAGCGCCTGACCCGCATGGTGGCTGACTACATGGGGTCCTACAGCGGGCTTGACAGCGATGCCCCTGTTGATCCCATGGAGTATTGGGTCAAGCGCCTGGAGATCTGGAGCGAGCTGGCGCAGTACGCCCTGGAAGTGCTGTCCTGCCCCCCTTCCAGCGTGCTGTCCGAGCGCTGCTTCAGTGCAGCTGGTGGTGTGGTCACGGAGAAACGCTCACGTCTGTCTCACAAGTCTGTGGACAGACTGACGTTTCTCAAGATGAACCAGGCGTGGGTGGAAGGCGAGTTCCTGGCCCCTGTTGTCGGCGAGAGGGGGACATGAACTGGCTAAGAACCATCGTTAATGTGCCTTACCACCCTTTACCACCTCCTGGCTCCTGCTCACTAAGCCAGCCTGGTTCACTTTGACTATTACGTCGCCTGCAGCCACACATTTTACACCTACAGTGGGCTGCTGTGTACTGCCCTTCTGCTGTCTGTCTGTGTTTCCCACTGCCAGGGTACACAGATTTACCTTCTGCTGCCACTCTGCCACCAGCTATTACGTCAAACAATAGCTATATATCTGTGTAATTTGTTTTACAAACAAAACCAAAAAACCATAAAAAAAAAAAAAAAAGGTTTAATTTTTCTGAGGTGCCCGGGTTGAAAACTGTGTTGTCCCAGTTGTGTATTGGACACAATGTGGGCTGCACGACCGCTGTCTGGGACCTCCTGTTGTGTTCATTTACGGCCTGGTATCACCGCTAGGTACCAGGGCTATTATGTCACGCTGCCTGCCTGCTGCCACACTCACACTACTCCTCCATTCCTCCTGCTGATGCTGCTGTCTGTCTGTGTTTCCCACTGCCAGGGTACACAGATTTACCTTCTGCTGCCACTCTGCCACCAGCTATTACGTCAAACAATAGCTATATATCTGTGTAATTTGTTTTACAAACAAAACCAAAAAACCATAAAAAAAAAAAAAAAAGGTTTAATTTTTCTGAGGTGCCCGGGTTGAAAACTGTGTTGTCCCAGTTGTGTATTGGACACAATGTGGGCTGCACGACCGCTGTCTGGGACCTCCTGTTGTGTTCATTTACGGCCTGGTATCACCGCTAGGTACCAGGGCTATTATGTCACGCTGCCTGCCTGCTGCCACACTCACACTACTCCTCCATTCCTCCTGCTGATGCTGCTGTCTGTCTGTGTTTCCCACTGCCAGGGTACACAGATTTACCTTCTGCTGCCACTCTGCCACCAGCTATTACGTCAAACAATAGCTATATATCTGTGTAATTTGTTTTACAAACAAAACCAAAAAACCATAAAAAAAAAAAAAAAAAAAGGTTTAATTTTTCTGAGGTGCCCGGGTTGAAAACTGTGTTGTCCCAGTTGTGTATTGGACACAATGTGGGCTGCACGACCGCTGTCTGGGACCTCCTGTTGTGTTCATTTACGGCCTGGTATCACCGCTAGGTACCAGGGCTATTATGTCACGCTGCCTGCCTGCTGCCACACTCACACTACTCCTCCATTCCTCCTGCTGATGCTGCTGTCTGTCTGTGTTTCCCACTGCCAGGGTACACAGATTTACCTTCTGCTGCCACTCTGCCACCAGCTATTACGTCAAACAATAGCTGCTCACATTACTCCTCCATTCCTCCTGCTGCTGCTGCTGCTGTCTGTCTGTCTGTCTGTGTTTCCCAACGCCAGGGTACACAGATTTACCTTCTGCTGCCACTCTGCCACCAGCTATTACGTCAAAAAATAGCTATATCTGTCTGTGTAATTGGTTGTAAAACCAAAACTACAAAACCATAAAAAAAAAAAAAGGTTTAATTTTTCTGAGGTGCCCGGGTTGAAAACTGTGTTGTCCCAGTTGTGTATTGGACACAATGTGGGCTACACGACCGCTGTCTGGGACCTCCTGCCTGCTGTGTTTATTTACAGCCCTGGTATCACCGCTAGGTACCAGGGCTATTATGTCACGCTGCCTGCCTGCTGCCACACTCACACTACTCCTCCATTCCTCCTGCTGATGCTGCTGTCTGTCTGTGTTTCCCACTGCCAGGGTACACAGAATTAGCTTCTGCTGCCACTCTGCCACCAGCTATTACGTCAAACAATAGCTGCTCACATTACTCCTCCATTCCTCCTGCTGCTGCTGTCTGTCTGTCTGTGTTTCCCAACGCCAGGGTACACAGATTTACCTTCTGCTGCCACTCTGCCACCAGCTATTACGTCAAATAATAGCTATATCTGTGTAATTGGTTGTAAAACCAAAACCAAAAAACCATTAAAAAAAAAGGTTTAATTTTTCTGAGGTGCCCGGGTTGAAAACTGTGTTGTCCCAGTTGTGTATTGGACACAATGTGGGCTGCACGACCGCTGTCTGGGACCTCCTGCCTGCTGTGTTTATTTACAGCCCTGGTATCACCGCTAGGTACCAGGGCTATTATGTCACGCTGCCTGCCTCATTGACTGCCTGCTGCCACACACTCATCCTCCTCCTCCTGCTGCTGAATTTACCTCCTGCTGTCTGTGTGTTTCCACTGCCAGGGAGCACATACAATGGCGCTTCCAACATGCGTGCGCCACCAGCTATTTGTTACGCTCAAAAATAGCTGCATTTCTTTAAAAAAAAAATTTGAAAAGAGAAATAAGTGAAGAAGAAGACGATATAGAAGAAGATGAAGAAGATGAAGAAGAAGAAGATGAAGAAGAAGAAGAAGAAGATGAAGAAGAAGAAGAAGAAGGAGAAGAAGATGAAGATGAAGAAGAAGAAGATGAAGAAGATGAAGAAGATGAAGATGAAGAAGATGAAGAAGAAGAAGATGAAGAAGAAGAAGATGAAGATGATGAAGAAGAAGAAGATGAAGAAGAAGATGAAGATGATGAAGAAGAAGAAGATGAAGAAGATGAAGAAGATGAAGAAGATGAAGAAGAAGAAGATGATGAAGAAGAAGAAGAAGATGAAGAAGAAGATGAAGAAGATGATGAAGAAGAAGAAGAAGATGAAGAAGAAGAAGATGAAGAAGATGAAGAAAAAGAAGATGAAGAAGAAGAAGATGATGATGAAGAAGATGAAGAAGAAGAAGAAGAAGAAGATGAAGAAGATGAAGAAGAAGAAGAAGATGAAGA
The DNA here is from genome assembly GCF_040937935.1 of Hyperolius riggenbachi. Lineage (NCBI taxonomy): Eukaryota > Metazoa > Chordata > Amphibia > Anura > Hyperoliidae > Hyperolius > Hyperolius riggenbachi. Next base: position 344,001,092 of record NC_090649.1, on the reverse strand, counting down.
AGATGAAGAAGAAGAAGAAGATGAAGAAGAAGAAGATGAAGAAGAAGAAGATGAAGAAGATGAAGAAAAAGAAGATGAAGAAGAAGAAGATGATGATGAAGAAGATGAAGAAGAAGATGAAGAAGATGAAGAAGAAGAAGAAGATGAAGAAGATGAAGAAGAAGAAGAAGATGAAGAAGATGAAGAAGATGAAGAAGAAGATGAAGAAGAAGATGAAGAAGATGAAGAAAAAGAAGATGAAGAAGAAGAAGATGATGATGAAGAAGATGAAGAAGAAGAAGAAGAAGACAATATAAAAGAAGAAGAAGATATAGAAGAAGATATAGAAGAAGAAGATATAGAAGAAGAAGATATAGAAGAAGAAGAAGAAGAAGAAGAAGAAGAAGAAGAAGAAGAAGAAGAAGAAGAAGAAGATATAGAAGATAAAGAAGAAGAAGAAGAAGTATATACAGTACTGAACAAATTTCTGGACACAACTTCTCTTTTCAACTTTTTTTTTAAAGGAACATCCCCACATAATCACTTGCTGTTGTTACTTGGAAAAAAAGAGGTTTCTTGCATCATTCACCCTCAAAACAAGTGTTGGAAGCTATTTAAAGAGACTCCGTAACAAAAATTGCATCCTGTTTTTTATCATCCTACAACTTCCAAAAGCTATTCTAATGTGTTCTGGCTTACTGCAGCACGTTCTACTATCACCATCTCTGTAATAAATCAACTTATCTCTCTCTTGTCAGACTTGTCAGCCTGTGTCTGAAAGGCTGCCAAGTTCTTCAGTGTTGTGGTTCTGTGATGCATCTCCCCCTCCAGGCCCCTCTCTGCACACTGCCTGTGTATTATTTAGATTGGGGCAGCTTCTCTCTTCTCTCTTATCTTTTACAAGCTGGATAAATCCTCCTCTGAGCTGGCTGGGCTTTCACATACTGAGGAATTACATACAGGCAGAGCTGTCTGCACTCTGCAGGAAGAAACAGCCTTACACTTCAGTGGAAGATAGCTGCAGGGGGAAAGAAACACACAAATGATCTCTTGAGATTCAAAAGGAAGGGTGTGTACAGCCTGCTTGTGTATGGATGTATTTTCTATGTGTGGACATACTGTACATCAACCTACTTCCTGTTTTGGTGGCCATTTTGTTTGTTTATAAACAAACTTTTAAAAACTGTTTTTAACCACTTTTAATGCGGCGGGGAGCGGCGAAATTGTGACAGAGGGTAATAGGAGATGTCCCCTAACGCACTGGTATGTTTACTTTTGTGCGATTTTAACAATACAGATTCTCTTTAAGGCCATTTCGAATAGTCAGCTCGAATAATGAGCTCGAATACCGACTCGAATAGTGAGCTCGAATTCCGAGGTCGAATCGCATAGTAAAAATTATTCGACTCGAATATTCGACTGATCTCGAATAATTTACTATTCGAATTCGACCTAACTCGAATTTTGAAAAGGGGTATTTGAGCACCACTAGTCCCCATCTGTATCTCGTTTATTTTGTATGGTGCTAGATCATTGGTACGACCAAAATGCATGACTTTACATTTGTCAACATTGAATTTCATCTACCATTTATGTGCCCATATTGCAATCCTATCCAGATCCTGTTGCAATATGTCACTATCTTCCTGAGAGTTGCAAGTAAGTTGTGTTGCACAAATTGTAAAAACGTGCATTATATACACAATACACACATTTCTAGTATAACGTGTGCTACTCCATTTTTATAACACTCATACTTGCAATGCACACATAAAATATACATAACGCGTCTTTCCAATGGACAATGCACACTATGTAACTTGCACAAGTACCAATATAATTGCTGTGCGCTGCCTTCACAATGCAATTTTACTGTAGTTTAGTAAAGACCCATTGCGGGGCGATATGGATATTCTAGGATAAAACATAGGTCAGTCAGTAAGTGACTAAAATTGGCAGATTACATGCTTACCTAAAGAAAGCATTGCTGGAAGATTTTAATTGTTGGAAAGTAAATCTGATCATAAAATTTTGACAGTAAAAAATTAGGATCTAAATTAATTGTGAAACATTTTCCTTGAGTTTATTTTCAAAAAGGTTAACTTTTCAAAAAGGTGACTTCTTGCAATGAAATCACCCAGCATAAGTGAAATATTATACTGAAAAGATAATATCGCACCAAATTTGTGGAGGAGGTCAATAGAGTTGGGCCGAACCTCCGATTTTCGGTTCGCGAACCCTGTTCGCGAACCTCCGCGAAAGGTTCGGTTCGCGAAAAAGTTCGCGAACCGCAATAGACTTCAATGGGGAGGCGAACTTTCAAAGTTTTAAAAAATTCTATACACTGCAAAAATGATAGAAAACATGTTTCAAAAGCTCTAATGCCTGGAGTCACACCTAATTGAGTGAAATACACTTCACTGCTCGAGGACCCACCCTCCCTCCCTCCTCCAAGCAAGGTCCTTTATACCATTTGCCTACCTACACTAATTAGTTATGGAACAGCTGCTACACACTCTGCTAGGGAGTTTTTACTCTCCCTCCTCCAAGCAAGGTCCTTTATACCATTTGCCTACCTACACTAATTAGTTATGGAACAGCTGCTACACACTCTGCTAGGGAGTTTTTACTCTCCCTCCTCCAAGCAAGGTCCTTTATACCATTTGCCTACCTACACTAATTAGTTATGGAACAGCTGCTACACACTCTGCTAGGGAGTTTTTACTCTCCCTCCTCCCTCCTCCCTCCTCCCTCCTCCCACCTCCCTCCTCCCTCCTCCCACCTCCCTCCTCCCACCTCCCTCCTCCCTCCTCCCTCCTCCCTCCTCCCTCCTCCCACCTCCCTCCTCCCACCTCCCTCCTCCCACCTCCCTCCTCCCTCCTCCCACCTCCCTCCTCCCACCTCCCTCCTCCCACCTCCCTCCTCCCACCTCCCTCCTCCCACCTCCCACCTCCCTCCTCCCACCTCCCTCCTCCCTCCTCCCACCTCCCACCTCCCTCCTCCCTCCTCCCACCTCCCTCCTCCCTCCTCCCACCTCCCTCCTCCCTCCTCCCACCTCCCTCCTCCCTCCTCCCTCCTCCCACCTCCCTCCTCCCACCTCCCTCCTCCCTCCTCCCTCCTCCCTCCTCCCTCCTCCCTCCTCCCACCTCCCTCCTCCCACCTCCCTCCTCCCTCCTCCCTCCTCCCTCCTCCCTCCTCCCTCCTCCCTCCTCCTATCCACTATACCAACTGAAGCTGGCCTGAAAATGCTGGCCTGAAAATGCTGGCCTGAAAATGCTGGCCTGAAAATGCTGGCCTGAAAATGCTGGCCTGAAAACAAGCTGCATGCTTGTTTCAGGGTGTGATGCAGCTTGTTTTCAGGCCAGCAATTTCAGGCCAGCAATTTCAGGCCAGCTTCAGTTGGTATAGTGGATAGTGTGCTTGTCCACCATACAGTGAGACCCAGGTTCGAATCCCAGCCAATGTGAGTTGGCTTTTATGCTACAAATCCTTAAAGGGAACCTAAACGGAGAAGGATATGGATTTTTCCTTTTAAAATAATACCAGTTGCCTGAATCGCCTGCTGATCCTGTGTCTCTAATACTTTTAGCCACAGCCCCTGAACAAGCATGCAGATCAGGTGCTCTGACTGAAGTCAGACTGGATTAGCTGCATGCTTGTTTCAGGGTGTGATTCAGCCACTATTGCAGTCACAAAGATCAGCTGGACTGCCAGGCAACTGGTATTGTTTACAGGAAACAGCCATATCACTCTCAGTTAAGGTTCCCTTTAAAGGAGAACTGTAGTGAAAGGTATATGGAGGCTACCATATTGATTTCCTTTTAAGCAATACCAGTTACCTGGCTATCCTGCAGATCCTCTGCCTCCAATACTTTTAGCCCTAGACCCTGAACAAGCATGCAGCAGATCTGGTGTTTGACATTTTTGTAAGATCTGACAAGATTAGCTGCATGCTTGTTTCTGGTGGGATTCACACGACAGTGGCTGGATAGTGTACTGGTTAAGGGTTCTGCCTTTGACATGGGAGACCAGGGTTCGAATCCTGGCTAGGTCAAGTACCTATTCAGTAAGGAGTTCAAAGCAAGACTCCCTAACACTGCAGGGTGGCCTCTTGAGTGCGTCCCTGTGGCTGCAGCTCTTGAGCGCTTTGAGTCTGACAGGAGAAAAGCGCTATACAAATGTTTGGATTATAATTATTATTATTACTGCAGCCAAATAGATCAGCAGGGCTGCCAGGCAACTGGTATAGCTTAAAAGGAAATCAATATGGCAGCCTCCATATACCTCTCACTACAGTTCTCCTTTAAGCAACCTAATGGTTCTATTGCATTGAGCATTAATGGTACATTTTACGGTAGCTTCACTTACTACTGTAGTGGTACAGTGCTTAGGGTGATGCACTGATGTGTCCACCACGCAGTGTGATCTGGGTTCGATTCCCAGCTATGGTATGATATATACTGGCTTTTAAAAAAGTATAATTCCCTGCCAGAAGACACCCTCCTCCCGGAGGGAGGAGGGAGGAGGGAATAGGTTGAAGGGTTGAAGGGTTGGGAGGAGGGAGGAGGGAGGCCAATTAAAATCTCACTAGCAGAGAGTGTAGCAGCTGTCCCATAACTAATTAGTGTAGGCAGTCAAATGGTATAAAGGACCTAGCTTGAAGGGAGGGTGGGCGGGTCCTCAAGCAGTGTGTTTGACCATAACATGTCTGCTGACAGTGAAATGGAGGGTAAAAATTTTGTTTTTTGATGCGAACTGGGCGAAGCGAACTTCCGCAAACGTTCGCCTGCGGGAGGCGAACGCGAACCACCGAAGTTCGCCAGGAACCGTTCGCCGGCGAACCGTTCGGCCCAACTCTAGAGGTCAATGCCACCTCTGGAAATCTGTCCAAGGTAAACACAATCCATATGAACTTCCAGGATTTTTTTTAAATGCCTGGAGTTTTATTTGCTGTGGTATTTTATTTTTAGCTTATTATCACCCTTATGCTTTAACCACTTCACCTCCAATGAGTGTTCCCCTTAAAAAAAAGAGCAATTTTCACCTGTCAGTGCTCCTTCCATTCATTTGCCAATAACGTTATTACTACTTATTACAACAAAACAATCTATATCTTGTTTTTTTCGCAAACAATTAGGCTTTCTTTTAGGGGTACTTTTTGCTAAGAATTATTTTATTCTAACTGCATTTTAAGAGGAATAAGAAGAAAAATGAAAAAAAAAATCATTATTTCTCATTTTTTGGCCATTATAGTCTTAAAATAATACATGCTGCCTGTAATGATCTGCGGGCGATTTCCAGCCAGCGCACACAATGAAGCAAGAAAGAACAACAGAGGAGTAATCCAACCAGCAGATGGTTGGATTACTCCCTGTACTTCCCTGTACTTCCACAGATGCCAGATTGAAATTGCCCGATGTAACGATTGTGTAATTATTTCTGTGGTCAGCGCACAGGATGCGCGCTGACACTGCGGAAATCCTCCACAAGCGTATAATCTGAGAGAACCCAGCAATAGTGCTATGCACCTGTAGAGGGGAATTCCTGCCGGCAGATGGAGCTGTGGAGAACAGAGGAACAACCCCTCTGTACTGCCACAGATGCCAGATAGATAATTGTACAAGGAGAAGCAATGCAGGGCAAGATAGCCCTTAAAGAGAGAGAGCACAGAGACAGGATGTATGTGTGTCCACCAATGTAGTCGCCACCCAGCGACGATGAACACACAACAGTGAAGACCAAGTGGGAAAGCAATCGCAAGAGATGGCGATTGCTGACAGCGACACAAGACTGAATAAGCACAGAGAAGGAATGTATGTATGTCCACCAATCTAGTCACCACCCAGCGACGGCAAACACACAATAGCAGAAACCAAGTGAGAACGCAATCGCAAGAGATGACGATTGCCAACAGGGAAACAAGACTGAATAAGTACAGAGATAGAATGTATGTGTGTCCACCAATTCAGTCGCCACCCAGAGACGGTGAACACACAACAACGGAAACTAAGTGGGAACGCAATCGCAAGAGTGGCGATTGCCAATAGAGACACAAGACCAGATCAGACAGAGCACAAGTGTAGCAGGAAAGACATAACAATAACAATGATCAGAACGTGAAGGAAAATAACAAACGCTAGCTAAATGCGAACACCGCACTCATTCGCAACAGCGAACGCGTTTAAGCACGATCACCGCGCGTTAGGTGCCCAGTGATAAGCGTGCCACCCTAACTAACCAACGCAACACAAACACGAAATAGAGAACGCGAACGCTTGCTAAACAGTTACCTAACCGAGCCTACAGCAAGCGTTCGTACCGGACAAGACAGACAGATGGGACTACCAGTAGCAACCGCTGCTCTGGCTAGCACCGCTAAGGCAGAATACAGAAGGAAGCACAGCCACTACCACTAGGGCGAATGCAATCCAAACAGATGGAGCAGCCAGTAGCAACCGCTGCTCTGGCCTACACTCCCAGATAGACAGAACGATTTCCTGTCGACCACCGCTGGTGACAAGACAATCGAGACAGAGAGACAGAACACGGCAATACAGATAATACAACCTGACTGCACTAGAAGGGATGTCTAGTGCAGTCCCAAGAAGTACTCTAAGATAATCTTTAGCAAACAATAGCAAGGCTGACACTCCCGGTGTTAGCAGGAACAAACCATCATGACCAGCCAAGGATCCTGGGAGAACATGGTATTTATACTGCAAGCCTTCAAAGGAGGCAGCTAGGCAATTTGTATGACAAGTGTATGCAAATTCCTCAGTAGCAGAGCAAGTCTGAAACTTGCAAAGTAAAGACAGGTCTCTTTTCCAGAGACCTGCAGCCCTCAGACTTAAGGAATGGTCAAACAGCTGTCTGCCTGTGCAGACAGCTGAGCGGATCATTACACCCGACTAATGTAATGATCTGCGGGCGATTTCCAGCCAGCGCACACCAAGTCGCCACAGTCACAAAAGCAACAAGTCAGAAGAAAGAAAAAACAGAGACAGACAATATGAATGTCTACTAATCTAGTCGCCACCATGCGACGGTAGACATATCACATCGTAGTAGGCCAGAATAAGAAAGCTAATCGCAAGAGAGGCGATTGCTATCAGCGACACAAGATTGAGCAAAGACAGAGCGTGTACTGAATAAGAAAGACACAGCAAATAACCACAATCTGAACACCTAGGAAAATAACAAAGAACTCGCTAAACGCGGTCCCCGCATGATATGCGCAACAGAGACAAGCGCGTTTACGGTACGGCCACCGCACATTAAGCACAATAGTGGCAAAACATACCAACCCTAACTAACAAATGAACACAGAAAATGACGACAGACAAATAACGCAAACGCTTGCTAATCGGTTGCCTCACACCAGACAACAGCAAGCGTTCGTGCTAGACAAGACAGACTGAAGGAGTAACCAGTAGCAACCGCAGCTAAGGTTATACTCCAAGAGTCAGACAATGTCACGATCGCTTCTGCAGCGTTTACTGCTGGCTGCATTGGTATTGCAAAGCAGTTCTGATGTCATTACATGCATTTGCTTGCATAGTTTGGTTTGCACTCAAACTAGTTGCTGATTCCATCTGCAGTCACTCTGAAGTTAATGACAGTTTAATATGCTTTTGTGAAAACAAACATTGTCTGTGGGGCTGCAATCCCTTTCTTGCAGGCTGCATAGCTTTGTCTGCTTTTTCCTGCTGTCAGACTGTGATTGATTATTATTCACCTGTGTGGGAATCTGCATGTCTGCTCCCATTGGATGACCTCAGTATAAAGGACTGCTTCCTGCAGTGCTCCATGGGCTATCATGGTCTCAGATTCAGTCTGTTACTCTGTCCGAGCCTCACCTCATTCCTAGTCCATTTGGACTGCGCTGACTCCTGCGAAGGGGTCAGCGAGTCCTCCTAGTCCTGCTCTTGTTATCAGAAATTGCTACTTTGCTTGTCTTGCGTCATATATTGGTTCATCGCCGATATATACGCATACTAGCTCGTTTGTTATTTTCCATGTATTCGTGTTACATTAATACATCAGTGTCGCTGATATATACGTACTCGAACTGTTTATTTCCTGTGTTCAGTCAGTTAGTTTCCAGCACGTTTTGGTAGGTGGCGCGTATCGTGATCACCCGTTCTTAGCTAGTTCAGTCCTGATCCTAGTCCTGCTCCAGTTCTTAGTCAGTGTTCCTTGCTTATGTCATATATCGGTTTATCGCCGATATATACATATGTCAGTTAGTCGTTTGTAGTTCATTGATAGCTGTAATCGTATATGCTAGGAAATCATACCTATTGTATATTTGTGTGGATTACGTCTGCCTTCTTTGAACTCTATTTCCCGACTATCCTGTCCTGTCCTTGTGAGGCACGCCACCGCTGCAATCGCATTGGCTGCCTCATTCCAATCTGTCTTGTCTTGGACGTTCACTTAAGTAGTGACTAGTTAAGCAAACGTTCTGTAATACACGAGGCAGCTGCGGCGAATAGCACCGCCACCGCAGCTGCCTCTATGCGGCCATCCGTCCGTTCGGCGTCTAGGACGCTGAGGACGGAACGTTCGCTGGTGCAGGGGGTCGCCGTCTCGCGCACGCGCACAGACGGGACCTTTATGCGGGGAGGAAGCCCGTCAGCTGACCTGTAGGTTGACTGATGTCAGAGTAGTCCCACGGCGCCCAGGACTGGCTGATGAGAAGGGGGTGTGCCAGTGGGGTCTCCTCTGCTTCATAAGCCTCCGGGCTTCATTATCACATTGTCTGCTGTCGGGAATACTTGCGTGTTAACGCTCAGACCTTAGACTAGATCCCAGGTGTTGATGCTAAGGATTTCACACCTAGTCTAGGATATTGCTACTTTGTTACTGTTTATTTGTTAGGCTAGTTCCGAGGTGTTGATGCCAAGGACTTCACACGTAGACTAGGATATTGTTTATTATTATTGATCTCCTGTGTATGACTCTTTGCTATTACTCTGACCCTGATCCTGTTTTCTGATCCTGTACCTTTGCCTATCTGCCTACTAGTTGCCGAACCTCTGCCTGATTACCGACTACTCTCTTGTCTCACAATTCTGTATCGATACATATCTTCCTGTTGCTGAACCTTTGCCTGATTACCGTTTACTGTCCTGCTTCACGATTCTGTACCAATACTTACCTCTCTGTTGCCGTACCTTGCCTGCCTGACCATTCTACTCACCAGTGGGCCCTCGCCACTGGTGAGGTGTGAGCTCCACCAGCTCCTCTGGTGAAGCGGATCTACTAGGCTGCAGTACAGCCTTAATCGCCTGCTCCTTAGGTGATCTGTCATTGTACTAATATTATTTCTCTTAGGCTGCAGTATAGTCTTAGTCTCCCGCCCCTCGGGTGTTCATTTGGCTGCAGTTCATTCTCAATCACCCGCTCCTCGGGAGATTCAGCCTTTTCAGTATTGTTCTCCAGCTTGCTGGAGCTTGTACCTTAGTGCACGGTCAGTGTATGGATATACCTCACCAGCCCCTCTGGTGAGGTCTTATTAAACTATTAAAGTTACGGTTGCACCAAATCACTACACACTCAGCTCCTTGTCTGCTATACTGGTATTATTGGTGATTCTGCAGATCACGCATAATCAGGTATAGCATCTGTATTATTGGTGATTCTGCAGATCACCACATAATCAGACATCTGAGCTACGACACAAGACCGTTATAGAACAGCAGACCAGTAAAGTATAATGGAGGCACTCTGCCAACGGGTCGACGTGTAAACCACCACCGTTAATGAACTCATTAATAAGGTGAACGCTCAACAAACTCAGATTGACCAACTAGCTGAGTCAGTTAACCGTTTATTGGACCCTAATACTCGAGTGTCTCCCCTTCTGTGATCGAGCCGAGGGTGCCCCCACCTGAGAAATTCTAGGGGCATCGCTCAGATTTTAGTAATTTTAAGCATAGATGCTTATCTTATTTTGAATTGCGACCCATTTCTTCAGGTACAGAAATTCAGAGGGACACTTCCGTTAAAACTTTATTGTCTGGAGATTCCCAGTCCCGGGCATACAGTCTCCCTATGGGGCATGAGGCCTTGACCTCAGTGGAGGAGTTCTTTAAGGCCATGGCCATAATTTACGACGATCCTGATTTGGCAGTGACTTCTGAAAGGAAGTTAAAGATCCTCAGGCAGGGTCAAGGTTCTGTTGAGGTTTATGCTGCCGAGTTCAGGAGATGGGCAGTATCAGCCAGGTGGGGGCAGTACGCGCTCTTAGACTGTTTCTTGTCAGGATTGTCCGATGTGGTGTCTGATCTTATGCTGGGTCATCCAGAACCCAAGACTTTGGATGAGGCCATTTCGTTGGCCATCAAGATTGATAGACGGGTTCGCTATCGAAAGCAAACTCGGGCTAAGGCCTCAAAAAGCTTTTCTTCTTGTACTTTCTCAGCTCCTATGCCTTCCTCTCCACCAGCTGATGAGCCAATGCAAATTGGACAGACCAAGCTCTCAGAGGTAGAGAAGAGAAGAAGGCGAGCAGAGAAGTTATGCTTGCATTGCGCCGATAAAGGGCATATGGATTCTGCTTGCCCTAAAAAGGTGGAAAACTCTATCGCCTAGGAGTAGCTGGAGGTACTACCCTAGGTGATCTTGATATACCTCTAAGTAATAAATGTGTGTTGCTTCCTTGCACTATCACCTGGGAGGGTCAGGTTCACACTACTCAGGCATTTTTAGATTCTGGGTCGGCTGTAAGTGTCATGTCTGCAAGGTTCGCTAATCAATTTAGATTTCATTTGATTCCTGTGGGGGAGCAGACTAAGATTACTGCTGTGGATGACTCTCCATTGCCACTCAACATCACTCAGACTCCTGTTGTGTCCTGCCAGATTGGGGCCCTGCACAGGGAGCAAATGCAGTTTTTGGTCTTAGAAATGTCCACGTCCATGGTCATTCTGGGCATGCCGTGGTTAAAAAAGCACTCCCCGGACATTGATTGGAGTACCAGGTAGTTAATAAGCTGGTCTCCATACTGTCACGACCACTGTCTTAAGCAGATCCCTCTTGCAGCTAATGAAGCCCAAGTAGTTGGAACTATTGAGCAGGATATCGAACCCTCTGGGGAACAGATTGAGTTGGATTGGGCATCAGAGCTAGGCCCTTTTCAACAGGAAATTCCTGAAGGCAAATCAGAGGGGGTTCTTTTTGTTCCTCTCCAGTTAAGATTTAAAGTGTTGGAGGCATTTCATGCCCATAAGAATGCTGGTCACCCGGGAGTGGCTCGCACCCAAGAATTATTAGGTCGCAGTGTTTGGTGGCCCTCAATCTCTTTGTATTGTAAAGAATTCGTGGGAAGCTGTGCCGTTTGTGCCAGGAGCAAGGCTTCTAGACGAGCGCCTGCCGGCACCTTACAGCCTCTACCAGTGCCCGAGGAACCTTGGACCCACGTGTCCATGGATTTTGTGGGCGAGCTGCCCCCCTCTGAGAGTAAAATGGTCATTTGGGTGGTAGTTGACAGGTTTAGTAAAATGACACACTTCATCCCCTTGAACGGACTCCCCTCTGCACAGGAATTGGCAGAGCTGTTCATTCTCCACATCTTCAGGCTGCATGGGATTCCCCAGGATGTGGTGTCAGACAGGGGAGTCCAGTTCACTTCTCGTTTCTGGAAATCGTTTTGTCATCAAATGGGGATGAAGTTATCGTTTTCCTCCGGCTACCACCCACAGACCAATGGGCAGACCGAGAGGGTAAACCAGGCTCTTGAGCAGTTCCTCAGGTGTTATGTGGCGGATGCCCAGACCGATTGGGTCAGATTCTTGCCTTATGCCGAGTTCGCCCACAATAACTTGAGGTCTGCTTCATCAGGGTTCTCCCCATTCCAGGTTGTTACGGGGAGGTCACCCAAATTTTCACCCCTACCAGTGGTGGCGTCACCTTTTCCAGTGTTAGAACACTGGTCAGAGACCATGAGGGACATCTGGAATAAGGTGAAACAAAATTTGAGAAAAGCCTTTTCGGTTCAAAAATGGCAAGCCGACAAAAGACGTTCGGTGGAATAGAAGTTCGCACCGGGAGATTTGGTGTGGATTTCCACTCGACACTTGTCCCTAAGGCAGCCCTCTGTCAAGTTGGGTCCTAAATTCATAGGGCCCAACCCTATTTCAAAAAAGGTGAATAATGCCTACGTGGTGTCGCTTCCCCCCAGTTTCAGGGGTGATAGGACGTTCCACGTTTCGCTTCTGAAACCTGTCGTGTATGTAGATGCCACTCCTCCCCCCCTGTGGTGGTTAATGGAGAACCAGAATACGAAGTAGAAAAGATTTTGGATTCTCGGCGAGTATGTAAATCTCTACAGTATCTGGTTCACTGGCATGGGTATGGTCCTGAAGAGAGATCCTGGGTACCACTCTCTCGCATGCATGCCGAAGAACTCAAGATGGAGTTCCATAGGTTGCACCCAGATAGGCCGGGTGGTGCGTGTTCGGAGTCCACGCCTAGAGGGGGGGGTACTGTAATACACGAGGCAGCTGCGGTGAACAGCACTGCCGCTGCAGCTGCCTCTATGCGGCCATCCATCCGTTCGGCATCTAGGACGCCGAGGACGGAGCGTTCGCTGGTGCAGGGGGTCGCCGTCTCGCGCGGGCGCACGCACAGACGGGACCTTTATGCGGGGAGGAAGCCTGTCAGCTGACCTGTAGGTCGGCTGACGTCAGAGGAGTCCCATGGCGCCCAGGATTGGCTGATGAGAAGGGGGCGTGCCAGTGGGGTCTCCTCTGCTTCATAAGCCTCCGGGCTTCATTATCACATTGTCTGCTGTCGGGAATACTTGCGTGTTAACGCTCAGACCTTAGACTAGATCCCAGGTGTTGATGCTAAGGATTTCACACCTAGTCTAGATTATTGCTACTTTGTTACTGTTTATTTGTTAGGCTAGTTCCGAGGTGTTGATGCCAAGGACTTCACACCTAGACTAGGATATTGTTCATTATTATTGATCTCCTGTGTATGACTCTTTGCTATTACTCTGACCCTGATCCTGTTTTCTGATCCTGTACTTTTGCCTATCTGCCTCTTAGTTGCCAAACCTCTGCCTGATTACTGACTACTCTCTTGTCTCACGATTCTGTATCGATACATATCTTCCTGTTGCTGAACCTTTGCCTGATTACCGTTTACTCTCCTGCTTCACTATTCTGTACCAATACTTACCTCTCTGTTGCCGTACCTTGCCTGCCTGACCATTCTACTCACCGGTGGGCCCTCGCCACTGGTGAGGTGTGAGCTCCACCAGCTCCTCTGGTGAAGCGGATCTACTAGGCTGCAGTAGAGCCTTAATCGCCTGCTCCTTAGGTGATCTGTCATTGTACTAATATTATTTCTCTTAGGCTGCAGTATAGTCTGAGTCACCCGCCCCTCGGGTGTTCACTTGGCTGCAGTACATTCTGAATCACCCGCTCCTCGGGAGATTCAGCCTTTTCAGTATTGTTCTCCAGCTTGCTGGAGCTTGTACCTTCGTGCACGGTCAGTGTACGGATATACCTCACCAGCCCCTCTGGTGAGGTCTCATTAAACTATTAAAGTTACGGTTGCACCAATTCACTACACACTCAGCTCCTTGTCTGCTATACTGGTATTATTGGTGATTCTGCAGATCACACATAATCAGGTATAGCATTTGCATTATTGGTGATTCTGCAGATCACCACATAATCAGACATCTGAGCTACGACACAAGACCGTTACACGTTCATTCTGTTTCCTGTCCTGATCTTTTGAGTTCTGTTTTTTTGCGCTCAGCGCTACCTTGCGCTGAGCCACTATAGTGGAAGGATTGTTTAGTGGCTGTTCGGATCTACGCCTGCTCTGTGCGCCATATCTCCTGTTGGAGTCAGTCCTCTCCTCCACTAAACTGGGGATAGCCTGGTTCCTTGTGCTAGCGTGTGTACCTCCTTCACGTCAGAGTCCTCATTGTATGCTGACCGTGGGGGATATACCACCAGCGGGACCACTAAAACTATGAATTTTAGAAAAGCAAAGTTCAATCAAATTAGGCAGGCACTAAGTTTGGTGAACTGGGATAATGTACTACAAGGGAAGGACACTGAAGGGAAATGGCAAGCTTTTAAACGTATTCTCAATCAATATTGTAGTATGTATATCCCATATGGAAACAAAATGTCTAGGAATAAAAAAAGGCCTCTATGGATGAATAGAAAGGTTAGGGATAAAATGAAGAGGAAAAAGAATGCCTATAAGGTCCTAAAACAGGAGGGGACTGAGGCTGCACTAAGCAATTATAAGGAGTGCAATAAAAATTGTAAAAAAAAGAAATTAGGCTGGCAAAGATCGAAGCTAAAAATCAAATCACTAGGGATATCAAATCTAACCCAAAAAAGTTTTACAAGTACATCAACTCTAAAAAAAGAAAGGTTGACTGTATAGGAATCCTAAAGGATGAGGGTGGGAACTCAATGGTGGATGACCAAGGTAAGGCAGAGTTATTAAATGCTTTCTTTGCTTCTGTCTTCACAAAGGAAACAGCACTGTTGCAAATTACAGGGGCAGAAGAGTCTCAATCTTCTAACTGTAATATTAAATACTTAACGCAGGAAGAAGTAAAGGCAAGACTAAATAAATTAAAAACAGACAAGGCACCTGGCCCGGATGGCATGCATCCTCGGGTCCTAAGAGAATTAAGTTCAGTTATAGCTAAGCCCCTTTATCTTATCTTTTGTGACTCTCTTGCAACTAGCAGAGTCCCAGTGGATTGGCGTACAGCCCACGTTTTCCCATTATCTAAGAAGGGCAAAAAATCTGATCAAGGAAATTATAGACCTGTAAGCTTAACATCAGTTGTATGCAAACTATTTGAGGGGTTACTAAGAGATACTATACATGACTTCATAGTAGAAAATAATCTTATTTCTCAGCATCAACATGGGTTTACTAAAGACAGGTCCTGTTTGACTAACATGCTCAGCTTTTATGAGGTAGTGAATGCTAATATGGATATTGGGAATGCTGTAGATGTGATATACTTGGACTTTGCAAAGGCCTTCGACACTGTTACCCACAGAAGTCTGGTGCAAAAGTTGAGGATGCAAGGAATGGGGAAGAGTTTGTGTGCATGGATAGGGAACTGGCTAATGGACAGAAAACAAAGAGTTGTGGTCAATGGATCGTACTCAAAATGGGAGACTGTTAGCAGTGGGGTCCCACAGGGGTCTGTACTGGGTCCAGTGCTCTTCAATTTATTTATTAATGACCTAGTAGATGCAGTAGTGAGTAATGTTGCTATTTTTGCAGATGATACAAAATTGTGAAGAATCATCAACTCTCAGGAAGATAGTGTCATATTGCAACAGGATCTGGATAGGATGGCTATATGGGCACATACATGGCAGATGAAATTCAATGTTGACAAATGTAAAGTCATGCATTTTGGTCGTACCAATGGTCTAGCACCATACAAAATAAATGGGATACAGTTGGGAACATCAAACTTGGAGAAGGACTTAGGAGTACTCATCGACAACAAGTTAAATAATCGTACTCAATGCCAAGCCGCTGCAGCTAAAGCGAACAAAATTTTGGGATGCATTAAAAGGGAAATAAAAACTCGAGATGCTAGCATAATATTGCCCCTGTTTAACTCTCTAGTAAGGCCACATCTGGAATATGGAATTCAGTTCTGGGCACCACATTACAAAAAAGATATTGCAGTTTTAGAGGAGGTGCAGAGACGAGCTACAAAATTGATACGTGGGATGGAAGGTCTCACTTACCAAGAAAGGTTAGATAAACTGAGTTTATTTAGTCTAGAGAAAAGATGCCTTAGAGGAGATCTAATTAACATGTATAAATACATCAGAGGGCAATATAATAGCTTGGCGGATGAGCTTTTTGTCCCTAGGCCTTCTCAAAGGACTAGAGGACATGAGCTGCGCATGGAGGAAAAACGTTTTAGCCATTTATTTAGGAAAGGGTTCTTTACAGTAAGAGTGATTAAGATGTGGAATGCATTGCCACAGGAAGTCGTTATGGCAAACTCTATACCTGCATTTAAAGGGGGCTTAGATGCTTTCCTTGCGTTGAAAGACATCCATGGCTACAATTACTAGGTTATGCCTAATGATGTTGATCCAGGGATTTTATCTGATTGCCATCTGGAGTCAGGAAGGAATTTTTTCCTTTTGGGGCTAATTGGACCATGCCTTGTGGGTTTTTTTTCGCCTTCCTCTGGATCAACAGGGGTATGTGGGGGACGGGCTGGAGTTGTACTTTGTACTGGTTGAACTCGATGGATGTATGTCTTTTTTCAACCAAAATAACTATGTAACCAAGCGTGAGACAAGGGAGATCCACTGCCTCTACCGCTAGGGCGAATGCGATCTAGGAGTGAGACCAAACGATTCACTGACAATACAGACAGGATTAAACAGTACAAATAAAACAGAACCTGACCATACTATAAGAAGTGCTGAACGCTGTAAGGGACAGCGGAGATGCCGTCGCAACAGGGAGCGGCATGGCGGCTATCTCCGCGTCTCAGCCGGCGGTTTCCGCTGCACGGGTACATGATGGAATTGTGCCTGGGACTGTGGTGAATGAGGGGGAGGAGGCTACAGCGCTGAGCGGCATGGCGGCTGCCCCCACGTCTCAGCCAGCAGCCTTCGCCGCATTGTTATGTGAGATTGTCAATAATCTTGCCTGAAATTAAGTTCTGAAGTGACAGTTTGCATTTTGGCCACTAGATGCCGCCTGTATCAAAAAATTATAATCTAATCCTACTGAGGGATAAACAAGCATGAGAGGTGGGGACTGGCAGCTCTAGAGAGACCAGGAAGAGAAGACAGAGACAGACATGGTTGTTTTTGTGGAGAGCTGTCTGTGAAAAGGACAATCTGGATCCATCCAAGCTGCAGAGAGGCTGATCGCTGTTTTCTCCTGGAATCCTGCTTGCTGGAGTGGAGATTGTTTCCAGTTAGCTGCCCTGGGCTTAGGATTCTACGCCAGCTACCCATCAAGGCTGCAAGTGTGGTTGCAGGCCTGAGGCTGTCCTAAAGAGAGACATCTGCTGATACCAAGTAGAAACAGATCAGTGAACCCGGGTTCTTGTGTTTTCATTAAACTGTTTTTTTGTGGTACGGTACCTGAAGAAACCGAGACTTAGGCCTGCTTTAGGTAGATAGTTAGGAACTGTTTTAGCAGGTGACACTGGATTGGTACTGCAGTGCAGCAAGACTTGAGGCTCTACTGTAAACTGCCGACGACTAGAGTTGATCATGCAGTTCAGCATGACTTGTCCGCTCTGCTGTGTCTGCTAATGGCCAAGAGTGATTCTGCAGTTCAGTATGACTTGGAGGCTCTACTGTAAACTGCCATCAGGTAGAGGTGTCCTGTTGGACAGAAGTGAGGACTCTGGGGTATAGGGCACCCTGTGTATTGCAAATCTTGTTGTGTTTGTAACTGTTCCTGTTAATACTTTCCAGTAAAGAAAGTTTTGGTTGCACTAAGCTGGTATCTGTGTCGCCTTCCTTGTTCCGTGACTTCGTTGTATCCTGGGGTACCCCTCGGTACAAGGTCTTACAATTCGGCGTAGTTCGGCAGGATACAGCGACCGATATGGACGGGAACATGGCGGGAGACCATCCCCCGGCGCTAGGGGCATTGGCTCAGGGCCCAGCTTCGGGTGCACAGGTGCAAGGCCAGCTTGTCTCCAACAACATGCCCACCCAAGTAGGATATATCCCTGTAGGGGCACTGCTGCGTCATCTGCCAAAATATGACGGTAAAAACATGACATTGCAGGACTGGATGGAAAGGGTGTGAAGTGCAGTTAAAATGTGTAACTTGACTCCCGAGCTGCAGGCAGAGGTTGCGCTGGGAGCTCTAGAGGGTGACGTCAGACGGACAGTAATGGTAAGGCCCGACTCCGAGAGAGATGCCCTGGAGAAGATATTCTCCTTGCTAGAGAGGGCCCAAGGGAGGCGTGCCAAAGTGGTACAGTTACGATGTCACTTCTTTAACCAGCCCCAGCGAGAGGGTGAGACACTGATGCAATACTCCAATGCTCTACAGGAGATGCTGAATGAGATACAACAACGAGACCCCGATGCCATGGGAGCCTTCGGGGAAGTGGATCAGCTACTACGAGATCAGTTCATAGTGGGCCTCTCCGATAAGTTCTTACAAGATAAGTTACATGAGATGACCCGAACAACGACTGATATGACATTCTATAGCACCTACCGAGCTGCGGTAGAGAGAGAAGAAGAACCCCTTTGTAACGATTGTGGAACTTTCTCCGTGATCAGCGCACAACGCGTGCGCTGACACGGCGGAAATCCTCCACAAGCGTATATTTGCAGGCACCCAGCAAAAGGTGCTACGCACCTGTAGAGGGAAATTCCTGTCGGCAGATGGCGCTGGGGAGTGCAGAGGAACCAATCCTCTGTACCTCCACAAGTGCCAGACAGGAATTGTACGAAGCGCAGAACGCAATCGCAAGAGAGGCGATTGCGAATGAGATTGAGCAAAGGGATAGGTTGTATGTGTGTGCGCCAATCCAGTCGCCACCCCGCGACCGCGCACACACAACAGCAGATACGAAATAGGAACGCGATCGCGAGAGGTGCGATCGCCAGACGTGACACAAGGCAGATCAGAATAGAATACGAGGGTAGCAAAGGCACAGCAAATACAATAAGGAGATACGGAAAATAACAAACGCTAGCTAACCGCGAACACCGCACTCATTCGCAACAGTGCACGCGGTTATGCGCGATCTCCACGTGATAAGCACAATAGAGACAAGCACGCCTAACTAACCATTAACAGACAAACATGAAACAGAGGACACGAGCGCTTGCTTAATGGTTACCTCACCGAGCCTGCAGCAAGCGTAGCGGACAAGACAGACACACGAAAACAGGGACAAACGAGAGATAGGATCCACAGCACTAGCGAAAAGTGGCTAGCGTGATCCAGGTACAGAGTAGCAGAACAGAAGGATCCCCAGCGCTAGCGAAAAGTAGCTAGCGTAATCCCAGAAGACAGAACAGAAGGATCCCCAGCTCTAGCGAAAAGTAGCCAGCGCGATCCCAGGAGACAGAACAGAAGAGATAGCTGGTAGCAACCGCTGCACCAGCTATACTCCAAGAACAGAGATCAGAACCATTTCCTGTCAACCACCATTGGGGCAGGACAATGGCAACAGGCAAGACAAGACAGAACAGGCAATACAGATAATACAACCTGACTGGGCTAGAAGGGGAGCCTAAAGCAACCCCCAGGAATTAACTATACTAAATAGCAATGGCTGACACTCCAGCAGTGTCCATCAGGAACAGAGCATGGAAAGGAAATGACCAGCAAAGCCTTCTGGGAAACATAAAGCTCTTATAGTGCCAGTCATCAAAGAAGGCAGGTAAGGGATTTGCATAACGAATGTATGCAAATTCCCCAGCAAGAGAACAGACCAGAAACTTGCAATGGAAAGACAGGTCTCTGTTCCAGAGACCTGCAGCCCACAGACTAGAGGAATGGACAAACAGCTGTCTGCCTGTGCAGCCAGCTGAGCGGATCATCACAGTACCCCCCCTCTAGGGATGGATTCCAGACATCCCTCAAAACTGGTATCATCACAAAACTCTAACTGAAGACTCATGAAGGTCGGGACAGCCCGACAAGGCCCAATTCCAGAGTCAGTCCATCCGAAACCGACCTCATCGGAAGCAGAAGCCACCAAAACATGCCCATCAGCACTACAAGTCTCAGCGTAACACCCATCAGGACTGTGGACACCAGAGAAGAAGCCATCGACACCCTCCAGACAATACCCACCACCTTCCAAGGAGCGTCCAAGAATACCAAACCTGCCGCAATACCTGTTCGAAGTGTCCCTTACAACACCAAAGCCATTGCTGATCATATTCAGGGCACCAAGCAAAACCTTTCCCGGAATCTCCCAGAGCGCCTTGAAGCTCCGCAGAGATCCCAAGAAGCCAGAACGCTCACCAGGCTCACATGGAGAACCACCAAGAACCCCTATGGAACCTATGATCATTCCAGACTCAAAATTAGCAGGACACCCATCAAGATCAGGACTTTCAGGGACCACTTCTGGGCATGCAAGCAGGCAGGCTATATCAGAACATGTCTCCACTGAGGAAGCATCTGAGTACGCTGGTAACCGAGGCACACTTGGGCTTTCTGGGTCACAGAGCACATCGGGGTACACTAGTACAGGAGAGACCTCAGGACATGCCGGGGAACTGCCAACCTCAGAGTCCGATACGACAAGACCAAAACCAGTACCGGGCAGAAAATCATCACGAGTAAAGGTCACAGGTACTGGTCTTTCAAAAGAAGACTCGGACTCAAATTCAGAATTTTCTGTAACTGTAATATCATCATTGACTACACATGAATGAAGCTCCACAAGAGCTGCAAAAGTAGTCAGCAAGGCAGCAATGCCTACTGAAGTGGGCAACACCTCAGAAGGACCTGGGGGGCAGGAGACATCTCCTACAAGTTCTGCACCCTTTGGGAGGAACTCGGAGACCTTCAGATCATCAAACAAGACCTCAGGAACATCATTTTTCAAGTTGTCTAAGAAGGATTCTGTACTATCCATGTTATAGGGCAAAACTGGAACTTTACTTTGAGAACAGGGCAGATGTTCCAGGGAAGGTTCCACCATAAACTGAGACTGAATTTCATCATCATGAGTGGAACGTACAGGAATATTCACTGGACCACACACTGACTCCCTAACTTTAATCTCGCTGCACCCAGAACTCTGCGTAGTAGTCAAACTAGCTTGCAACTCCAAAACTGCAGAAAGACAGGTAAAAATAGCAGCAATACCTAGACGAGCCTCTAGGGGCAGGGCAGGAGATATTGTACAAGGCAATATTGACTCATCCAGAGTACTGGGTGGAGAGTCAATACTTTCTTCAAAATCAGACTCGCAAATGTCAATGCAAGTGGACATCATGCCTTCATTCATGGTACAGGGCAGGTTCAGAGAAAGCTTCTCTGGACAAGGCAAAGAAGCTTCAGCATCAGATTCGCAAAACCGAAGCGCTGTCTCACTCTTAGATTCGGCTAACAATGTCGAATCCGAGGAGTCAGAACGCAAAATTTGCGGATCCAAGATCGCTTTAGGTTGCGAAACTGACGCTTCCATATCACAAACCTCCGCGATCTGCGGAGCAGACTGCAAGGCATCTAGGACAGAAACACTGGAGCAACTGTCATCATGCAACAGGCCTGCACAGGTGCGAACAGAATAAGACATAGATTCATTAGCAAAAGAAGTGGCGACAACAACAGGAGAAACTTTATTAGACACATCAATAATTTTCTTAAAGTTGCATAACTTAGGAATTTTCCCCATGGCAGGCTCACAAACGGACGATCTTAGAGAACCTGAGGGAAAAAATCTGTCTTCCTTAGACACAGGACCACACAGACCTTTTGCAGCCATACGTGCGGTGGCGACATCAGACCGCACTGGTTCAACTTGCACACAAGCAACTGCTCTGAACGACTTGCACTCAGACTTCAAACACTCAGTTGCTTTGGGAAAGGGAATGCATTCAAAACTCACTTTCTTTAAATCCAGAGGATTGGAACAATCGTCCACTGACAATGTGTTTTTAGCAGATTGAAGCGCATGTAGTTCATCCAAAACCATTCTCCACACGTCAAACAGCGGAGTCACAAAGTCAGAGATACATTCACCAGTCTTGATTAAAGTGCACGCAGACTCAATGCACGCATACAAAACTGCTTCGTTTTTAGAACGGTAATGATTGCAAAACGATCTCCAATCACATTCCAATTCATAGACCAGGAGCTCGATCTCCCATTTCTCAAACGGGGGCTCCCATGCACACTTAACAAAGGATGAACAATCATAGTGCGCACAGTCTACAGATGGAACTGGAGCAGGAACAGAACGGGAATCTTTTACCTCTTTATTGGGATCAATTAATTGGCGTGTGTGTAATTCATCCAAAATGATCTGCCACACATACATCACCAGATCCACAACACACTCGTCACATTCATCAGAATCAATCAAAAGGCACACAGAGTCAAGACAATCGTTCAGGACATCTGCGCTTTTTGCGATGTAAAAATCGCATAAGGCTTTCCAATCAAAATCAAATTCCTCCACCAAGGCCCCGATTTCCCATGAGGCAAATGGCGGTTCGAACAACCCAGTATCTAAATAATCTCCATATGGGTGGGGATCAGGAACGAGTACAGATTTTTTAACTGCTTTAATATAGTGTGCGATCCTACCTATAGCAGGATCCACATAAGCTTTGGATTGGGGCAAAAAACCTGGAAACTGATCAGCAGATGCATTATAAACATCATTATCATACTGCATGGTTTTGCCCATTTCAGACTTGACAGAAATAACCTCTCTATCTGTGGTTGCCATGGGCAATGGATCTTTCCGCTGGGAAGCCTTCCTAGATCTTTTACGTTTAGACTTAAGGTTCGTATACACGTCCGATAAAGATCGTTCGTTACGAACGATTCGTGACGTTTACACGATATTCAAATTAGACGGAAAAGATCGTTCGTAATGAACGATTGTGTACACACGTGAACGATATAAGTATAAAGTACTGAACGACGAACGATTAAAAAATGCGTGCGCAAACGGAAGTGACGTTATGACAGGCAATAAGAACATGCGTTATCGGACGATCTTTGTACACACTGCAACGATTGAACGATTATCTTTCGAAAAAATCCGCCGGGTTGGATCGGTCCGATTGAACGATAACGATCGTTATCGTTCACAAAAACGATCGTTCACACTTTTTGAACGCACGATTATCGTTCCGATTGTCGTTATCGTTCGTTTTTGAACGATCGTTATCGTACGTGTGTACTCAGCTTTAGAGGCTTTGGATGGCTGCTTTATGGATGAAAGAGTAGATGGAACAGCTGATTGAGCTGCTGACAACAACTCATTAAGGGGGTATGGTAATTGAGGTAATCTCAGCCAATTGTGAATTAAAAAGGCCAAGAATTCCAGGGGTCTTTGACTCAGGGTGGTATGATCTAACACATCATAACCCCACATTGACATTTCGCCCCCCAACAGAATGTAGACCATTTGGGGGGCCCAGGTAGACACTGGGGTGCATTGGAATTCAGGGTTCGCTAACAGTTTCGTACACTCAGACAAAAATTCGTCTGCTGATTCAGGTCCAAGTTTTTTAAATCTCTTAAAGGTACAAGAGCCATATTCGACAAAATCGTACAAATCGGAAATTCCGTCTACACTGGGGTTTTGGGTTGGGCTGGTCATTCTGTAACGATTGTGGAACTTTCTCCGTGATCAGCGCACAACGCGTGCGCTGACACGGCGGAAATCCTCCACAAGCGTATATTTGCAGGCACCCAGCAAAAGGTGCTACGCACCTGTAGAGGGAAATTCCTGTCGGCAGATGGCGCTGGGGAGTGCAGAGGAACCAATCCTCTGTACCTCCACAAGTGCCAGACAGGAATTGTACGAAGCGCAGAACGCAATCGCAAGAGAGGCGATTGCGAATGAGACTGAGCAAAGGGATAGGTTGTATGTGTGTGCGCCAATCCAGTCGCCACCCCGCGACCGCGCACACACAACAGCAGATACGAAATAGGAACGCGATCGCGAGAGGTGCGATCGCCAGACGTGACACAAGGCAGATCAGAATAGAATACGAGGGTAGCAAAGGCACAGCAAATACAATAAGGAGATACGGAAAATAACAAACGCTAGCTAACCGCGAACACCGCACTCATTCGCAACAGTGCACGCGGTTATGCGCGATCTCCACGTGATAAGCACAATAGAGACAAGCACGCCTAACTAACCATTAACAGACAAACATGAAACAGAGGACACGAGCGCTTGCTTAATGGTTACCTCACCGAGCCTGCAGCAAGCGTAGCGGACAAGACAGACACACGAAAACAGGGACAAACGAGAGATAGGATCCACAGCACTAGCGAAAAGTGGCTAGCGTGATCCAGGTACAGAGTAGCAGAACAGAAGGATCCCCAGCGCTAGCGAAAAGTAGCTAGCGCAATCCCAGAAGACAGAACAGAAGGATCCCCAGCGCTAGCGAAAAGTAGCCAGCGCGATCCCAGGAGACAGAACAGAAGAGATAGCTGGTAGCAACCGCTGCACCAGCTATACTCCAAGAACAGAGATCAGAACCATTTCCTGTCGACCACCATTGGGGCAGGACAATGGCAACAGGCAAGACAAGACAGAACAGGCAATACAGATAATACAACCTGACTGGGCTAGAAGGGGAGCCTAAAGCAACCCCCAGGAATTAACTATACTAGATAGCAATGGCTGACACTCCAGCAGTGTCCATCAGGAACAGAGCATGGAAAGGAAATGACCAGCAAAGCCTTCTGGGAAACATAAAGCTCTTATAGTGCCAGTCATCAAAGAAGGCAGGTAAGGGATTTGCATAACGAATGTATGCAAATTCCCCAGCAAGAGAACAGACCAGAAACTTGCAATGGAAAGACAGGTCTCTGTTCCAGAGACCTGCAGCCCACAGACTAGAGGAATGGACAAACAGCTGTCTGCCTGTGCAGCCAGCTGAGCGGATCATCACACCCTTCCTGCGGCTGCGAGGGTAGTGAATAGCATGTACGCTACAAGGGATCAACCGGGTCCTAAAGAATCAAAGACTCTAAAGGATGTAGTCCAGGCTCTGCGGGCAGAAATGAAAGAGCTTCGGCTGGAAGTGTCACAGATGAAGGCAAAGCCTCCCCAGCCTCTGGCAACAATCTCCACACTTCGTTCTACTCCACCCAGGGTGACTTAGCGGAGGGGGCCTGTCAGAAGAGGGCTGCTCTGTTGGGCTTGTCGTGAATACGGCCATATCACCAGAGAGTGCCTCGGACAGGCAGCACCTGAGCCGCCGCTAAACTCCCAACCGCTGCAGTAGCTGGGCACCCTGCAGCGGTAAACCAGAAGTTAAGCCCTATGCGTGAAGACCATGACTTGTATGCCGGCAGCCCCGTTATCGAAGCTGAGTTGGAAGGGCCGAAGATCTGCTGCCTAGTTGATACAGGGTCAGAGTGCACCCTTATGCCTTTAGAGTTCTTTGAAAGGCACTTCCAGCATATGATTGAACCCGAAGATGGGAGCGTTATCCGGCTGACGGCTACCAATAACAGAGAGATGAATGTCCGAGGAATAGTCTGGATGCAGGTCAGACTGTTTGGACAAGACATCGGCAAGAAGGGGGTCGTGCTGGTTTACCATTCGGCATGGAAAGGAATGGATGTGACCCTGGGTATGAATGTATTGAGAGACTTAGATCACCAACTCTATGCCAAGGAAGGGTCGAAGTACTGGCAACAGGCCACCACGCACCAGCCTACTCAGAAGCTTTTACAACAGATGGTGAGAAGCTGTAGCCTGCAAAAGAGTAACCTATCTAGTCAGCCCATTGGAAAGTTTAGGGTGCCACGAAGTTCCCTGGTGAAGATCCCACCTCGACAAGAATGAGTGCTAATGCTGCCGGTGGGGGCTGGACGAAGGTTGAATGGGCTGGAGGTCCTGATCGAGCCCGCTTATCAGTGGAACCATCGACTCATCCGCTGGTAGCCCGGGCCCTGGCCATTGTGAAGGATGGATGTGTACCCATACGCTGCCGCAATGTGGTGGACTGCGAGTTGACCGTCCCCGAAAACACCTTGCTGGCCGCATTCTATGTGTTTGATGGTGGTATTGTTCGACGGAGGGGTTTCACACTACAGCCTGATAGGAGATCAGCCTGGACCTACGCTGTGGAGACTCATCAAAAGGAAACCCCAACAGCAAAATGGAACGGTCGAATGATTATGGCCCGGATGGGAGTGAATTGCAGGACGCTGACTCCGGGGGAACAAAAGCTGTTGGAAGAAACCCTTTGGGAGTTTCAAGAAGCCTTCTCGAGACATGATGAAGACTTTGGGTGTGCTGTTGCCATCGAACATGAAATAACGACTGGCGATGCTGCGCCGATCAGGGAACGTTACCGGCAAATCCCACCTAAGATGTACCAGGAGGTGAAAAATATGGTGGCCAGCAAGTTGGAAAACTGGGTAATACAGGAGAGTCAGAGCCCTTGGGCTGCTCCAGTAGTTTTAGTGCGGAAGAAGGATGGGAGTCTCCAGTTCTGTGTGGATTACCGGAAGCTGAATGCTCAGACCGTCCGGGATGCCTACCCCCTTCCGCGGATTGAGGAGTCATTGTCAGCCTTAAGTCAAGCAAAATTCTTCTCGACTCTTGACCTGGCTAGTGGGTATTGGCAGGTGCCGGTGGCCAAGAAAGATAAAGCCAAGACAGCCTTCATTCTACCTATGGGGCTCTATGAGTTTAATCGGATGCCATTCGGCCTCTCCAATGCTCCGGGAACATTCCAGCAATTGATGGAGCACTGTCTGGGAGATCTCAATTTTGAGTCAGTATTGATATACCTTGATGACATAGTAGTGTTTGGGGCCTCCTTTGAAGATCACCTCCAGAAGCTACGACAAGTCCTAGGATGACTACGAGAGCATGAGCTCAAGATCAAGCCCAAGAAATGCCAACTGTTCCAACAGCAGATAGAGTACTTAGGACATGTAGTCACCTCGGATGGAGTGAAGCCAGCTCCCAACAAGGTGGAGGCTGTCCAGAAGTGGCCCCAACCCAGCACACTGTGAGAGGTACGGGCGTTCGTGGGACTGGCTGGCTACTACCGGAGGTTTATACCCAAGTTTGCCCATCTGGTGGGCCCATTAAATGAGTTACTAAGGGGCACGGCTGGGGGCCCAAAGAAGCGTCCCATTGACTGGGGACCTCGGCAACAAGAGGCTTTTATAGCGGTGAAGGAGTCGCTGACCAGTGCCCCGATCTTGGCTTATGCACGGTTCGACACCCCATTCCTGCTATACACTGATGGAAGCCTTCATGGTCTGGGGGCTTTCTTTTCCCAAGTCCAGGATGGACGGGAAAGAGTCATCGCCTATGGGAGCTGGTCCCTGAGAGACTCAGAGCACAACCCTGATAACTACAGCTCCTTTAAACTGGAACAACTGGCGCTGGTGTGGGCCATGACCGAAAGGTTTGCTGAGTACCTGACAGGTGCAGAAGTAACTGTGATGACGGATAATAACCCATTGGCACATCTGGAGAATGCCAAGCTCGGTGCACTCGAGCAGAGATGGATGGCCCACCTTTCCAAGTACAATTATTGCATCAAGTTCCGGTCCGGTAGGGAGAATGGCAACGCCGATGCACTCTCCCGGGTCCCTGTAGGACAGTCAGCTCAGAGAATCGATGAGGAGTTAGAAGACACTGAAACTCCTGACCTTGGTCGCCTACCTATGTTCCAGGATGTGGCACATACAAGTGGGGTGGCGTCTGGGATGACTCTAGTGCTGGGAAAAGGCTGGCTGATTGGGAGAGAGTCCAGAATGCCTGCCCGGATTTGTGGAAAGTAAAAGAGTGGGTTCAGAACAAGATATTGCCTCGGCCAGAAGAGCGGGCTGGCCTGACCCCAGAGGGTCAAAAGTTATTGAGGCAATGGGACAAGCTGACAGTTACTCAGGGCCTCTTGTGCCGGACCATATACTTACAGTCAGAACTGCAGCACCGACAACAGATTGTCACCCCCATGTCATTTGGGTCAGAGGCCGCCAGGGAAGCTCATGAAAAAGGTGCTCATTTCAGGAGTGAAAAGGCATTTAAGTGGCTTCAACGTCTGGTATACTGTCCAGATCTGGGTGACATGGTGGCCACTGCATGTCTTAGGTGCCAACTCTGCGGGCTGAGTAAGAGCACTGAACAGCGGGCTCCTGTACAGGCCATCTGCACCACAGCACCACTAGAGTTTCTTATGATTGACTATGTGCAAATTGGGTACTCTACCTCGGGACACTCATACTGTCTAGTCATGACAGACCATTTCACAAAGTATGCAGTAGCTGTACCCACCAGGGACCAGTCCATACACAATCAATCGATTCCGGACTCAACCCTTGCGCGAATAATCTTCAGAATTTATTGTAATAATGCATGCGGTTATACAGCAGACAAAAAAGCACAACGTTTCGGGCTACATGCCCTTTCTCAAGTGCTTAACCATCTGAACAAACTTAGACCTTCATATAAAAAACACACATATTGACACACCCCTCCAAAGCATTAAGGGGCAGGCACAAAACTTTTCCAGAACATTAACCCTTACTCCTGAAAGGACAACCATTTATCATAAGAAGCACTTTAAACTGAAGTCCTCGTTAAGGCCACTGGGGGACTGCGTCCCCACCCTGTCCATCCACCAAGCCTCACGCCGCAACATCGCACTCCTAAATTCTCTACCTTCTTGGCGCTGAACCACTTCGAGTACCTGCCATCGAAGCTGGCTCACGCCATGATTAAATTCCGCGAAATGGCGTGCGAGGGGATATACCCGTTTTTTCTCCTCATCCTTTTTCTTTTTACACGCTTCGGGGTGGCGAATGTTGCTCTTATGCTCGTTGAGTCTAGTTTTAATGTCCCTTGAGGTCTGGCCAACATAGGACAGACCGCAAGGGCATTTGATTAAGTACACAACACCCGTCGAATCGCAAGTAGCGAAATCTCTAATAGGGACCGGCTTAACCGATCTAGTACTTTGTACGTTGGGCCCCCTTATGATGCCATTGCAATGCTGGCAATTGAGACATGGAAAGGTCCCTTTCCTAGGGATACCCAAAAACACCTGGCGGGGTAATTTAGATCTCCCAATGTCCGCCCTTACCAATTGGTCTTTAATGGACTTACCCTTGCGGTAGACAAACCTAGGGGGTGCTCGGCAGATCTGGGCAAGCTGAGGATCCGCCTCCACCAGTGGCCAAAACTGGAGGACATTGTCCCGCAGAATCGAGGACTCCCTGCAAAATGTCGTAATAAAATTTACATTAGTGTCATTATCATCCTTCTGTACACCATAAGTTCTCAGTGCTTCCCTATTCATAGCTCCCACCTCTACTGCTAACTCCTCACATCTTCTCTGATCATACCCTCTTATTACAAAATCCTGAGTGAGGAGCTCAGCCTGCCTCCAATATAACGTATCATCAGACGTGATACGCTTTAACCGAATGTACTGGCTCTTAGGGAGACCATTAATCAATGGTCTCGGATGGCAACTACTGGCCAATAAAAAAACATTTTTATCGGTGCTTTTACGATACAAATCGGTTTCGAATCCGTCGCTTTTCCTTCTAATTTCCACATCAAGGAAATGAAGCGTCTCCGCGCTATACTCCATCTTAAATTTAAGGGTGGAATGTTTCCTGTTAATTTCTTGGAAAAACAGGCCAAGCTCCTCCTCAGATCCCGTCCATCCAAAGAACAGGTCGTCTATGAATCTGCAGTACCCTCGGATGCTCCCGGGTGCCTCATCACCCAAAAAATGAATGTCCTCAAAATCGGACATTACTAGATTTGCCACCGTAGGGGCATAAGGGGCTCCCATTGGCACGCCGAGGGTCTGCAGATAATGTTCGTCTCCAAACCTAACATAGGAATGAGAGAGGCTAAATTCAAGGATGGACATGATAAACAAAAGCATCTCATTTGATATGCTATTATCAACCATAAGCTTATTCTTCACTGATGCTAAAGCTTCCTCATGAATTATGTTATTGTAAAGGTTAACCACATCCATGCTTACAAGATATTTAATCTCCCTGTAATCCATCTGACCTAATGTGTTAAGAAAATGTGTAGTGTCTTTCAGACACCGAACATTCAATCTCACAATCGGTTGCAACCAGAAGTCAACATAAATGCCCAGGGGTTCCAAAAGGGAGTCAACAGCTGATACTATTGGTCGTCCAGGGGGGTGCAGTAAATCCTTGTGCACCTTTGGCAAGGTATAAAAAACTGGGGTTCTTGGAGTTTCTTTTTTTAATGAAATTGCCAACTCTTTGCTAATGATCCCTGTTTCTGCTGCCCCATCCAGTAATGTGTCCACTTCACTTTTAAATTGGTTGGTGGGATCCCTTGCGAGCGGTCTATACATATTAATGTCAGTGAGTTGTCCTTTAATTTCTTTAATATAATCTGCCCGGTCTTGCACTACAATTGCCCCCCCCCCCCCCCTTGTCAGCTTTTTTAATTATTATAGACGAGTTCCCCTTTAAATCCCTCAGAGCAGTACTTTCAGCCTTAGACATGTTGTACTGTCTTCTTCCTTTAATGGTTCTGATGGATTTCTCAGTTTCTTTTAACACCAATTTTTCAAACAGATCCAGGGTATCACACGTTAAGGGAGGATCAGCTTTACTCCTTGATTTCAAACGATCTAGGATCTTTTCACTGATGTCAATCTGAGAAGCATTAACTGTCAATAATCCTCTCTGTGGTCTGTTTAAGCTATGCCATAATCTCCACTTCATCTTTCTAGTATATTTATACAGATCAAGTTTCACGTTAAACATATTAATGCTGCTAGATGGAACAAATCCGAGACCCTTATTTAGAACTGATACTTCAGCAGCCGACAAATTCTTGCTAGAAATGTTGATAACATGCTCATTTCTATTACTTAACATTTTCTCAGTTGCAATCTGCATGTCATTAATCACATAAGCAGCATTGTTCAAGTCTGCTGTCTGGCTGTGTGTATTAGATGTCTCAACCGAAGAGTCAGTGCGTCCCCTGTCGCCCGCCCTGAGTGTCCTGCATTCTTACCCGGGCTCTCGGTGGACTGGGGAGTGTCTGGGGGCGTCAAGCGACACATCGTTAGCGCTGACTGCGTGTCAGTGGCCGGCTCGGTAAGGGCACTTCTCCCTGCGGTTTGCGGCGAGGACCTCCGCTGCCTCTTCCGCGTCCTCTTCCGCTTTCTCCGCCGGCTCCGCCCCTTCCACCTCTCGCTCTCCCACGGCCTCCCCTCGGCTCTGCGGCCTGGCTGTGGGGAAAAGGGGCAGCGTACTCTGGATCGCTTACCTCTGATTCAGAGGCTCCCTCTGCTGGTGGTGGATGTTGCCTGAGATGTTTAGCAAGTCTCCGTATGAGTCTCCAAGAGTATACACGATTTTTCTCGTAATCCTGTGTATCCCTCTTAAATTTATAAAGCTTTCCTTTAAGAATGCTGGTTTTTAACTCCTCGATCGTAACATCCAATTGTTCCTTGAATGTGTTGTATGCAGCTAACGTGTCTTTAGCTAATAACTCTCCTGTTAACCTTTTGACTTCACTTTGTACTTCAACGATTTGAGGATGCAAATATTGCACTGTAAGTAGCATCAAATCCTGAGAGCATTTGTTCAAAATGCCATACCATTTAGTGAGGAATTCTGGATTTTCTTTGCAAAGTAGAGGTGATAAAACAATCCTTAATCCCCTGGGAATTCTGTCAACTTTAATATATTCAGTCAATGTAGATGCATGCAGAGACAATGTTACCTCTTTTCGTATTGCTGCTTCCAGTTGTGTTTTTATATGCTCTGCTGGGTCTTGTTGTGCACCAGTGAATGTATATCTGACAGATTCACCAAGTTCCAGGATAGCTGTCCTTTCTTCAGACGAAATGCTGTAGTATTCCGCTTTCTTTTTACTTGAGTCAGCGATTTCAGTGAACGACATATTCGTTCCCTAAGGCCACAATTGGACGTGATGGATAAGTCAACAAACACAACGGGGGTTGTCTACAGACCTCAGGAATCACTCTGTTAATCTCGGGGAGTCACAGATCATCGTAGGAGGTCCATCAAGCCTCCAATCATAATCCAGTCCATACACAATCAATCGATTCCGGACTCAACCCTTGCGCGAATAATCTTCAGAATTTATTGTAATAATGCATGCGGTTATACAGCAGACAAAAAAGCACAACGTTTCGGGCTACATGCCCTTTCTCAAGTGCTTAACCATCTGAACAAACTTAGACCTTCATATAAAACACACACATATTGACACACCCCTCCAAAGCATTAAGGGGCGGGCACAAAACTTTTCCAGAACATTAACCCTTACTCCTGAAAGGACAACCATTTATCATAAGAAGCACTTTAAACTGAAGTCCTCGTTAAGGCCACTGGGGGACTGCGTCCCCAACCTGTCCATCCACCAAGCCTCACGCCGCAACAGCGCACTCCTAAATTCTCTACCTTCTTGTGCTCGTTGAGTCTAGTTTTAATGTCCCTTGAGGTCTGGCCAACGTAGGACAGACCGCAAGGGCATTTGATTAAGTACACAACACCCGTCGAATCGCAAGTAGCGAAATCTCTAATAGGGACCGGCTTAACCGATCTAGTACTTTGTACGTTGGGCCCCCTTATGATGCCATTGCAATGCTGGCAATTGAGACATGGAAAGGTCCCTTTCCTAGGGGTACCCAAAAACACCTGGCGGGGTAATTTAGATCTCCCAATGTCCGCCCTTACCAATTGGTCTTTAACCACCCTGGCGTTCTATTAAAATCGCCAGGGCGGCTGCGGGAGGGTTTTTTTTAAATAAAGAAAAAACTATTTCATGCAGCCAACTGAAAGTTGGCTGCATGAAAGCCCACTAGAGGGCGCTCCGGAGGCCTTCTTCCGATCGCCTCCGGCGCCCAGAATAAACAAGGAAGGCCGCAATGAGTGGCCTTCCTTGTTTTGCTTACATCGTCGCCATAGCGACGAGCGGAGTGACGTCATGGACGTCAGCCAACGTCCTGACGTCAGCCGCCTCCGATCCAGCCCTTAGCGCTGGCCGGAACTTTTTGTTCCGGCTACGCTGGGCTCAGGCGGCTGGGGGGACCCTCTTTCGCCGCTGCTCACGGCGGATTGCCACAGAGCGGCGGCGATCAGGCAGCACACACGGCTGGCAAAGTGCCGGCTGCGTGTGCTGCTTTTTATTTCACTAAAATCGGCCCAGCAGGGCCTGAGCGGCAGCCTCCGGCGGTGATGGACGAGCACGGCTCGTCCATAACGCCCGGCTAGTTAATGGACTTACCCTTGCGGTAGACGAACCTAGGGGGTGCTCGGCAGATCTGGGCAAGCTGAGGATCCGCCTCCACCAGTGGCCAAAACTGGAGGACATTGTCCCGCAGAATCGAGGACTCCCTGCAAAATTTCGTAATAAAATTTACATTAGTGTCATTATTTATCACGACATCATTTATTACGACATTTTGCAGGGAGTCCTCGATTCTGCGGGACAATGTCCTCCAGTTTTGGCCACTGGTGGAGGCGGATCCTCAGCTTGCCCAGATCTGCCGAGCACCCCCTAGGTTTGTCTACCGCAAGGGTAAGTCCATTAAAGACCAATTGGTAAGGGCGGACATTGGGAGATCTAAATTACCCTGCCAGGTGTTTTTGGGTACCCATAGGAAAGGGACCTTTCCATGTCTCAATTGCCAGCATTGCAATGGCATCATAAGGGGGCCCAACGTACAAAGTACTAGATCGGTTAAGCCGGTCCCTATTAGAGATTTCGCTACTTGCGATTCGACGGGTGTTGTGTATTTAATCAAATGTCCTTGCGGTCTGTCCTATGTTGGCCAGACCTCAAGGGACATTAAAACTAGACTCAACGAGCATAAGAGCAACATTCGCCACCCCGAAGCGTGTAAAAAGAAAAAGGATGAGGAGAAAAAACGGAAATATCCCCTCGCACGCCATTTCGTGGAATTTAATCATGGCGTGAGCCAGCTTCGATGGCAGGTACTCGAAGTGGTTCAGCGCCAAGAAGGTGTGCGCTGTTGCGGTGTGAGGCTTGGTGGATGGACAGGTTGGGGACGCAGTCCCCCAGTGGCCTTAACGAGGACTTCAGTTTAAAGTGCTTCTTATGATAAATGGTTGTCCTTTCAGGAGTAAGGGTTAATGTTCTGGAAAAGTTTTGTGCCCGCCCCTTAATGCTTTGGAGGGGTGTGTCAATATGTGTGTGTTTTATATGAAGGTCTAAGTTTGTTCAGAATAGTTCAGATGGTTAAGCACTTGAGAAAGGGCATGTAGCCCGAAACGTTGTGCTTTTTTGTCTGCTGTATAACCGCATGCATTATTACAATACATTCTGAAGATTATTCGCGCAAGGGTTGAGTCCGGAATCGATTGATTGTGTATGGACTGGATTATGATTGGAGGCTTGATGGACCTCCTACGATGATCTGTGACTCCCCGAGATTAACAGAATGATTCCTGAGGTCTGTAGACAACCCCCGTTGTGTTTGTTGACTTATCCATCATGTCCAATTGTGGCCTTAGGGAACGAATATGTCGTTCACTGAAATCGCTGACTCAAGTGAAAAGAAAGCGGAATACTACAGCATTTCATCTGAAGAAAGGACAGCTATCCTGGAACTTGGTGAATCTGTCAGATATACATTCACTGGTGCACAACAAGACCCAGCAGAGCATATAAAAACACAACTGGAAGCAGCAATACGAAAAGAGGTAACATTGTCTCTGCATGCATCTACATTGACTGAATATATTAAAGTTGACAGAGTTCCCAGGGGATTAAGGATTGTTTTATCACCTCTACTTTGCAAGGAAAATCCAGAATTCCTCACTAAATGGTATGGCATTTTGAACAAATGCTCTCAGGATTTGATGCTACTTACAGTGCAATATTTGCATCCTCAAATCGTTGAAGTACAAAGTGAAGTCAAAAGGTTAACAGGAGAGTTATTAGCTAAAGACACGTTAGCTGCATACAACACATTCAAGGAACAATTGGATGTTACGATCGAGGAGTTAAAAACCAGCATTCTTAAAGGAAAGCTTTATAAATTTAAGAGGGATACACAGGATTACGAGAAAAATCGTGTATACTCTTGGAGACTCATACGGAGACTTGCTAAACATCTCAGGCAACATCCACCACCAGCAGAGGGAGCCTCTGAATCAGAGGTAAGCGATCCAGAGTACGCTGCCCCTTTTCCCCACAGCCAGGCCGCAGAGCCGAGGGGAGGCCGTGGGAGAGCGAGAGGTGGAAGGGGCGGAGCCGGCGGAGAAAGCGGAAGAGGACGCGGAAGAGGCAGCGGAGGTCCTCGCCGCAAACCGCAGGGAGAAGTGCCCTTACCGAGCCGGCCACTGACACGCAGTCAGCGCTAACGATGTGTCGCTTGACGCCCCCAGACACTCCCCAGTCCACCGAGAGCCCGGGTAAGAATGCAGCACACTCAGGGCGGGTGACAGGGGGACGCACTGACTCTTCGGTTGAGACATCTAATACACACAGCCAGACAGCAGACTTGAACAATGCTGCTTATGTGATTAATGACATGCAGATTGCAACTGAGAAAATGTTAAGTAATAGAAATGAGCGTGTTATCAACATTTCTAGCAAGAATTTGTCGGCTGCTGAAGTATCAGTTCTAAATAAGGGTCTCGGATTTGTTCCATCTAGCAGCATTAATATGTTTAACGTGAAACTTGATCTGTATAAATATACTAGAAAGATGAAGTGGAGATTATGGCATAGCTTAAACAGACCACAGAGAGGATTATTGACAGCTAATGCTTCTCAGATTGACATCAGTGAAAAGATCCCAGATCGTTTGAAATCAAGGAGTAAAGCTGATCCTCCCTTAACGTGAGATACCCTGGATCTGTTTGAAAAATTGGTGTTAAAAGAAACTGAGAAATCCATCAGAACCATTAAAGGAAGAAGACAGTACAACATGTCTAAGGCTGAAAGTACTGCTCTGAGGGATTTAAAGGGGAACTCGTCTATAATAATTAAAAAAGCTGACAGGGGGGGGGGGGGGGGGGGGGGCAATTGTAGTGCAAGACCGGGCAGATTATATTAAAGAAATTAAAGGACAACTCACTGACATTAATATGTATAGACCGCTCGCAAGGGATCCCACCAACCAATTTAAAAGTGAAGTGGACACATTACTGGATGGGGCAGCAGAAACAGGGATCGTTAGCAAAGAGTTGGCAATTTCATTAAAAAAAGAAACTCCAAGAACCCCAGTTTTTTATACCTTGCCAAAGGTGCACAAGGATTTACTGCACCCCCCTGGACGACCAATAGTATCAGCTGTTGACTCCCTTTTGGAACTCCTGGGCATTTATGTTGACTTCTGTTTGCAACCGATTGTGAGATCGAATGTTCGGTGTCTGAAAGACACTACACATTTTCTTAACACATTAGGTCAGATGGATTACAGGGAGATTAAATATCTTGTAAGCATGGATGTGGTTAACCTTTACAATAACATAATTCATGAGGAAGCTTTAGCATCAGTGAAGAATAAGCTTATGGTTGATAATAGCATATCAAATGAGATGCTTTTGTTTATCATGTCCATCCTTGAATTTAGCCTCTCTCATTCCTATTTTAGGTTTGGAGACGAACATTATCTGCAGACCCTCGGCGTGCCAATGGGAGCCCCTTATGCCCCTACGGTGGCAAATCTAGTAATGTCCGATTTTGAGGACATCCATTTTTTGGGTGATGAGGCACCCGGGAGCATCCGAGGGTACTGCAGATTCATAGACGACCTGTTCTTTGGATGGACGGGATCTGAGGAGGAGCTTGGCCTGTTTTTCCAAGAAATTAACAGGAAACATTCCACCCTTAAATTTAAGATGGAGTATAGCGCGGAGACGCTTCATTTCTTTGATGTGGAAATTAGAAGGAAAAGCGATGGATTCAAAACCGATTTGTATCGTAAAAGCACCGATAAAAATGTTTTTTTATTGGCCAGTAGTTGCCATCCGAGACCATTGATTAATGGTCTCCCTAAGAGCCAGTACATTCGGTTAAAGCGTATCACGTCTGATGATACGTTATATTGGAGGCAGGCTGAGCTCCTCACTCAGGATTTTGTAATAAGAGGGTATGATCAGAGAAGATGTGAGGAGTTAGCAGTAGAGGTGGGAGCTATGAATAGGGAAGCACTGAGAACTTATGGTGTACAGAAGGATGATAATGACACTAATGTAAATTTTATTACGACATTTTGCAGGTGGTCCTCGATTCTGCGGGACAATGTCCTCCAGTTTTGGCCACTGGTGGAGGCGGATCCTCAGCTTGCCCAGATCTGCCGAGCACCCCCTAGGTTTGTCTACCGCAAGGGTAAGTCCATTAAAGACCAATTGGTAGGGGCGGACATTGGGAGATCTAAATTACCCCGCCAGGTGTTTTTGGGTACCCCTAGGAAAGGGACCTTTCCATGTCTCAATTGCCAGCATTGCAATGGCATCATAAGGGGGCCCAACGTACAAAGTACTAGATCGGTTAAGCCGGTCCCTATTAGAGATTTCGCTACTTGCGATTCGACGGGTGTTGTGTACTTAATCAAATGCCCTTGCGGTCTGTCCTATGTTGGCCAGACCTCAAGGGACATTAAAACTAGACTCAACGAGCATAAGAGCAACAATCGCCACCCCGAAGCGATTTAAAAAGAAAAAGGATGAGGAGAAAAAACGGGAATATCCCCTCGCACGCCATTTCGCGGAATTTAATCATGGCGTGAGCCAGCTTCGATGGCAGGTACTCTAAGTGGTTCAGCGCCAAGAAGGTAGAGAATTTAGGAGTGCGCTGTTGCGGCGTGAGGCTTGGTGGATGGACAGGTTGGGGACGCAGTCCCCCAGTGGCCTTAACGAGGACTTCAGTTTAAAGTGCTTCTTATGATAAATGGTTGTCCTTTCAGGAGTAAGGGTTAATGTTCTGGAAAAGTTTTGTGCCCGCCCCTTAATGCTTTGGAGGGGTGTGTCAATATGTGTGTGTTTTATATGAAGGTCTAAGTTTGTTCAGATGGTTAAGCACTTGAGAAAGGGCATGTAGCCCGAAACGTTGTGCTTTTTTGTCTGCTGTATAACCGCATGCATTATTACAATAAATTCTGAAGATTATTCGTGCAAGGGTTGAGTCCGGAATCGATTGATTGTGTATGGACTGGATTATGATTGGAGGCTTGATGGACCTCCTACGATGATCTGTGACTCCCCGAGATTAACAGAGTGATTCCTGAGGTCTGTAGACAACCCCCGTTGTGTTTGTTGACTTACCCACCAGGGACCAGACAGCAGAGTCGGCTGCTGAAGCGGTCTGCTAACACTTTATACAGGTGTTTGGGCGTCCACAGAGAATACATTTGGACAAGGGGGCATGTTTCCAGGGTACTCTCATGAATGAGTTTTACCAGCTGTATGGGATCGAACGCTCCCGCACCACACCGTATCACCCCCAAGGAAACGGGGCTTGTGAACGTTTCAACTGCACTTTGCTCCCCATGTTGTGGACTCTAGAGGATAGTCAAAAGGCTCGGTGGCCCGAGTACCTGCCTGAGTTGATGTGGGCCTATAACAATAGAGTACATAGTACTACCGGGTACTCCCCACACATGCTCATGTTTGGGAGAGCCGGACGGGAGATTGAAGACCTCCACATGCCCAATCCAATAGAACCACAACCGAGAAGTACCACTGCATGGGTGCAGGAGCACTGCCGCCGCCTGAGAACGGTGCACAAGGTTGTGGGGGAGCGCCTGGGACGAGTGATACACCCTAATCCAAAACCAGTACTAAGGGATGGGTTTGCCCCAGGTGATAGAGTCATGGTCAAAGCCAAACGACCATCTGGAAAGTTGGATGGGCGGTGGGAGGCCGTTCCGTACACAGTGAAAGGAAGGGTTGACCCTGCTATTCCAGTCTATGAGATAGAGCCGGTAGGGACCAGGGGACCCTCACGAAACTTGCACCGTAATATGTTGAGACATTGTCATTTTGAGGAGCCAGTGTGTGAGGAGGAGGCACCCCTGCATGTTGAGAGTATGGGGGAAAACGCCTCAGATGAGGAGGAAGAGGAATGGTGGGTTGTTCCTGCCCAGATGTCTACAGGGGCTCCGGCTGTGGCGGGTTTACCACCTAGGTGTAATGCTGAGCAGTCAGCAGCTCCTCCCTTACCACATATGCCTGACATACCTGATGTTTCTGAGCCCCCCACGCTGCGAAGATCGGTGAGGCCTAATGTTGGTGTGCCTCCACAGCGCTACGCACAAGATGAGTTTGTTTGGGGAGGGTTGCTGAGGACGACAACCTCTAGTGGGGTGGCATGTGAGATTGTCAATAATCTTGCCTGAAATTAAGTTCTGAAGTGACAGTTTGCATTTTGGCCACTAGATGCCGCCTGTATCAAAAAATTATAATCTAATCCTGCTGAGGGATAAACAAGCATGAGAGGTGGGGACTGGCAGCTCTAGAGAGACCAGGAAGAGAAGACAGAGACAGACATGGTTGTTTTTGTGGAGAGCTGTCTGTGAAAAGGACAATCTGGATCCATCCAAGCTGCAGAGAGGCTGATCGCTGTTTTCTCCTGGAATCCTGCTTGCTGGAGTGGAGATTGTTTCCAGTTAGCTGCCCTGGACTTAGGATTCTACGCCAGCTACCCATCAAGGCTGCAAGTGTGGCTGCAGGCCTGAGGCTGTCCTAAAGAGAGGCATCTGCTGATACCAAGTAGGAACAGGTCAGTGAACCCGGGTTCTTGTGTTTTCATTAAACTGTTTTTTGTGGTACATTACCTGAAGAAACTGAGACTTAGGCCTGCTTTAGGTAGATAGTTAGGAACTGTTTTAGCAGGTGACACTGGATTGGTACTGCAGTGCAGCAAGACTTGAGGCTCTGCTGTAAACTGCCGACGACTAGAGTTGATCATGCAGTTCAGCATGACTTATCCGCTCTGCTGTGTCTGCTAATGGCCAAGAGTGATTCTGCAGTTCAGTATGACTTGGAGGCTCTACTGTAAACTGCCATCAGATAGAGGTGTCCTGTTGGACAGAAGTGGGGACTCTGGGGTATAGGGTACCCTGTGTATTGCAAATCTTGTTGTGTTTGTAACTTTTCATGTTAATACTTTCCAGTAAAGAAAGTTTTGGTTGCACCAAGCTGGTATCTGTGTCGCCTCCCTTGTTCCGTGACTTCGCTGTATCCTGGGGTACCCCTCGGTACACGGTCTTACAGTTACATGATGGAACTTTGCCTGGTCCCTCAGTCGCACATAGACTGAGGTCTGCGCACAGACAGGATCTTTATGCAAGCAGAAGGGAGTCAGCTAATCAGCCGGTCAGCTGACTCCAACACTGATCCTGATTGGCTGAGTGACTGGGGCGGTGCTAGAAGCGCTCCCAGTATATATAGAACATGCCTGTCAGTTGTTCCTCATCTGCTGTTGCATATGCTACGTGTTAGCACTCAGACCCATATAGTCAGATCCGAAAGTGTGCTAGAACCAGCAGGAGCTGGGGATCCACACTTAGCCAGATTCTGTTGATAGCGTAAAGTACTAATTGAATTGTATTATTTTTTATGACCCTCTGCTAGCCTTGACTACTCTTCTGTCTTGTGATTCTGTGCCTTTGCCTATCTGATCCAGTTGCTGACTTAGCTTATCCCTCACTCTTATTCTGTCTTCTGCCTTTGTACTGTATCTGTCCGTGTGTTGTTGAACCTGCTTGTCTGACTCTTCTGCCCTCACCAGGGAGCTTAGTCCTGGTGAGGGACTCTCAGTTTAGTAATCACCTGGTCCTCAGGTTGATAGCTGCAGTATAGTCTGAATCACCTGCTCCTCAGGTTGATAGCTGCAGTACAGTCTTAATCACCTGCTCCTCAGGTGACTAGCTATTACAGTACTGTCTGGATCTCCTGCCCTTCAGGTGATCACCTGCTGCAGTACGGTCTGAATCACTCGCTCCTCGAGTGATCACTCTACATTGTCTTACTGTGCATCACCCGATCCTCGGGTGAACCTATCACTACTCCTCTGTGTCTCCAGTCTGCTGGAGTACTGATTACAGTGTTTTTTAGAAATACCCCCTTCTACCAGCTCCTCTGGGATAGTGGGTATCTCTATCTATATTTACTGTTGCACCAAACACTATCTTACACCTGAGTGTCCTGTGTCTTGCTATACTTGTATTATTGGTGATTCTGCAGATCACCACATAATCAGGTATAACATTTGTATAATTGGTGATACTGCAGATCACCATTAATCAGAAAATCTGTTCTTGCTGACACCGATTTTTACAGACGCACTCCCCAATAAGAAACTACACTAGAAAATTTGCACAGAATACAAAAAGGCTTAGGCTCCAAGGTAAGTTTCCCTAATCAGAAAACTATTTCGAGCAAGGAATTCTGGGAGGAAATGACATTTATACTAGAAACCTTCAAAGGAAGCAGGTAAGCAATTTGCATGACAAGTGGATGCAAATCAGTCAGCTTTTCTGTAATGAATGGCGGTCTAGTGGCAGGGCAGCTATCTCCGCGTTCAGGTTGGCGGTTTTCACGCAGCAACATGTGTCTAGTTTACCTGGGCCTTCTGGTGCACACAGATGGAGAGCTAAGCGCGCGCGCGCCAGAAGACAGGACCTTTATGCCAGCAGGAGAGGTATCAGCAGATCAGGCAGATCAGCTGACCCCGGCTGGACTTCTGATTGGCTGAGTTGCTGGGGCGGCGCTGCGAAGCGCCGTGAGTATATATAGTACTTGGTTGGCAGTTGCCGGTTGTCTGCCGTTGCGAATACTAACGTGTGAGCACTCAGACCTCAGTCAGATCCTACAGTGTGTTAGAACCAGTTGGAACTGGGAATTCACACTTAGCCAGATTCCGCTCTTGAAGTTTACTGTGTTATACTTTAGACCAGTTCCAGGGTGTTGAGACCAAGGACCTCACACCCAAGTATAGGATTACTGTGTCATTACTGTGTTATACTTTAGACCAGTTCCGGGGTGTTGAGACCAAGGACCTCACACCCAAGTATAGGATTACTGTGTCATTACTGTGTTATACTTTAGATCAGTTCCCGGGTGTTGAGACCAAGGACCTCACACCCTAGCATAGGATACTGTGTTATACTTCAGACTAGTTCCCGGGTGTTGAGACTAAGGACCTCACACCTCAGACTAGGATTGTGCTTATTGATATTTGTTATGACCTCTGGCTCTATTGACCTCTCTCTTGCTTTCTGATTCGGTACCTCCGCCCATCTGTCTACCAGTTGCCAACCTTGCCTGTACCAGGTTACCGAATCAGCCTTCTGCTTCTGTACCTTATCTGCTCGTGTGTTGCCGACCTGGCCTGTCTGACCCTTCTGGCTGTCACTCATCCCTCGAGTGATCAGTCTTACTGTACTACTAGTGACACTAACCCTCCAAGTGTCAAGTAGCTGCAAGGGCTACCTGCTCCACAGGAGGTCCTTCTTGCAGTTCAGTCAGGGGGCTCTACCCCATAGGAGTCCACTGGCTGCAGTACAATCTGATTCCCAATCCTTCAGGGAATCCTTGGCTGCAGTAGTGTCTGTATCTCCCGCTCCTCGGGAGATAACCTTTCTTACTGTTGCACCAAACACTTTACCACACTGGTGTCCTGTGTTAAGCTATACTGGTATTATTGGCGATTCTGCAGATCACACATAATCGGGTATAGCGTCTGCATTATTGGTGATACTGTAGATCACCAATAATCAGAGATCCTC
The DNA here is from genome assembly GCF_040937935.1 of Hyperolius riggenbachi. Lineage (NCBI taxonomy): Eukaryota > Metazoa > Chordata > Amphibia > Anura > Hyperoliidae > Hyperolius > Hyperolius riggenbachi. The sequence goes on along the minus strand of NC_090649.1, from coordinate 343,958,655 downwards.
TGTGTGCTGACACCAATTGTTACATTTTCTAACTGACAGAAAGGACTCTTTTCCCTGCACTGAACCATGCAAGCTGCATAGGAAACAAAGCAGTCCAGGGAAACAAGTCCAGCAGAGCGAATTGTGACACTAACATAATTAAAACCCACACATTTTATTTGCCCATTTATTCCGGTTATTACAATGTTTAAAATGTTTCCCTAGTACAATGTATGGCACCAATATTTTATTTGGAAATAAAGGTACATTTTTTCAGTTTTGCATCCATCACTAATTACAAGTCCAAAATGTACAAAGGAACAGTTATGTACCCTGTTGACATATATAATAAAAAAGTTCAGTGTCTAAGGTAACTTTTCGGTAAGTTGTTCGGTACTCCAACTTAACAACTGAACTGACAGCTTGTGTTCCTTCATGCTTTTTTTTTTTTTCTGAACTTGATTGACTGAACTCCTCTTACTATGTCATGTTTATGTAGCCCACCTACGCCGTATGTATGTAGGTCTTATGTATGTATGTATAAACGCCATGCCATGTGCTCCAAAAACAATTCCGGGTATGTCTCTGGCATACTTGGCGAATAAAGCTGATTCTGATTCTGATTCTGATTCTGAACTATTTATGTATTTTTAATATATATATAAAAATATATAAAAGTCCCTGGGAAAATTACGTATTTGACGCAAAGCAGGGTTATAATCCCTAAAGGGCAGAAATCACATTGCATAGCTAAACTGGAGGCATAAAATGCTTTAAAACATCTTGCGTGTGTATACATTGATCAGGTAGTGTAAGTAATGTAGTGCTTCACACTGACAGACCAAACTCACTGTTTAACGTACCGCCGCAAACAGCCGAAAAGGCTGTTTATATTTGTGTGCTGCTTTTATTAATGTGCGCATATCATTGGTGTTTGTAGTAGTATGGCTGGCACAGCGTACTCAGCCGCGGTTAGCATGCGTCCCTCTTAGCCAGCCGGGGACCGGGCTCTCCGTATCGATAGGGCGGACGTGACGTCACTAGTCCCAGCTCTCCTTGTGGCAGTTGCTATGGGAATCAGGACGCTTGCTCCAACACACGCAGAAGAGCGTGTGTTGGAGCAAGCGTCCGGCTGGCTAAGAGGGACGCATGCTAACCGCGGCTGAGTACGCTGTGCCAGCCATACTACTACTAGTTGAGACCTTTCCTACTACAGTTCCATTTATATGACTGGAAATCTCAGAGCGCTGCCTTTTTCTTTCTTTCATATATATGCTTAGTGCCTATGGGAGCAGCCGAGTGACTACTTGGGTGGCCAGATCGCACCTTAAGGGGCTCACTACCCCTAACCCTCCTTCTCTAGTTGGGTGTTGGGCTTCCCACGACTCTTTCTTTTGGCAGAGGTTGCAGATGGCATTGCTGGTATCAGAGGCACACAAACAAAAAAGAAAAATTGTGAGCTTTGGAATGTCGGCATTTGTGTGGTGGCAACAGCAGGAGTTGAAGCACGTGTTGGCTAGGTGATGGATGACCCCAAGTGTATCACTAAATGTATTATATCTATTGACTCACAACCAGAGAATCATCATGTGCTTATATAAACTTTAATATGGACCTGCAAAATCTTGTACAAAAACAGTAGTTCACAAACATTTAAAACATCCTAAAACCACATTCTGGCACAAGAGCTGCAAATATCTCAAAACCCCACTGTCCCTGTGATGGTTTTTACCGCATCAATCGCCCAGTCTCATCCTATGCAAACTGATCGGTCACCCAATCACAATTGGACATCTGTAGGCCCTCCACCCGGTGCACACCACGAGGCCTCCGCATGCAAGCTGTACAGTGCACTGTAGCTGACAACCTGCTAGCTAGCTAGTGAAATCTTCTATCAAAGTCCTTGATCTTTAAACGGGCAACATAGCAAATATTTTGGCTAATCCTTCTGGGGAGAACAGTTCATGCTGTCATGACCAACAGCCCTCTCACTTGCCTTATATAAACCACCTTGCTAATGTCCTGCATGACTGCAGTGCCCAGACTTTTGCATCACTTTACATACTTGAACCAAGCTGGCAACTTGTCAATCATTTCTTCCGCACGACAGGGCTGCACATGTAACAGCTTAACTTTAGAATGGCAGTTACTCATGACCTTCACGCAGCACTGCGCTCTTCTGTGGGAGCTCCGCTCAGGGCTCCTGTTGTTGCGGATGCCCAATGCGTTCTATGCATCACCTCACAGCGTCATCTGCTCGGCCTGCTTATCCCCGCGAAGGTTTCTGGCGTGGCCCGGCGTCCCGGGATTGTGAGCGCTCACGTGTGCCAGTCAGGCCCCGCCCTCTGGCGCGTTTCGTCCCGCCCACGAGGTTTTCTCAAAGCGAAATGGGGATCCACTGCTGAACCGCCCGCTGCCCGGCCTCCCTCAACGCGTCACTCTCCGGACTCCTCCTCCTCAGTCACTCACTTCACAGTGCCGCCCACTGCCAGCCACCCACTACCACCGGACCGGTACTTCCTGAAACTTTTGTATGGGGAAGCGGGCAGAGGGGGGAGCGCTAGCGGAGGGGGTGGGGGGAATTTCCGACCCCCCCCCCGCGATCGGGGCATGCTCCCCCCTTATGCCTGCGACCCCATAGGGGGGGCAGTATTCGGACGAACAGGGCCCTGTTCGGTGGCCATTTAGTAGTTCGGGGCGAACCCGAACTTAAAAGGCCGAACACCATCAGGTGTTCGGCCGAACGCGAACATCACCCGAACAGGGTGATGTTCTGCAGAACCCGAACACTGTTCGCCCAACACTAGCCGTAAGGTGACGCGTAGAACGCATCGGGCATCCGCAAAAACAGGAGCCCTGAGCGGAGCTCCCTCAGAAGAGCGCAGTGCTGCGTGAAGGTCGTGAGTAACTGCCATTCTAAAGTTAAGCTGTTACATGTGCAGCTCTGTCGGGCGGAAGAAATGATTGACAAGTTGCCAGCTTGGTTCAAGTATGTAAAGTGATGCAAAAGTCTGGGCACTGCAGTCATGCAGGACATTGGCAAGGTGGTTTATATAAGGCAAGTGAGAGGGCTGTTGGTCATGACAGCATGAACTGTTCTCCCCAGAAGGATTAGCCAAAATATTTGCTATATTGCCCAGAGGCGGGACAAGGTCCTTCAGCACCCAAGGCTGAGACAGCAAAGTGCGCCCCTCCATCCCTCCCCCCAGCCATCACACAATGATTGCTATTAGACTAATAGGTGCCCCAGGGCCCCCAACCTCCCCAACACCTTAATCTCTAGTTATCTGGCTTGCAGTTACTGTCATGTATCCCCTTTTCTTATTTCTTTCTGCTCCAAACACAATTGGGAATGACAGCTGAATGAATTGTGTGCCCCCTCCTACACTGCGCCCTGAGGCTGGAGCCTCTCCAGCCTCTGCCTCGGCCCGGCCCTGATGTTGCCCGTTTAAAGAGACACTGAAGCGAAAAAAAATTATGATATAATGAATTGGTTGTGTAGTGCAGCTAAGAAATAAAGCATTAGAAGCAGAGACATAAGTCTAATATTTGTTTCCAGTACAGGAAGAGTTAAGAAACTCCAGTTGTTATCTATGCAAATAGCCATTGAGCTCCAGGACTTTCAAAGTTGCAGAGAGCTCTGACTTCTGATGGTTTTTATCTCAACTGTATTGTTTTTTTCTTTTGCAGAGAACAGGTAAAAAGTTCACTGCTTGTTCTGTAAAAACATTTAGAATGCTGAGTAGTGTGTACATTGCAAGTATTAGAGAATAATGCAATGTTATAAAAAGAAGCTGTAAAACTGAAAATAAAAATATGAGAATATTTTTTTTTCTACCAATGTTCTAGTAATTATCTGTACTACACAACCAATTCATTATATCATAATTTTTTTTTCGCTTCAGTGTCTCTTTAAAGATCAAGGACTTTGATAGAAGATTTCACTAGCTAGCTAGCAGGTTGTCAGCTACAGTGCACTGTACAGCTTGCATGCGGAGGCCTCGTGGTGTGCGCCGGGTGGAGGGCCCACAGATGTCCAATTGTGATTGGGTGACCGATCAATTTGCATAGGCTGAGGCTGGGCGATTGATGCGGTAAAAACCATCACAGGGACAGTGGGGTTTTGAGATATTTGCAGCTCTTGTGCCAGAATGTGGTTTTAGGATGTTTTAAATGTTTGTGAACTACTGTTTTTGTACAAGATTTTGCAGGTCCATATTAAAGTTTATATAAGCACATGATGATTCTCTGGTTGTGAGTCAATAGATATAATAGAAGTTAGATACCAGAGTATCTCCTCTTTATGAGTTGTGCTAATTGTGAACATGTGGCCGCCAAAAAGTATAGGGAGTAATTGTGTATCACTAAATGCATCATGTGCGAATAACTCCTCTGACACATCAAGTGGAGCGGCTGGGTTGCTAGTGGTAGTAGTGCTATGCTTGTGTGAAACCAGAAGCTGAGCAGGACGACGGTGCATCAAGGAGGTTCTGTGTGGAAGCTGTGGAAGATGTGGTGTGCTGTTTAAGCCAGTCAACCACGTCCTCAGAATCTTGGGGGTTGAGGGTACGTGCCTTCTGAACTGTGAGAAAACGCGGAAAAGCCGCAGCGAGTATTCAGAGTAAGGTGGCTGATTCCGCGTTCAACATGGCAGCTTGCGGGCATGGGCCTGCATCCACTAGCCTGACGGAGCGCGGAGAAACCGCCGCATGCCCAGTGAACAAGGAGGCGGATTCCGCGTCCGACGCGGCGGTTTGCACGCATAGGCTTACCACTAGCAGTATGGTTGAACACGGGGAAACCGCCGCATGCTCTGACAGCGGTGCGGCTGGTCCCGCGTTCAAACCAACAGATACATTACAACACATGTCTGGTGTGGCTGGGACTGATAGTCCACACAGATTCAGAAGGACGCACGCGCGCGCTGAGAGGCAGAACCTTTATGGCAGTCAGAAGGGTGTCAGCTGATCTAGCCGATCAGCTGACAATTCTATCAGGTTTCATTGGTCCAGCATTTAGGGGAGGCGCTGGAGAGCGCTGGTGTATATATACTGGGTGCTGGTCATTTCTCTGGTGTCTGGCGTTGCGATCACTATGTGGTAGCACTCAGACCTTGTCAGTATCTGTGATATCATCTGTGTTATTGTGAGAAAACGCGGAAAAGCCACTGCGAGTGTTCAGAGCAAGGCGGCTGATTCCGCGTCCAACCCGGATATCCGCGGATTTCACCCGGATATCCGAATCCGGATTACAGATTCAATGGCAAAAAGAGACACACACAGACACACCTCCTCCCTCTCTCTCTCTCTGGGATTTGTAGGATGTCAAAAGCCAGCTTACATGCATTGGCCGGGAACTGAACCCAGGCCACTGCTTGGAAGGCAGCAATGCTCACCACTATACTACCAACAGCACTGCATACTGAAGCCAGCCTAGCATGTACCATTGTGATATACCCAAGAGAAAAATGAGCTTGCTTATTTGCCTAATTTGCTAGATGAAAGCAGTGGGACACATGGTGAAACTGCTTACAAGATTCAATTCAAGACTTCAGAATCAGAAAGATCATGGGCCCCCCTGGATGAGGATGCTGGTGTAACACACACAACAAAGGACAGCAATTTGAAGTCTGGAAGATTCCAGGGCAAGGGTGGGAAGGATGAAAAGCTAGATGGCCATGCAACCCTTCCTGCTAGGGATGGCCTTGCATTTTGTGCTCAACTGTTGTCCGAAGGAAACCCCAGATAGCCATTTAGCAGCCATGACCTATACACAGTTCTTGCGGCACAATTGGTTAGTGCAATTGGCTGTTAACCAAAAGGTTGGTGGTTCAAGCCCACCCAGGGATGGCCTTGCATTTTGTGCTCAACAGTTGTCCGAAGGAAACCCCAGATAGCCATTTAGCAGCCATGACCTATACACAGTCCTTGCGGCACAATTGGTTAGTGCAATTGTCTGTTACCTGAAAGGTTGGTGGTTCAAGCCCAAAGGCGTAGCTAGGGTTTTCAGCACCTGGGGACAAAGACCATTTTTGCGCCCCCCCCTGGAGATGCCTAGGCAATGCAATGTAGGTATTTTGGACAATATAGGTTAAGGATAAGGATAATGGGGATAGGGGTACAATTAAGGGAAAACATTACGTCTGGAACACATGATGCTACTTCCCGTCAGATCGACAGGTCAAATCAATAATTTCCGGTATGTCCGACCTGTTCCCGATGAAGAACAAGATTTTATGAAGTAGTGATCCTAAAATCAATCAGGTGTAGATTGGAAATGATGAAAATTATTGTTCTGACCCATTGATCTGACAGGAAATAGCGTTCTGTGCAACAGCCTTTAGGTTAGTTAAGGTAGCCGTACATCTAGCGATGATGGGCAGATTCAACCAAGAGACAAATCTCTGTAATTTAATCTGATTAGAGAGAGATCTGTTGGCTGCCCATAGACCACATACTGATTCACTATCAATTTCATGCTGAAGTGCGCCGCATCTGCCATAGTGTATAAATGTGCATGTACATGTATGCATTTATACATTACCAGCCCTGTATCGCTGTGCCCATCCGTCTTCCAAATCCGCCGCTCTTCCATTAGCACTATACACGTCACCGGTGTGGCTCGGGTGTGACTTCACACACGTGCCGCATGCTATGTGCCAGTGGCATGTATGAGGCTAATAGAAGAGTGGTGGATTTGGAAGACGGACAGGCACCGCAACACAGGACAGGTAATGTATAAATGCATACATGTACATGCACATTTATACACTTGGGGAACAGCACCAGGGGTTATCAGAAGTAGGAGAGGGGGATGTTAGAGATACTAATAGATCAGGATATTGGGTATTGACAAGACTTTTTGGCCGTTTAGGGTAAGACTAGGAATTAGACAATAGGATTATGGGAAAAAATATAAAGAAAAGTATCAGGTTAGGGTTAATGATCACAAGATTAGGGTGATTAAATTGACTATGGAAGGTCAGTGACATGACTATGGACTCTGTAAAGTACTGCAGAAGATGTCAGTGCTATATATTATTATTATTTATTGTATTTATAAAGCGCCAGCATATAACGCAGCGCTGAACATTAATTTAGGTTACAGACAATATTTAGGGTGACATACAGCAATATGACAATACAGGAATACAAGAAAAACAGATCACACAGCACAGTATGAGGTAATGCTTAGTCAGTCACTAGATGGGGGCATGGAGATTAGGCAAGTTAGGTTCACTCAAGTGCATAATAATAATAATAATATGGTAGGACATTAGACTGACTATGGTAGAATTAGATTGTGAGCTCCTTTGAGGACAGTCAGTGACATGACTATATACTCTGTACAGTGCTGCAGAAGATGTCAGTGCTATATAAATACATAATAATAATAATATGGTAGGACATTAGACTAGGACTATGGTAGGGATTAGATTGTGAGCTCCTTTGGAGGACAGTCAGTGACATGACTATGTACTCTGTAACATACTATGGAGGACATCAGCATAATATAAATTCTTTATAATAATTAGGGTGACACATTAATGGGCTGCTGCAGAAAGAGAAAAAGTGCTGGTACTCCAAACAGCTGTGTGAACCACTGTGCTCAGAATGCAATAACAAAGGAACCAACTTAAAGGGGTTCTCTGGGGGGAGTTTTGGAAATAAAATCTGACACTTACCTGGGGCTTCTACTGGCCCCCTGTAGCTGTCATGCCCCGCATCTTCCTCCTCCGATCACCCGTTCCCTGCCGGGAATAAGTCTAATAAGACTAATTATTTGTCTAATAAGACTAATTATTCGTCTAATAAGACGAATAATGAGCGCTCTCGCCCGCGTCATCGGGAGCTTATTGCACAGGCGCAGTACGAAGTTTTCTTGTACTGCGCCTGCGCAGTAAGCTTCCGATGACACGAGCGAAAGCGAGCACGTGTGCAGCCGCAGTGTGATGAGATGCCACGTTAGACCGGGGCCGGCAGCGGGGAACAGATGATCGTTGGAGGATGGCATGGGACATTACAGCTACAGAAGCCCCAGGTAAGTGTCTGTTTTTACTTTCAAACCCCCCCCCCCCCAGAGGATACCCAAAGTGACATGTGACATAGACATGTGTATGTACAGTGCCTAGCATGCAAATAACTATGCTGCGTTCCTTTTTTTTTTCTTTCCCTGCCTGAAAGAGTTAAATATCAGGTATGTAAGTGGCTGACTCAGTCCTGACTCAGACAGGAAGTGACTACAGTGTGACCCTCACTGTTAAGTTTTTTTCTGCTAGGAAAGTGTTTTATAGTTGGAATTTCTTATCAGTGAGGGTCACACTGTAGTCACTTGCTGTCTGAGTCAGGCACATACATACCTGATATTTAACTCTTTCAGGCAGAGAAAGAAAAAAAAGGAACGCAGCATAGTTATTTGTGTTCTAGGCACTGTACATACACATGTCTATCTCATCATGTCACATCAGGTATCCTGTAAGGTGCCCATACATCAGAAGATGTATGGGCAGATCGACCAAGAGACAGATCTCTCTCTCATCTAATCTGCTGCCTGCCCATACACCACAGGTAAATTCCTGATAGATTTCAGCATAAATCTCTCGGGAATCAGCCTTGTGACGCCGCATCCACCATCTCACTGCCTCCACGTTGTCCCCTTAATGTAAAATGCCCTCCCAGTGCCCGGAGCAGTATATTTTACTTGTCAGTCGCTGGTTTTGGCTTTGTCTACACACATGCGCCCCATGTGATTGCCAGCATATACTTGGACACGTGTGTGGCGTCACCCACGTAATGTCTGGCAACCAGATGGGGCACCTTTATGTAGACAGAGCCCAAAGCCAGTGACAGACAAGTAAAATATACTGCACCAGGGGGAACATTTTACATTAGGGAGGTCAGCGCGTTCCGTCGCGTTCGTCCTGATATTGTACGCCGTTATTGCCATGTACCCGATCAAGCAAGTTTACATGTAACCAGTTTCCAGAAACCTGAAATTGGTTGCATTGTCAATCAAGCATGCTCTTAGCGGCACAAATTTTTTCCAATAAGGTTGTAATGATCTAATCGGATGGTCGATTTGCCGCAAAGTCGCCTGATGTATGGTCACCTTTACATGAAGTTTCAATATGGTTGGGAATGAGTCCCAGGTAACAAAAAGGAACTCTTGTTAGTATAACGATCCACACTTGAGCACTCCACTATGCTCAAATAGTACCAGGTTTCTTTATAGGAGGATCGATTTAAATCAAGTGAAGCCACAAAATAGCGATCTGTTTCCAAAATTTTTGTTTCACACTTTATTATATTCACAAAAAATTATTTTTCTTCTTCAAAAACGTAGAAAAATTCTTTGTAAAGCAGCAGAAAAATTTGTGGTACAGACATAAAAAGCAATACAAAAAGCAGATCATAGACACAGTGTGCTTTGTTTGATGAATAAAGGTAATTTTAGTTCAGGCGACGACACTAGTTCTTTTCGGGTTATTGACCCTTCGTCAGGCCTTTACAAAGCATAGAGAATTATCTATAAATTAAACAAATACATATACATTAAAATCAATAAAAATCACTTTCAATGTGATTTAGTAACAGCACACCAGAAAAGAATATATGAACGAAGGTGGAAAATAAGAGAGCAGGAAAGATAAAAGAAAACAAGAAAGAGCCAACGTGAGGAAAAAGTTACCCATTAGTATTCTAAAGAAGAGAAAACTATGCAAATCAAATGGCTCATCACCAATTAAGAGCCACATGACTGTAGTGAAACACAAAAGCATAATAGCCATCCATCAGCAAGATGTCATGTGGCCAATGCAAGAAAAAGGAAAAAGCCATTGTGTAAAGATAGGTGTTCCACACAACTAAGCAAAAGAAAAAATATATATGTGAAACAGTCTAACACTAACCTTGACCAGAGGATATATACAGTCATAAAAATGAATTTAATTAGTAAAGAGGTATCTGTCCCAACCAGACACAACCCGGCACCTGTTGGTAATAATGAAAAAATGAACTGTAAAAAATAGTAAATGCAGTACTCAACCGCAGCACATGAGATGGCGAATGGTAGCTACAGGCAAAAGAAAAACAATATCCTATCAAAAAGACACTAAGGACTTTCAAAAAAAAAAAAAAAAAAAAAAAAAAAAGGGATGGGACCCCAATATGTTACTATGTAACTGAAGTAGATAAAAAAGGTGGTCAAAAATACAATATTGATGGGGCTAAAATATACATCAATATACCACCTAGTACAAATAGGAAAATGTATACTGCAATAGATGCAATATTAATCCAAACAACATGCTGGTATTATGCTCAATTGTCTAAGGAATATACTAAAAAAAGTTTAATACAAACCAGCAACAGCCATAAAGGACTGAGACATAGTTATGCAAAGCTCCTATTAGCAACAATAAACCAAAAATATGGCCAAGAAAAAGTGTACAACAAACATGCCATTGACACATACCAAAAACTTCAACAAGGATAGGTCAAAGTTGCCTAGCTATACTAATAAATAACACAGCTGCACATATATAGATCCAAGATTCAGCAATACTATATTCACAAAATGCCAAAAATCTATATGAATCATGCTCGGACGCATACTGAAGTATCGCGTGAGACCTCCAAAAAACGCGAATGGGCGTGCTGCGATGAGTAAAATGTGCGCACAAAAACCAACGCGCAAAGAGGCCACACGCCAAAGGACAAGCTAGGATGCATACCGAAATATCATGAGAGACCTCCAAAAGAAACGCAAATAGGCGCGATGCGTAAAAGTGAACGCACAGAAACAGGACACGCGAAGAGGGCCATGCGTCGGTGCAGAAAAAGACAACCTGGAACGCAAACCAAAATATCGCGAGAAACCGCCAAAAAAGACGCAAATAGGCGTGACGCGTAAAAATGTATGCACAGAAACCCCACATGCGAAGAAGACCGTGCGCCTGCACTGAAAAATACAGGCTGAAATGCATACCGAAATATCGCATGGGATCTCCAAATTACACAAATAGGCGTGCCGCGATGTGTAAAAATGTACGCACACAAACCCAACACGTGGAAAAAAAAACATGCGCCAGCGCTGAAATAGACAAACTAGGACGCATACCGAAATATCGCGAGAGACCTCCAAATAACACAGAAAGGCATGACGCGTAAAAGTGAACACGCACAAAGCCCAATACGCGGAAAAGGCCGTGCGTCAGCGCGGAAAATGAGAAGCTGGGACGCATACCAAAATATCACGAAAGACCTCCAGATAACGCGAACAGGCGTAACGCGTAAAAGTATATACGCATAAAAACCCAAGATGCGAAAAAGGCCACGCGCCAATGCTGCGCAGTGACATGTAGTTTATTAACTTTTTGTAACCTTTAGTAGTTTCATCGCAAATTCGCACTTACACCCATTCCCTTCTCGCACCGACGCATGGCCTCCCCCGCGCACCGAATCTCCACGCGCACATACAAAAAAGTAAAAAATATAAATGCCACATATACAAATAGGACCCAACAGCGATACCAATAACCAACCAATCAGCCAATGTTACACAGATAGCAATGCAAGTAGCTAACAGCGCCATCGGGAGAGCTGGAGAGACCGCAAAAAAAAAAAGAAAAGGGAATTACATCACCAACATCCACATAATGGAACGGGCAAAGGGTGCGTCCGGTTCGAACAAACTGGCTCTAGAAGTGCCTAAAAAAACGAACAAAAACAGAAGAAGGTTACAAAACCTAGAACGTACACAGGTATATAGTACAAGCAGTATTACATAGGTTTATAATCAAGGTTCATGCCCAATGGAGATAAAATTTGCAAGTGTCTTATCCAATAAGCCTCTCTGTGTAATAACAGAGTATCTCTATTGCCTCCTCGTCTTGATCTTTCCACTATTTCTACACAAAAAATCTAAGTTGGTTGGCCATATGTCCAGCTTCAAAGAAATGTTGTGCTACTGGAGATTCAACATCACCATTGCTATCTTTATTCTTCCTTATAAGTACATTAATTCTAGATTTATGTTCTATTATTCTGTCTTTCACAGGTCTGGTAGTTTGTCCTACATATAATTTGCCACAAGGGCATTTAATGCCATAAACAACGGACGAAGTAGTACAAGTGGCAAAATGTTGGAATGGTATGGTGTACCCTTTCATTGGATGGTTGAAAGTTTTGCCTTTTAGAACTAATTGGCAGCAGCTGCAATGAAGACAGGGAAATGTACCTTTTCTCCATGGAGCCAACAATCTTTGTTGGCTGGAGGCTAGTGGGCCAATATCTGCTTTAACCAGCTGGTCACGGATAGAACGCGCTTTTTTAAAGGTAACAATAGGAGGCATCTTGAAGGATACAGTGTTGGTATTAGACGATGCCAAAATATGCCAATGTTTTTTTACAATTTCCGTAATTTGGGGTGAGAGGGTATTGAATGAAGTAGCAAAAATTAAGCGATTGCCAGTTTTATTAAAACGGTCGGTCTTAGATTTTAGTAGGGTGTCACGATCTAAAGCCATGACTTCCCTTTGAGTTCTTTTGACTAGTTTCTTGGGATAATGCCTAGCAATGAATTTGTTGGCCATAGAGTCCATGCTAATTTTACTTTGTTCTTGATCTCTCACTATTCTTTTAACCCTCATGAATTGAGACCTAGGGAGCGACTCCCGTAGGTTTTTTGGATGAAAACTTCTAAAATCCAGGAGGGTATTGCGATCTGTGGGCTTAGAATAAAGGTCATATGTCAGAAGTCTTTTTTCCTTTTGCACTTTTACGTCCAAAAAGGAAATGGATTGACATTCAATATTATATGTAAATTTTAAGTGAGGAGAAGCTTGTTGTAAATAGCTTTGAAACACTTCAAAAGCTGATCTAGACCCTGTCCAAATTAAAAAGATATCATCTATATATCTTTTCCATATACAGACAGACTGTAAATACATTTCATTCTGATAAACATATTCCCTCTCAAATTGATCAACATAAATATTGGCATAAACAGGAGCAGCGTTTGAGCCCATCGAGGTACCCTGTAATTGTAAAAAGAAAGTATCTTGGAACAAAAAATAATTTTTCTCAAGGACCAACTCCAGAAGGGTCATAATAAAGTTAATCTGAACATTAGAAATAGTATGGTCCAATCTCAGCATTTCTCTAACCGCTTCCTTACCTCCTTCATGAGGAATACTTGTATATAAAGACTCAATGTCCATAGTTATTAGGAGACAATCTTCATGAGGAAGAATAAGTTCTTTAGTTTGATTGATAAAATCTGACGTATCTTGAAGATATGAATGTTGGCTAATCATGTATTTTCTCAAGGCTCTATCAAGAAAAATTGCTACTCTACTAAACAAAGAGTCGCAGCCTACTACTATAGGTCTCCTTGGGGGATTATTGAGTCTCTTGTGTATCTTAGGCAAGCAGTAGATAATTGGTGTAATAGGATTATCATTTAACAAATAATCATAGAGTTTTTGATCAACAAGACACTCACTCAAAGCTTCATCCAATATGGACTTTAAGTAACCATAAAATTGTTGAGTTGGATCACAGTCTAGTCTTCTGTACACATTTTCGTTTCCTAATTGACGTTCAATTTCTGTAATGTAGTCTTTCTTATTCTGAATAACTACTGCACCACCCTTATCAGCTGGTTTCACAACTATATATATGTTTGTTCTTTTTTAGATCTGATAGGGCTTTCTTTTCTGACTGTTTAAGGTTATGATGTACAAATGATAGTTGTCCCTTCTTAAAGCGATCTTCTAATAGCGTTAGGTCTCTCCTGACCAGTCTAATAAACGATTCAACCTGAGCATCATCATGTGGTGGTCTATTTTAGTGGGCAAAAAGAGATCAAAATCTTTTGCATTATATACACAATTTGTGGTTCGACTTCTAGTGATAGATGGTTGTTTAGACCAAAAAGATTTCCATCTGATCTGATCACAGAATTTTTCAAATTCAATATCCAATACAAAAAAATCAGGTGTAGCTGTGGGACAGAACGACAAACCCTTTGACAGAACAGATATTTCATCAGTGGTTAAATTATAGTCAGAAATGTTCACAACAGGAGATGGAATTAGATCTAACGGTATCGATTGCGAAAATTGTAATGGCTCTTTGGAGTGTACCTTGGAGGTCTTTGTTTGGGGGCCGGTTCTCTGGGAAGACCCTGAGAACCCACTGTTTCTAAAAAAGATGATCCCGATGCTGATGAACCAGTAGATGGTGTAGGTGAGCCTACTGGGGCTGGATCTTGTTTGGGTTTGCGTCGTGGCCTTGTTCTCTGGCGTGGTCGAGCACCTATTGGAGTGCGAGGATCGTTTGATCTCTGCCATCTATAGACGTATTCTGAAGTATAGTCTTTACAGTCTCTAATGAATTTCTCTTTTTTAATTACTTCAATTTCTTTCTTATATTTAAGTAAATTATCATCCAAGATTTTGATCTGTTTAGTAAATTCCTCCTTAGGCACTGAGTCCAAGAACTTTAGACGAATATTACTGGCTTCCTGTTTATAGTCTGGTAGTTTTTTATAGATCCATTTAATATACAAAAGAATGATGTCAAAAGAAGATTTATTTAATATACCTTCAAAGCGTCCAAGGAATTCTTTACCATCTGAAAAAATCGTGGGCCGGATTTGTGATCTAACTCCTCTTGGGATACGTGTGTCCTTGTAATACTTAGCAAGAGTCTGTGCATGTAGTTCCAGATCTATTATATGTCTCTCAATTTTTTCCAGTTCTTTCAAGTCAACTGTATTACTGTCTACATCTGCTAGAAATTGGCAATCGTCTTCCACATAGTTCAGAATGCGTTGGATATCAACATCTAGATAGGAAAATTGAGGGACAACAAGGTTTGTGGTTTCTTCCTCCACTGCAGACAGGTTGTTAGAGGACATTTATAACCAGAACAAAGACAAAAAAAGACAAAAAATTATCAAAATATGTCTCCAAAAATTCAAAAAAGAGAAAGGACTTCCCCAGTGGTAATCATATGTTTCAATATGGTTGGGAATGAGTCCCAGGTAACAAAAAGGAACTCTTGTTAGTATAACGATCCACACTTGAGCACACCACTATGCTCAAATAGTACCAGGTTTCTTTATAGGAGGATCGATTTAAATCAAGTGAAGCCAGAAAATAGCGATCTGTTTCCAAAATTTTTGTTTCACACTTTATTATATTCACAAAAAATTATTTTTCTTCTTCAAAAAGGTAGAAAAATTCTTTGTAAAGCAGCAGAAAAATTTGTGGTACAGACATAAAAAGCAATACAAAAAACAGATCATAGACACAGTGTGCTTTGTTTGATGAATAAAGGTAATTTTAGTTCAGGCGACGACACTAGTCCGTTTCGGGTTATTGACCCTTCGTCAGGCCTTTACAAAGCATAGAGAATTATCTATAAATTAAACAAATACATATACATTAAAATCAATAAAAATCACTTTCAATGTGATTTAGTAACAGCACACCAGCAAAGAATATATGAACGAAGGTGGAAAATAAGAGAGCAGGAAAGATAAAAGAAAACAAGAAAGAGCCAACGTGAGGAAAAAGTTACCCATTAGTATTCTAAAGAAGAGAAAACTATGCAAATCAAATGGCTCATCACCAATTATGAGCCACATGACTGTAGTGAAACACAAAAGCATAATAGCCATCCATCAGCAAGATGTCATGTGGCCAATGCAAGAAAAAGGAAAAAGCCATTGTGTAAAGATAGGTGTTCCACACAACCAAGCAAAAGAAAAAATATATATGTGAAACAGTCTAACACTAACCTTGACCAGAGGATATATACAGTCATAAAAATGAATTTAATTAGTAAAGAGGTATCTGTTCCAACCAGACACAACCCGGCACCTGTTGGTAATAATGAAAAAATGAACTGTAAAAAATAGTAAATGCAGTATTCAACCGCAGCACATGAGATGGCGAATGGTAGCTACAGGCAAAAGAAAAACAATATCCTATCAAAAAGACACTAAGGACTTTCAAAAAAAAAAAAAAAAAAAAAAAAAAAGGGATGGAACCCCAATATGTTACTATGTAGCTGAAGTAGATAAAAAAGGTGGTCAAAAATACAATATTGATGGGGCTAAAATATACATCAATATACCACCATATAGCTAGTACAAATAGGAAAATGTATACTGCAATAGATGCAATATTAATCCAAACAACATGCTGGTATTATGCTCAATTGTCTAAGGAATATACTAAAAAAAGTTTAATACAAACCAGCAACAGCCATAAAGGACTGAGACATAGTTATGCAAAGCTCCTATTAGCAACAATAAACCAAAAATATGGCCAAGAAAAAGTGTACAACAAACATACCATTGACACATACCAAAAACTTCAACAAGGATAGGTATTGGATAGGTATTGCAGTATACATTTTCCTATTTGTACTAGCTATATGGTGGTATATTGATGTATTTAGCCCCATCAATATTGTATTTTTGACCACCTTTTTTATCTACTTCAGCTACATAGTAACATATTGGGGTCCCATCCCTTTTTTTTTTTTTTTTTTTTTTTTTTTTTGAAAGTCCTTAGTGTCTTTTTGATAGGATATTGTTTTTCTTTTGCCTGTAGCTACCATTCGCCATCTCATGTGCTGCGGTTGAATACTGCATTTACTATTTTTACAGTTCATTTTTTCATTATTACCAACAGGTGCCGGGTTGTGTCTGGTTGGAACAGATACCTCTTTACTAATTAAATTCATTTTTATGACTGTATATATCCTCTGGTGAAGGTTAGTGTTAGACTGTTTCACATATATATTTTTTCTTTTGCTTGGTTGTGTGGAACACCTATCTTTACACAATGGCTTTTTCCTTTTTCTTGCATTGGCCACATGACATCTTGCTGATGGATGGCTATTATGCTTTTGTGTTTCACTACAGTCATGTGGCTCATGATTGGTGATGAGCCATTTGATTTGCATAGTTTTCTCTTCTTTAGAATACTAATGGGTAACTTTTTCCTCACGTTGGCTCTTTCTTGTTTTCTTTTTATCTTTCCTGCTCTCTTATTTTCCACCTTCGTTCATATATTCTTTTCTGGTGTGCTGTTACTAAATCACATTGAAAGTGATTTTTATTGATTTTAATGTATATGTATTTGTTTAATTTATAGATAATTCTCTATGCTTTGTAAAGGCCTGACGAAGGGTCAATAACCCGAAACGGACTAGTGTCGTCGCCTGAACTAAAATTACCTTTATTCATCAAACAAAGCACACTGTGTCTATGATCTGCTTTTTGTATTGCTTTTTATGTCTGTACCACACATTTTTCTGCTGCTTTACAAATAATTTTTCTACCTTTTTGAAGAAGAAAAATAATTTTTTGTGAATATAATAAAGTGTGAAACAAAAATTTTGGAAACAGATCGCTATTTTGTGGCTTCACTTGATGTAAATCGATCCTCCTATAAAGAAACCTGGTACTATTTGAGCATAGTGGTGTGCTCAAGTGTGGATCGTTATACTAACAAGAGTTCCTTTTTGTTACCTGGGACTCATTCCCAACCATATTGAAACATATGATTACCACTGGGGAAGTCCTTTCTCTTTTTTGAATTTTTGGAGACATATTTTGATAATTTTTTGTCTTTTTTTGTCTTTGTTCTGGTTATAAATGTCCTCTAACAATCTGTCTGCAGTGGAGGAAGAAACCACAAACCTTGTTGTCCCTCAATTTTCCTATCTAGATGTTGATATCCAACACATTCTGAACTATGTGGAAGACGATTGCCAATTTCTAGCAGATGTAGACAGTAATACAGTTGACTTGAAAGAACTGGAAAAAATTGAGAGACATATAATAGATCTGGAACTACATGCACAGACTCTTGCTAAGTATTACAAGGACACACGTATCCCAAGAGGAGTTAGATCACAAATCCGGCCCACGATTTTTTCAGATGGTAAAGAATTCCTTGGACGCTTTGAAGGTATATTAAATAAATCTTCTTTTGACATCATTCTTTTGTATATTGAATGGATCTATAAAAAACTACCAGACTATAAACAGGAAGCCAGTAATATTCGTCTAAAGTTCTTGGACTCAGTGCCTAAGGAGGAATTTACTAAACAGATCAAAATCTTGGATGATAATTTACTTAAATATAAGAAAGAAATTGAAGTAATTAAAAAAGAGAAATTCATTAGAGACTATAAAGACTATACTTCAGGATACGTCTATAGATGGCAGAGATCAAACGATCCTCGCACTCCAATAGGTGCTCGACCACGCCAGAGAACAAAGCCACGACGCAAACTTAAAAAACAAGATCCAGCCCCAGTAGGCTCACCTACACCATCTACTGGTTCATCAGCATCGGGATCATCTTTTTTAGAAACAGTGGGTTCTCAGGGTCTTCCCAGAGAACCGGCCCCCAAACAAAGACCTCCAAGGTACACTCCAAAGAGCCATTACAATTTTCGCAATCGATACCGTTAGATCTAATTCCATCTCCTGTTGTGAACATTTCTGACTATAATTTAACCACTGATGAAATATCTGTTCTGTCAAAGGGTTTGTCGTTCTGTCCCACAGCTGCACCTGATTTTTTTGTATTGGATATTGAATTTGAAAAATTCTGTGATCAGATCAGATGGAAATCTTTTTGGTCTAAACAACCATCTATCACTAGAAGTTGAACCACAAATTGTGTATATAATGCAAAAGATTTTGATCTCTTTTTGCCCACTAAAAATAGACCACCACATGAGGATGCTCACATTGAATCGTTTATTAGACTGGTCAGGAGAGACCTAAAGCTATTAGAAGATCGCTTTAAGAAGGGACAACTATCATTTGTACATCATAACCTTAAACATTCAGAAAAGAAAGCCCTATCAGATCTAAAAAAGAACAAATATATAGTTGTAAAACCAGCTGATAAGGGTGGTGCAGTAGTTATTCAGAATAAGAAAGACTACATTACAGAAATTGAACGTCAATTAGGAGACGAAAATGTGTACAGAAGACTAGACTGTGATCCAACTCAACAATTTTATGGTTACTTAACCTATTTTGGTTCCCGGACGTAGTTTCTACGTCCAGGAACCATGCGCGCTACCGCGCGCCCCCGCTGCCGATCGCGCGCGTGCATGCGCACTCCCGGCCGTGGATTCGGCAGCCAGGGAATCAATGTATCGGTCTACGGTGACCGATCATTGATTCCTCTCCCCCGCTGAAAAAGCGACAGCTTCTCTTGGAAGCTGCGCCTTTTCTGGCCGTTCCCTCTGCGATGAGTCACTCTAAGCGTGTGTTACGCTTAGAGTGACGTCATGTAAACAAACTCATGGCCGCCATCTTGTGGCCAAAAAGTAATACTACACCTGTAAAAAAAATGTTTTTAAAATTAACACACATTTACATTATCAATCTATTGTTTACCTCCCACCCTCCCAAAACTACCCAAATAAAATGTTTACAATAAAAAAAAAAACATTACAATAAAAAAAAAAAACATGTAAATATTTACCTAAGGGTCTAAACTTTTTAAATATCAATGTAAAGATGAAATATTTCTATTTTTTTTTATTTTAAACTTGTAAATAGTGATGGATGCAAAACGGAAAAAATGCACCTTTATTTCCAAATAAAATATTGTCGCCATACATTGTGATAGGGACATAATTTTAATAGTGTTATAACCGGGACATATGGGCAAATAGAATACGTGAGTTTTAATTATGGAGGCATGTATTATTTTAAAACTATAATGGCTGAAAACTGAGAAATAATGAATTTTTTCTGTTTTTTCTTATTCTTCCTGTTAAAATGCATGTACAGTAAAGTGGCTCTTAGCAAAATGTACCCCCCAAAGAAAGCCTAATTGGTGGCGGAAAAAACAAGATATAGATCAGTGCATTGTGATAAGTAGTGATAAAGTTATAGGCTAATGAATGGGAGGTGAACATTTCTCACGTGAAAACGACGGAACCTGAATGGGTTAAAGTCCATATTGGATGAAGCTCTGAGTGAGTGTCTTGTTGATCAAAAACTCTATGATTATTTATTAAATGATAATCCTATTACACCAATTATCTACTGCTTGCCTAAGATACACAAGAGACTCAATAATCCCCCAGGGAGACCTATAGTAGCAGGCTGCGACTCTTTGTTTAGTAGAGTAGCAATTTTTCTTGATAGAGCCTTGAGAAAATACATGATTAGCCAACATTCATATCTTCAAGATACGTCAGATTTTATCAATCAAACTAAAGAACTTATTCTTCCTCATGAAGATTGTCTCCTAATAACTATGGACATTGAGTCATTATATACAAGTATTCCTCATGAAGGAGGTAAGGAAGCGGTTAGAGAAATGCTGAGATTGGACCATACTATTTCTAATGTTCAGATTAACTTTATTATGACCCTTCTAGAGTTGGTCCTTGAGAAAAATTATTTTTTGTTCCAAGATACTTTCTTTTTACAATTACAGGGTACCTTGATGGGCTCAAACGCTGCTCCTGTTTATGCCAATATTTATGTTGATCAATTTGAGAGGGAATATGTTTATCAGAATGAAATGTATTTACAGTCTGTCTGTATATGAAAAAGATATATAGATGATATCTTTTTTAATTTGGAAAGGGTCTAGATCAGCTTTTGAAGTGTTACATAGCTATTTACAACAAGCTTCTCCTCACTTGAAATTTACATATAATATTGAATGTCAATCCATTTCCTTTTTGGACGTAAAAGTGCAAAAGGAAAAAAGACTTCTGACATATGACCTTTATTCTAAGCCCACAGATCGCAATACCCTCCTGGATTTTAGAAGTTTTCATCCAAAAAACCTACGGGAGTCGCTCCCTAGGTCTCAATTCATGAGGGTTAAAAGAATAGTGAGTGATCAAGAACAAAGTAAAATTAGCATGGACTCTATGGCCAACAAATTCATTGCTAGGCATTATCCCAAGAAACTAGTCAAAAGAACTCAAAGGGAAGTCATGGCTTTAGATCGTGACACCCTACTAAAATCTAAGACCGACCGTTCTAATAAAACTGGCAATCGCTTAATTTTTGCTACTTCATTCAATACCCTCTCACCCCTAATTACGGAAATTGTAAAAAAAACATTGGCATATTTTGGCATCGTCTAATACCAACACTGTATCCTTCAAGATGCCTCCTATTGTTACCTTTAAAAAAGCGCGTTCTATCCGTGACCAGCTGGTTAAAGCAGATATTGGCCCACTAGCCTTCAGCCAACAAAGATTGTTGGCTCCATGGAGAAAAGGTACATTTCCCTGTCTTCATTGCAGCTGCTGCCAATTAGTTCTAAAAGGCAAAACTTTCAACCATCCAATGAAAGGGTACACCATACCATTCCAACATTTTGCCACTTGTACTACTTCGTCCGTTGTTTATGGCATTAAATGCCCTTGTGGCAAATTATATGTAGGACAAACTACCAGACCTGTGAAAGACAGAATAATAGAACATAAATCTAGAATTAATGTACTTATAAGGAAGAATAAAGATAGCAATGGTGATGTTGAATCTCCAGTAGCACATTTCTTTGAAGCTGGACATATGGCCAACCAACTTAGATTTTTTGTGTTAGAAATAGTGGAAAGATCAAGACGAGGAGGCAATAGAGATACTCTGTTATTACACAGAGAGGCTTATTGGATAAGACACTTGCAAACTTTATCTCCATTGGGCATGAACCTTGATTATAAACCTATGTAATACTGCTTGTACTATATACCTGTGTACGTTCTAGGTTTTGTAACCTTTTTCTGTTTTTGTTCGTTTTTTAGGCACTTCTAGAGCCAGTTTGTTCGAACCGGACGCACCCTTTGCCCGTTCCATTATGTGGATGTTGGTGATGTAATTCCCTTTTTTTTTTTTTTTTGCGGTCTCTCCAGCTCTCCCGATGGCGCTGTTAGCTACTTGCATTGCTATCTGTGTAACATTGGCTGATTGGTTGGTTATTGGTATCGCTGTTGGGTCCTATTTGTATATGTGGCATTTATATTTTTTACTTTTTTGTATGTGCGCGTGGAGATTCGGTGCGCGGGGGAGGCCATGCGTCGGTGCGAGAAGGGAATGGGTGTAAGTGCGAATTTGCGATGAAACTACTAAAGGTTACAAAAAGTTAATAAACTACATGTCACTGCGCAGCATTGACGCGTGGCCTTTTTCGCATCTTGGGTTTTTATGCGTATATACTTTTACGCGTTACGCCTGTTCGCGTTATCTGGAGGTCTTTCGTGATATTTTGGTATGCGTCCCAGCTTCTCATTTTCCGCGCTGACGCACGGCCTTTTCCGCGTATTGGGCTTTGTGCGTTCACTTTTACGCATCATGCCTTTCTGTGTTATTTGGAGGTCTCTCGCGATATTTCGGTATGCGTTCTAGTTTGTCTATTTCAGCGCTGGTGCACGTTTTTTTTTTTCCACGTGTTGGGTTTCTGTGAGTACGTTTTTACACATCGCGGCACGCCTATTTGTGTAATTTGGAGGTCCCTTGCGATATTTCGGTATGCATTTCAGCCTGTATTTTTCAGTGCAGGCGCACGGTCTTCTTCGCATGTGGGGTTTCTGTGCGTACATTTTTACGCGTCACGCCTATTTGCGTCTTTTTTGGCGGTTTCTCGCGATATTTTGGTTTGCGTTCCAGGTTGTCTTTTTCTGCACCGACGCATGGCCCTCTTCGCGTGTCCTGTTTCTGTGCGTTCACTTTTACGCATCGCGCCTATTTGCGTTTCTTTTGGAGGTCTCTCATGATATTTCGGTATGCATCCTAGCTTGTCCTTTGGCGTGTGGCCTCTTTGCGCTTTGGTTTTTGTGCGCACATTTTACTCATCGCAGCACGCCCATTCGCGTTTTTTGGAGGTCTCACGCGATACTTCAGTATGCGTCCGAGCATGATTCATATAGATTTTTGGCATTTTGTCCTCTGTTGGCTTCTGTACCTGTTTGTGTTCCACCCTATTAGCCACATGACTTTGGAGACCTATCAGCGATTTAGCCTTTGAGTGAAATCAGCTGTGAGGTGGCCTTTATAAACTTCCTATTAGCCATCCTCTATTGCACACTGTGTTTGCAGCTGAGTCTCCCTATGCCAGCCATCAGTCAGGTAAAGTATGCTGTGTTGGTTATTTTTTGTGAATATAGTATTGCTGAATCTTGGATCTATATATGTGCAGCTGTGTTATTTATTAGTATAGCTAGGCAACTTTGACCTATCCTTGTTGAAGTTTTTGGTATGGCATGTTTGTTGTACACTTTTTCTTGGCCATATTTTTGGTTTATTGTTGCTAATAGGAGCTTTGCATAACTATGTCTCAGTCCTTTATGGCTGTTGCTGGTTTGTATTAAACTTTTTTTAGTATATTCCTTAGACAATTGAGCATAATACCAGCATGTTGTTTGGATTAATATTGCATCTATTGCAGTATACATTTTCCTATTTGTACTAGCTATATGGTGGTATATTGATGTATATTTTAGCCCCATCAATATTGTATTTTTGACCACCTTTTTTATCTACTTCAGTTACATAGTAACATATTGGGGTCCCATCCCTTTTTTTTTTTTTTTTTTTTTTTTTTTTTAAAGTCCTTAGTGTCTTTTTGATAGGATATTGTTTTTCTTTTGCCTGTAGCTACCATTCGCCATCTCATGTGCTGCGGTTGAATACTGCATTTACTATTTTTTACAGTTCATTTTTTCATTATTACCAACAGGTGCCGGGCTGTGTCTGGTTGGGACAGATACCTCTTTACTAATTAAATTCATTTTTATGACTGTATATATCCTCTGGTCAAGGTTAGTGTTAGACTGTTTCACATATATATTTTTTCTTTTGCTTAGTTGTGTGGAACACCTATCTTTACACAATGGCTTTTTCCTTTTTCTTGCATTGGCCACATGACATCTTGCTGATGGATGGCTATTATGCTTTTGTGTTTCACTACAGTCATGTGGCTCATAATTGGTGATGAGCCATTTGATTTGCATAGTTTTCTCTTCTTTAGAATACTAATGGGTAACTTTTTCCTCACGTTGGCTCTTTCTTGTTTTCTTTTATCTTTCCTGCTCTCTTATTTTCCACCTTCGTTCATATATTCTTTTCTGGTGTGCTGTTACTAAATCACATTGAAAGTGATTTTTATTGATTTTAATGTATATGTATTTGTTTAATTTATAGATAATTCTCTATGCTTTGTAAAGGCCTGACGAAGGGTCAATAACCCGAAACGAACTAGTGTCGTCGCCTGAACTAAAATTACCTTTATTCATCAAACAAAGCACACTGTGTCTATGATCTGCTTTTTGTATTGCTTTTTATGTCTGTACCACAAATTTTTCTGCTGCTTTACAAAGAATTTTTCTACGTTTTTGAAGAAGAAAAATAATTTTTTGTGAATATAATAAAGTGTGAAAGAAAAATTTTGGAAACAGATCGCTATTTTGTGGCTTCACCTTTACATGAACCCAGGTGAATAGTTTTTAGAGTGTGTGTGAGAATGTAAAGGGAGATGACTGGGGGAGGAGAAGAGCTGCCTGATAAGAGAGACAGGGCTGCATGAATATAGGAGAACTGATAGAAGCCAGCCAGCTGCAGTGTAAACCTATATACAATTGTATGGGCAGAAAGTAATCTGCAGCACTGTATATAATATAACACAGGGATATAGCAGACCTTCGCACAATATTAACCACTTGAGGACCTAGGGCTTTCTACCCCTTAAGGACCGGCCATTTTTTTTCCATTCAGACCACTGCAGCTTTCACGGTTTATTGCTCGCTCATACAACCTACCACCTAAATGAATTTTGGCTCCTTTTCTTGTCACTAATAAAGCTTTCTTTTGGTGCTATTTGATTGCTCCTGCGATTTTTACTTTTTATTATATTTATCAAAAAAGACATGAATTTTGGCAAAAAAATGATTTTTTTAACTTTCTGTGCTGACATTTTTCAAATAAAGTAAAATTTCTGTATACATGCAGCGCAAAAAATGTGGACAAACATGTTTTTGATAAAAAAAAACCCATTCAGTGTATATTTATTGGTTTGGGTAAAAGTTATAGCGTTTACAAACTATGGTGCAAAAAGTGAATTTTCTCATTTTCAAGCATCTATGACTTTTCTGACCCCCTGTCATGTTTCATGAGGGGCTAGAATTCCAGGATAGTATAAATACCCCCCAAATTACCCCATTTTGGAAAGAAGACATCCCAAAGTATTCACTGAGAGGCATAGTGAGTTCATAGAAGATATTATTTTTTGTCACAAGTAAGCGGAAAATGACACTTTGTGAGAAAAAAAAAAAAAAAAGTTTCCATTTCTTCTAACTTGCGACAAAAAAAAATGAAATCTGCCACGGACTCACCATGCCCCTCTCTGAATACCTTGAAGGGTCTACTTTCCAAAATGGGGTCATTTGTGGGGTGTGTTTACTGTCCTGACATTTTGGGGGTGCTAAATTGTAAGCACCCCTGTAAAGCCTAAAGGTGCTCATTGGACTTTGGACCCCTTAGCGCAGTTAGGCTGCAAAAAAGTGCCACACATGTGGTATTGCCGTACTCAGGAGAAGTAGTATAATGTGTTTTGGGGTGTATTTTTACACATACCCATGCTGGGTGGGAGAAATATCTCTGTAAATGACAATTTGTTAATTTTTTTTACACACAATTGTCCATTTACAGAGATATTTCTCCCACTCAGCATGGGTATGTGTAAAAATACACCACAAAACACATTATACTACTTCTCCTGAGTACGGCGATACCACATGTGTGGCACTTTTTTGCACCCTAACTGCGCTAAAGGGCCCAAAGTCCAATGAGTACCTTTAGGATTTCACAGGTCATTTTGAGAAATTTCGTTTCAAGACTACTCCTCACGGTTTAGGGCCCCTAAAATGCCAGGGCAGTATAGGAACCCCACAAATGACCCCCATTTTAGAAAGAAGACACCCCAAGGAATTCCGTTAGGAGTATGGTGAGTTCATAGAAGATTTTATTTTTTGTCAAAAGTTAGCGGAAAATGACACTTTGTGAAAAAAAACAATTAAAATCAATTTCCGCTAACTTGTGACAAAAAAATAAAAACTTCTATGAACTCACCATACTACTAACGGAATACCTTGGGGTGTCTTCTTTCTAAAATGGGGTCATTTGTGGGGTTCCTATACTGCCCTGGCATTTTAGGGGCCCTAAACCGTGAAGAGTAGTCTTGAAACGAAATTTCTCAAAATGACCTGTGAAATCCTAAAGGTACTCATTGGACTTTGGGCCCTTTAGCGCAGTTAGGATGCAAAAAAGTGCCACACATGTGGTATCGCCATACTCGGGAGAAGTAGTACAATGTGTTTTGGGGTGTATTTTTACACATACCCATGCTGGGGGGGAGAAATACCTCTGTAAATGGACAATTGTGTGTAAAAAAATCAAAAGATTGTCATTTACAGAAGTATTTCTCCCACTCAGCATGGGTATGTGTAAAAATACACCCCAAAACACATTATACTACTTCTCCCGAGTACGGCGATACCACATGTGTGGCACTTTTTTGCACCCTAACTGCACTAAGGGGCCCAAAGTCCAATGAGTACCTTTAGGATTTCACAGGTCATTTTTGTTTCAAGACTACTCCTCACGGTTTAGGGCCCCTAAAATGCCAGGGCAGTATAGGAACCCCACTAATGACCCCATTTTAGAAAGAAGACACCCCAAGGTATTCCGTTAGGAGTATGGTGAGTTCATAGAAGTTTTTATTTTTTTGTCACAAGTTAGCGGAAATTGATTTTAATTGTTTTTTTTTTTCACAAAGTGTCATTTTCCGCTAACTTGTGACAAAAAATAAAATCTTCTATGAACTCACCATACTCCGTACGGAATACCTTTGGGTGTCTTCTTTCTAGAATGGGGTCATTTGTGGGGTTCCTATACTGCCCTGGCATTTTAGGGGCCCTAAACCGTGAGGAGTAGTCTTGAAACCAAATGTCGCAAAATGACCTGCGAAATCCTAAAGGTACTCATTGGACTTTGGGCCCCTTAGCGTACTTAGGGTGTAAAAAAAAGTGCCACACATGTGGTACCGCCGTACTCAGGAGAAGTAGTATAATGCGTTTTGGGGTGTATTTTTACACATACCCATGCTAAGTGGGAGAAATATCTCTGTAAATGACAATTGTTTGATTTTTTTACACACAATTGTCCATTTACATAGAAATTTCTCCCACCCAGCATGGGTATGTGTAAAAATACACCCCAAAACACATTATACTACTTTTCCTGAGTACGGCGGTACCACATGTGTGACACTTTTTTGCAGCCTAGGTGCGCTAAGGGGCCCAACGTCCTATTCACAGGTCATTTTGAGGCATTTGTTTTCTAGACTACTCCTCACGGTTTAGGGCCCCTAAAATGCAAGGGCAGTATAGGAACCCCACAAGTGACCCCATTTTAGAAAGAAGACACCCCAAGGTATTCCATTAGGTGTATGGTGAGTTCATAGAAGATTTTATTTTTTGTCACAAGTTAGTGAAAAATGACACTTTGTGAAAAAACTAATAAAAATCAATTTCCGCTAACTTTTGACAAAAAATAAAATCTTCTATGAACTCGTCATACACCTAACAGAATACCTTGGGGTGTCTTTTTTACTAAAATGGGGTCACTTGTGGGGTTCCTATACCGCCCTGGCATTTTACAGGCCCAAAACCGTGAGTAGTCTGGAAACCAAATGTCTCAAAATGACTGTTCAGGGGTATAAGCATCTGCAAATTTTGATGACAGGTGGTCTATGAGGGGGCGAATTTTGTGGAACCGGTCATAAGCAAGGTGGCCTTTTAGATGACAGGTTGTATTGGGCTGATCTGATGGATAGGAGTGCTAGGGGGGTGACAGGAGGTGATTGATGGGTGTCTCAGGGGGTGGTTAGAGGGGAAAATAGATGCAATCAATGCACTGGGGAGGTGATCGGAAGGGGGTCTGAGGGGGATCTGAGGATTTGGCCGAGTGATCAGGAGCCCACACGGGGCAAATTGGGGCCTGATCTGATGGGTAGGTGTGCTAGGGGGTGACAGGAGGTGATTGATGGGTGTCTCAAGGTGTGATTAGAAGGGGGAATAGATGCAAGCAATGCACTGGCGAGGTGATCAGGGCTGGGGTCTGAGGGCATTCTGAGGGTGTGGGCGGGTGATTGAGTGCCCTAGGGGCAGATAGGGGTCTAATCTGATAGGTAGCAGTGACAGGGGGTGATTGATGTGTAATTAGTGGGTGGTTAGGGTAGAGAACAGATGTAAACACTGCACTTGGGAGGTGATCGGACGTCGGATCTGCGGGCGATCTATTGGTGTGGATGGGTGATCAGATTGCCCGCAAGGGGCAGGTTAGGGGCTGATTGATGGGTGGCAGTGACAGCGGGTGATTGATGGGCGGCAGTGACAGGGGGTGATTGATGGGTGGCAGTGACAGGGGGTGATTGATGGGTGATTGATAGGTGATTGACAGGTAATCAGTGGGTTATTACAGGGGAGAACAGATGTAAATATTGCACTGGCGAATTGATAAGGGGGGGTCTGAGGGCAATCTGAGCGTGTAGGCGGGCGATTGGGTGCCTGCAAGGGGCAGATTAGGGTCTGATCTGATGGGTAACAGTGACAGGTGGTGATAGGGGTGATTGATGGGTGATTGATGGGTAATTAGTGGGTGTTTAGACGAGAGAATAGATGGAAACACTGCGCTTGGGTGGTGATCTGATGTCGGATCTGCGGGCGATCTATTGGTGTGGGTGGGTGATCAGTTTGCCCGCAAGGGGCAGGTTAGGGGCTGATTGTTGGGTGGCAGTGACAGGGGGTGATTGATGGGTGATAGGTGATTGGCAGGTGATTGACAGGTGATCAGTGGGTTATTACAGGGAAGGCCAGATGTAATTAATGCACTGGCAAATTTATAAGGGGGTGGGGGGTCTGAGGGCAATCTGAGCGTGTGGGCGGGTGATTGGGTGCCCGCAAGGGGCAGATTAGGGTCTGATCTGATAGGTAACAGTGACGGTTGGTGATAGGGGGTGATTGATGGGTAATTAGTGGGTGTTTAGAGAAGATAACAGATGTAAACAATACATTTGGGAGGTAATCTGAGGGCGGGTTTGCGGGCGATCTAATGGTGTGGGTGGGTGATCAGATTGCCCGCAAGGGGCAGGTTAGGGGCTGATTGATGGGTGGCAGTGACAGGGGGTGACAGGGGGTGATTGATGGGTGATAGGTGATCAGTGGGTTATTACAGGGAAGAACAGATGTAATTAATGCACTGGTGAATTGATAAGGGGGGGTCAGAGGGCAATCTGAGCGTGTGGGCGGGTGATTGGGTGCCCGCAAGGGGCAGATTAGGGTCTGATCTGATAGGTAAAAGTGACAGGTGGTGATAGGGGGTGATTGATGGGTGATTGATGGGTAATTAGTGGGTGTTTAGAGGAGAGAATAGATGTAAACAATGGATTTGGGAGGTGATCTAATGTCGGATCTGCGGGCGATCTATTGGTGTGGGGGGGTGATCAGATTGCCCGCAAGGGGCAGGTTAGGGGCTGATTGATGGGTGTCAGTGACAGGGGGTGATTGACGGGTGATTGACGGGTGATTGACAGGTGATGGACAGGTGATTGACAGGTGATCAGGGGGGATAGATGCATACAGTACATGGGGGGGGGGGTCGGGAGGGGGGGTCTGGGGAGAATCTGAGGGGTGGGGGGTGATCAGGAGGGAGCGGGGGGCAGGGGGGGATAAAAAAAAAAATAGCGTTGACAGATAGTGACAGGGAGTGATTGATGGGTGATTAGGGGGGTGATTGGGTGCAAACAGGGGTCTGGGGGGTGGGCAGGGGGGGTCTGATGGGTGCT
The DNA here is from genome assembly GCF_040937935.1 of Hyperolius riggenbachi. Classification (NCBI taxonomy): domain Eukaryota; kingdom Metazoa; phylum Chordata; class Amphibia; order Anura; family Hyperoliidae; genus Hyperolius; species Hyperolius riggenbachi. The sequence continues at coordinate 343,928,759 of NC_090649.1, read as the reverse complement.
GTGGGCGATCTGGGGCAGGGGGGGGGGAAATCAGTGTGCTTGGTGCAGACTAGGGTGGCTGCAGCCTGCCCTGGTGGTCCCTCGGACATTGGGACCACCAGGGCAGGAGGCAGCCTGTATAATACACTTTGTAAACATTACAAAGTGTATTATACACTTTGTATGCGGCGATCGTCGGGTTAACATCCCGCCGGCGCTTCCGTATGTTGCGGCGGGTGAGCGGCGCCAGGCGGAGGCGGAGGATCGCGTCACGGATGACGCGATCGCTCCGCCCATGCCCATACAAGGACCGCCGCCAATTGTCAATACTGCGGTCCTTGCGGCGTCCACTTCCCGGCCGCCAATTGTATATACGGCGGTCGGGAAGTGGTTAAGTACAAGTAAGAAAACATACTCCAGACCATTATCATTGAAATCATACTCCATTAACATTGCTCTGCAATCATTCAAGTATAGCCTCCCCCGCTGGTCACTCGCTCTCCACAATAGCTCAGGACCAGGCAGCTAAAGTAAACTAAATGCCAGCAGACTTTTCACACGCTGGTTCTCTACCTCCTCCATTCTGACAGCAGCATCTCCTCCACTCATTAGCTAGAAGCCAGCTATCTCCTTTCTTTCTGCTCGGCTTGAATTACCCGGTCTGTTTGGCTCAGCCCTGCCCCTCGCTCAGTGTCACAGAGGAGAGAAGAGGAGGGGCGCTCTCCTCTGTATACACACAGGCAGGAGAGACTGGAGAACAGCGCAGCAGCAAGCTGAATACTGAGAAACAACTGCTGCCGTTCTCCAGTCGCCCAACATTGGCAAAGCGCCCCCCCAGATGCTGACCTACACATAGTCCTTGTGGCACAATTGGTTAGTGCAATTGGATGTTAACTGAAAGGTTGGTGGTTCAAGCCCACCCAGGGATCACCTTGCATTTTGTGCTCAACAGTTGTCCGAAGAAAACCCCAGATAGCCATTTAGCAGCCACAATCTATATAAAGTCCTTGTGGCACAATTGGTTAGTGCATATGGCTGTTAACCGAAAGGTTGGTGGTTCAAGCCCACCCAGGGACACCCTTGCAGTTTTGTGAAAGGAACTAATGTACCCTTCTTAACCTCCCTGGCGTTCTATTAAGATCGCCAGGGCGGCTGCGGGAGAGTTTTTTTTTAATTAAAAAAAAAAACGATTACATGCAGCCATCGCTTTCCTCGTCGCCGTGACGACGAGCGGAGTGACGTCATGGACGTCAGCCGATGTCCTGACGTCAGCGCCTCCGCTGGCGGGAACTGTTTGTTCCGGCTGCGCTGGGCTCAGGCGGCTAGGGGGACCCTCTTTCGCCGCTGCACGCGGCGGATTGCCGCGCTGCGGCGGTGATCAGGTAGCACACGCGGCTGGCAAAGTGCCGGCTGCGTGTGCTCCTTTTTATTTGAGCAAAATCGGCCCAGCAGGGCCTGACCGGCACCCTCCGGCGGTAATGGATGAGCTGAGCTCGTCCAGACCGCTAAGGAGGTTAAACTTGAAGATTGTATACAAATGTAAGCAGACTGCAGAGTGGTGCAGTGGAAGTGTGCTGGGCCCATAACCCAGAGGTTGTTGGATTGAAACCATCCTCTGCTAGGCATGATTTCATTTTTGCACCTCGCTTTATCGCATGGGCAAAACGGTTTCCATAGCCCTGTAAGAGAAAGTGTAATAAGGGCCCTGCCATAACATAGATATTATGGTAGCTAAGACTACTCCTGGGCCTTTATTGTAGTTGAAGAGATGAGACACTTAAAAAAAACAAAACAAAAAAACAGCAAACAGAGAAGCTTCCCCATATTGGAGCATTGGATTTGGTAAAGTCTTACGCCAATGTGTTGTAAGACACAAGTAAGCTTTAGGCTAGCAGGAATGGTTGCATGGCCACCTAGCTTTTCATCCTTCCCAGGCCAGCTAAGCCGGCTTCAGCCTGTAGTGTTGGTAGTACAGTGGTGAGCATAGCTGCACTCCACGCAGTTGACCTGGGTTCAATTCCTAGGTTTGATTCCTGGCTAATGTATGTGAGTGTGCTGTAGTGTTAGCAGTATAGTGGTGAGCATAGCTGCCCTCCATGCAGTTGACCTGGGTTCAATTCCTGGCTAATGTATGTGAGTGTCCTTTTGTCATCCTACAAATCCCGGGTAGACAAGATACTCCTCTTCCTGCTTTTGTCATCCTACAAATCCCGGGAAGACAAGATACTCCTCCTCCGGAGGAGGAGGAGGGAAAGGAAGGGAGGAGGGAAAGGAAGGGAGGAAGGTAAGAGGCGTAAGAGGCTAGAAGGTGTTTTTAAAGGTTAGAAATGGTTTTAAAGCATTTTGAAAGGCACTTCCGGTTTCTCCATCCTAATAGGTCGGATATCCACGGATAATGTGTTCGGATATCCACGTTCATGCTAAAAGTTTGGATTCGGATATCTGGATCTAATGAAAACTTAAAGTGTACCAGAGCTGAAGATATAAGAAAAATCTTACACGCTGCGTCATCCAGCAGCATAGACATGAGTCCCTCACCGTCCTCCTGCAGTCTACCATTCAGCCGTGATTGGCCCCAGTAACTATCTCAGCAGTGCAGTTTCTAGATTAAATTGCTCCCAGGGCGAGTATAAAAAATACGCCCCCCCCCCCCCCCAGCCAAAAAACCCCCACAAACCCACTGCCAGCTGCACTTGGTGCGCCTCTGTCTGCTTTTTATCAGCACATCAATGTTACAGATTGTTACGTGTTGCTGAAAAGCGGACAGAAGTGCACTGGTATGTGCAGGTGCTAAAGAGTTAGGGCCGCTGACACTGTTCCCACCTCTTCAGTGATGTGTTGTGGGCAAGCACAGCATTGCGTGAAGGTAGAAATCAACACACGTGGTGATTGGCTCCTGCCTGCAAGCGGAGGGGTGTTGGGCAAGGGATGCTAGAAGCTGCAGTCATACCTCCCAACTTTTTGAGATGAGAAAGAGGGACAATTTAAAGGGAACCTAAACTGAGAAGGATATGGATTTTTCCTTTTAAAATAATACCAGTTGCCTGACTCTCCTGCTGACCCTGTGTCTCTAGATTAATACTTTTAGCCACAGGCCCTGAACAAGCATGCAGATTAGGTGCTCTGACTGAAGTCAGACTGGGTTAACTGCATGCTTGTTTCAGGTGTGTTATTCAGCCACTACTGCAGCCAAAGAGATCAGCATGACTGCCAGGCAACTGGCATTGCTTAAAAGGAAACATCCATGTCCCTCTCAGTTTAGTTTCCCTTTAAGACATGGGGGGGGGGGGGCTTTCTGGGAGCACTGGTACATTTATAGAAAGGGGAGGGGGGCTTGCTGGGAGCACTGGTACCTTTATAGAAAGGGGAGGGGGGCTTGCTGGGAGCAGTGGTACCTTTATAGAAAGGTGAGGGGGGCTTGCTGGGAGCAGTGGTACCTTTATAGAAAGGGGAGGGGGGCTTGCTGGGAGCAGTGGTACCTTTATAGAAAGGGGGGGGGGCTTGCTGGGAGCAGTGGTACCTTTATAGAAAGGGGAGGGGGGCTTGCTGGGAGCAGTGGTACCTTTATAGAAAGGGGAGGGGGGCTTGCTGGGAGCAGTGGTACCTTTATAGAAAAGGGAGGGTGGCTTGCTGGGAGCAGTGGTACCTTTATACAAAGGGGAGGGTGGCTTGCTGGGAGCAGTGGTACCTTTATAGAAAGGGGAGGGGGGCTTGCTGGGAGCAGTGGTACCTTTATACAAAGGGGAGGGTGGCTTGCTGGGAGCAGTAGTACCTTTATAGAAAGGTGAGGGTGGCTTGCTGGGAGCAGTGGTACCTTTATACAAAGGGGAGGGTGGCTTGCTGGGAGCAGTGGTACCTTTATAGAAAGGGGAGGGGGGCTTGCTGGGAGCAGTGGTACCTTTATACAAAGGAGAGGGTGGCTTGCTGGGAGCAGTAGTACCTTTATAGAAAGGTGAGGGTGGCTTGCTGGGAGCAGTGGTACCTTTATACAAAGGGGAGGGTGGCTTGTTGGGAGCAGTGGTACCTTTATACAAAGGGGAGGGTGGCTTGCTGGGAGCAGTGGTACCTTTATAGAAAGGGGAGGGGGGCTTGCTGGGAGCAGTGGTACCTTTATAGAAAGGGGAGGGTGGCTTGCTGGGAGCAGTGGTACCTTTATAGAAAGGGGAGGGGGCTTGCTGGGAGCAGTGGTACCTTTATAGAAAGGGGAGGGGGGCTTGCTGGGAGCAGTGGTACTGTGATGGAGGACAAAGATAATAAATGGGCCCCCTAATGCTGTGGGGTGGAGGAGGGGTTGTCAGGACAGAGGAGCAGAGCAAGTACTCACAGCATGCAGGCCAGGGGGACACAGGCAGCAGAGACACAGATACAGCCTGCCCGTTCAGATGAGCACTCTCCCCTTCCCCCGACACCATGCTTTGCTGTCTGGACTCGGACTCTCAGGGGGGAGGGGAGAAGCAGCCTGTGACCCTCTCTGCAGGAAGTTATCCCGGGCCAGGCTGTGTGAGCTGCAGGCAAGTGTCATTTCTGCAGCTGTGTTTGCTCTATTCACTGCTCGCCACCATGTGAGTTATAACTGGCCACCTAGCTTCCCTGCATTTTGAAAGAAGCGCTACCCAACCACACTATCATTCATTCCGGCTGGAACCTGCGCCTCCCCCCTTCCCACTGAGAGCAGCCGTATCGGAGAAGAGCTGGGCTAACTACTGACCAGGAGAGAAGAAGCAGCAGGAACCTGGGCAGGAAACCACACGTGGTCTGCAACAAGTCCTATCTTCCTCCTAGGGCACCCCTACAGCTGCAGTACCGCTGCTGTACATCAGTGTCACCACACGCTGGTCATGTGGTGTTCACTTGACGTAGAACACGATCACAGCAGCCAAGGCAACAGGACGCCAGGGAGGAGTCCTACTTCTGCCTGCGCCCTCCTTCTCCTCACTGCCACACTGCGCCCCGGGCGATTGCACGCCCCGCACGTAGCTAAAAACGGCCATGTATCTCAGTCGCATCCAGTCTGGGTCTTCTGCGCATGTGTGGACCTCCCGCACATGCACAGAAGACCCAGACTGGACACGACTGAGACAGTTACTGGGGCTCGTCACGGCTGAACAGCAGACCACGGGAGGATGGTGAGGGACTCACGTGTTTATGCTGCTGGGGGAAGCAGCAGGTAAGTAGCGATTTTTCTTATATCTTCAGCTCTGGTTTACTTTAAGTCCGAATGATGTACATTCAGACAATAAGATGCACCCATTTTTTCACCCCACTCAATGGAGGAAAAAAGTGTGTTTTATTGTTCGAAATATAGGGTAGACACTGATATATAATACAAAATTGGTAAACATGGTAATTAAGGTAAAATAATACTCCACACGTACTCCATAAGCATAAACACACTCCATATACTGTATATCCACATGCACATTCTCTTTCTCCCTCTCTTCACTCGCTTTGTCTGAAGTTCTGCCTCCTCCTTCACTCCTCCTCACCACTCTGATCAAGACTTTTATGGCCATTTTCTGTAGTCCTAAAGAAGTTAGTATAGGACTACTAAAAATGGGCACTGGAGTCTGCATTTGCTGACATTTTTCCGTGTATTATAGAGATGGCCTGAACCGTTCGCCGCCGAACGGTTCCAGGCGAATGTTGGGTGGTTCGCCTTCGCCGGCGAAGGCGAACTTTCCCGGAACTTCGGTTTACCCTCATAATGCTCCATTAAGGTCAACTTTGACCCTCTACATCACAGTCAGCAGGCACATTGTAGCCAATCAGGCTACTGTTACGAGTGGTGGGGACACCGCCACGGTGGAGAGCGGCATGTCCGCAGCTTCCGCATCTCAGCTGGCGGTGGTCCCCTCCTCACAGGCGTACAGTACGCCTCAGTCAGGTCCTTTGGCCGCTCACAGACTCAGGGCTATGTGTGCACGCACCCAGCAGCAGGACCTTTATTGTTTGAGAAGAAGAGTCAGCTGACCCGCCGGTCAGCTGACCTCGGTGAGCACTCTGATTGGCTGGGCTTCTGGGCGGTACTGCTGAATGATCCTTAGCATATAAGGATCTGCCTGTCAGTTGTTCTTCGTCTGTTGTTGCGAATACTTCGTGCTAGCACTCAGACCTTTGATAGCTGTAATCAGTAGTATTCAATACCATTGTATTTCCTCTTGTGTTTTGAACTCTGCCTGTACTTTTGACTATTCTCCTGCCTTCCGATTCTGTACTCCGCATATCTGACCTGTTACCGATTTCTAGCCTGAACCTCTGACTCTGATTTTGCCTCCTGGTTCTGTACCTTACATGTCCGACCCGCTGCCGACCTCGGCTTGTATTTGACCACGATTTTGCCGAACGATTCTGTACCGCTGCTGACCGACCCGTTGCCGACTTTGCTTGTATGACCACTCTCTGTCTGGTGATGGCCTCAGTCACCAAGGGCTATCACCGAAGGAGTACTCCTGAATTACTGTTTGCACCAATCACTTCACGTGTGCAATAAAGTTTTACATTTCCTGTTTGTATATCTGTATTATTTGACGATACTGCAGATCGTGAAATAATCAGAAGTCGTGCACTGCTGACACACATTGTTACATAACAACAGACCAAAATGTCTATGGAAGCACTGTGTAATCAGGTCCAGGCTTTGACCATGGCAGTAAACGACCTAACTGCCACGGTCAATACACAACAGATGCAACTCAATCAACTGTCTGAAGAGATACGCGTTTTACAGACTCCTACATTACCAGTGCAACCCTCTCCTGTTGTGGAACCGAGAATGCCTCTCCCAGAGAGATTCTCAGGTCACAATTCAGATTTTAGGAACTTTAAGAATCGTTGTTTGTTGTATTTTGAAATGCGACCCATATCTTCAGGTTCAGAAAGAAAGAGGGTAACCTTTATTAAAACCATGTTGTCTGGGGACTCCCAAACTTGGGCCTACAGTCTACCAGACGGTCATGATGCATTGACTTCAGTGCAGGAGTTTTTTAAAACAATGGCGATAATTTATGACGACCCTGATATTGCGGTTACAGCTGAAAGGAAATTAAAAACCCTTGGCAGGGACATAACACTGTGGAGACCTACACAGCGGAGTTTAGGAAGTTGGCGGTTTCGGCTAGATGGGGACAAGTTGCTCAGTTAGATTGTTTTTTGACAGGTCTGTCAGACCCAGTATCAGATGTGATGATTAGTCCTCCTGAGCCAAAGGCGGTGGATGAAGCGATCTCCTTGGCTGTCAAAATTGATCGCCGTATCCACTACCAGAAACAGAGTAGATCTAGAATCTCTGTTAAAACTGTTCCCATTATCTGTTCCCACTCCTATTCCTCAAGATGAACCGATGCAGATCGGTCATTCCAAGTTGTCGGAATTGGAAAAGAACAGGAGAAGGAAAGAGGGTCTTTGCCTGTACTGCGCTGAGAAGGGGCATCTTGTGCAAAATTGTCCCAAGAAGTTGGAAAACTTCTCCGCCTAGGCGTAGCTAGAGGTACTACCCTAGGCAAGCCAGTTCTACCTCTACCTGATGAAAGATTATTACTGCCCTCTTCTATAACTTGGGGCGATCGAGTTTTAGCTACCCAAGCATTTATAGATTCAGGCTCAGCAGCTAATTTTATTGATTTGGATTTTGTTCATAAGTAGGGGATTCCCAATCTCCCATTGGACAGGCAAATTTTTGTCACCGCAGTTGATGATTCCCCTTTACAGGATAGACAACCCCTCTCTCAAACTCCTGTTCTTTCATGTCATGTGGGGGTGTTACACAAGGAAGAAATTCAATTTTATATCCTGAAAATGGCCACCTCTACAGTGATTCTTGGAATGCCTTGGTTGTGCAGACACTCTCCTTAGATAGACTGGAGCTCTGGCCAATTGTTAAGCTGGTCTCCATATTGTCATCATCATTGTATGGAGAGAGTTGCTGTATGTGCTACCAAGATTCATGTAGAGGGTGTACCACCTCAGTTTTCTGATGTATTCTGTCCAAAATCGGCAGACAAACTTCCCCCACACCGGAGTTTTGATTGCCCAATTGAACTGAGGCCTGGTACCATGCCCCCGAGAGGCCACCTTTATAACCTCTCAGGTCCAGAAAAGGTCACTATGCGAGATTATATCAAAGAGAATCTTGCTAAAGGCTTTATTCGCCCTTCTAAGTCCCCTGCAGGGGCAGGATTCTTTTTTGTACAGAAAAAGGATGGTGGGTTACGCCCATGTATTGATTACAGGGAATTAAATAAAATCACTATAAAAAAACGTTATCCTTTTCCTCTCATTGGTGATTTGTTTTCAAAAATCACCAACGCTAGTATTTTTTTCTAAACTGGACCTGCGAGGGGCATATAATCTTGTTCGTATCTGAAAGGGTGATGAATGGAAGACGGCATTCAACATACCCGATGGGCATTATGAATACCTTGTTATGCCCTTCGGGTTGTGTAATGCACCGGCAGTTTTTCAGGAACTTGTTAACGAGATCTTTAGGGAGGTTTTGGGCCGCTTTGTTCTAGTGTATCTAGATGACATACTGATTTATTCTAAGAGTTTATCGGAACATCGTGAACATGTTAGATTCGTCTTACAGAAACTCAGGCAAAACAGTTTGTATGTTAAACTTGAAAAATGTATCTTTGAAGTGACTGAGGTACCCTTTCTGGGGTACGTCCTTTCTACCTCAGGCTTGACTATGGACCCTGAAAAGGTTTCTGCAGTGCTGGAATGGCCTCAGCCCACTGGGTTGAAGGCACTCCAGAGATTTCTGGGGTTCGCCAAATATTACAGGAAATTTATTAAGGGCTTTTCCTCAGTGGTGTCTCCACTTACTGACCTCACTAAGAAAGGGGCTGACACCTACAATTGGTCAAAGGAGGCCCATGTTGCTTTTTCATTGTTGAAAAAATTATTTTGCTCCGCTCCTATTCTCCGTCATGTGGATGTCAGCTGTCCCTTTATTGTGGAGGTGGATGCGTCTGAGATAGGGGTAGGGGCAGTTCTGTCCCAGCATTTGGGATATCAGGGCCGTTTGCACCCATGCGGATTCTTTTCCTGCAAGTTTTCTCCTGCAGAAAAGAATTACGATATCGGGAACAGAGAGTTGTTAGCCATTAAATTGGCCTTTGAGGAGTGGCGGCATTGGCTGGAGGGAGCTGAGCATGTTATTACGGTGTACACAGATCATAAGAACCTGGAGTACATTGAGGGGACTAAAAGACTCAATCCTAGACAAGCTCGATGCTCCCTATTTTTCTCCAGGTTCAGATTTATAATTACGTATAAACCAGAGAGCAAAAATGTTAAGGCTGACGCCTTGTCCAGGTGTTTTGAACCCGAGATGGTTCAACCTTCAAAACCCGTGAACATTTTGCCAGACAATGTTGTGCTTGCCGCCACAGAAACTAGAGAAGATTTGATGGCCATTCTGGAATCATTTCAGCAGGATTCCCCAGAGGGAAAACCTGAGGAGTGTTGTTTGTACCCCTGCATTTACGGCTTCAAATTTTGCAGTTGTTTCATAACGATAAGAATGCAGGACACCCAGGAATTGCTAGAACACAAGAACTATTGTCAAGATGTGTTTGGTGGCCATCAATTGGACTGGATTGTAGGTAGTTTGTAATAGCATGTACTGTCTGTGCTAAAAACAAACCTTTCAGACAGGCGCCTGCAGGTACTTTACAGCCACTTTGTAACGATTGTGTAATTATTTCCGTGGTCAGCGCACAGGATGCGCGCTGACACTGCGGAAATCCTCCACAAGCGTATAATCTGAGAGAACCCAGCAATGGTGCTATGCACCTGTAGAGGGGAATTCCTGCCGGCAGATGGAGCTGTGGAGAACAGAGGAACAACCCCTCTGTACTGCCACAGATGCCAGATAGGAATTGTACAAGGGGAAGCAATGCAGGGCAAGATAGCCCTTAAAGAGAGAGAGCACAGAGACAGGATGTATGTGTGTCCACCAATCTAGTCGCCACCCAGCGATGATGAACACACAACAGTGAAGACCAAGTGGGAAAGTAATCGCAAGAGATGGCGATTGCTAACAGCGACACAAGACTGAATAAGCACAGAGAAGGAATGTATGTATGTCCACCAATCTAGTCGCCACCCAGCGACGACGAACACACAACAGCGGAAACCAAGTGAGAACGCAATCACAAGAGATGACGATTGCCAACAGGGAAACAAGACTGAATAAGCACAGAGATAGAATGTATGTGTGTCCACCAATCTAGTCGCCACCCAGCGACGGTGAACACACAACAACGGAAACGAAGTGGGAACGCAATCGCAAGAGTGGCGATTGCCAATAGAGACACAAGACCAAATTAGACAGAGCACAAGTGTAGCAGGAAAGACATAACAATAACAATGATCAGATCGTCAAGGAAAATAACAAACGCTAGCTAAACGCAAACACCGCACTCATTCGCAACAGCGAACGCGTTTAAGCACGATCACCGCGCGTTAGGCGCCCAGTGATAAGCGTGCCACCCTAACTAACCAATGAAACACAAACACGAAATAGAGAACGTGAACGCTTGCTAAATGATCCAGGAAGACAAACAGATGGGGCTACCAGTAGCAACCGCTGCTCTGGTTACCACCCCTAAGGCAGAATACAGAAGGAACCACTGCCACTACCGTTAGGGCGAGTGCGATCCAAACAGATAGAACAATTTCCTGTCGACCGCCACTGGTGACAAGACAATCGCAAGACAGAACGATTCACAATCGCCAACCGCTGGCGACAGTGCAATCGCACAGACAAAACAGATAATACAACCTGACTGCACTAGAAGGGATGCCTAGTGCAGTCCCAAGGAATTACTCTAAGATAATCTTAGCAAACAATAGCAAAGGCTGACACTCCAGGTCAGCCTTTCTCAACCTTTTTACCCTGGAGGAACCGTGCAAATAACTTTCGGATCTCAAGGAACCCCTGCAAGCATTTTTTTAATCTCTAGGAACCCCTGCATTTATTTTTTCCGGAGGCATGGTCTTTAAAAGTAGTTGAGGCTGTTAATTTCACTAACTCCTATTACACTGCCACTCATTACACTGTGTTTATTATTATTCTGACCCCCAATTTAGTGTTTCTTTTTACAGTGCCCCCTATTATAATGTGCTTTATTATACTTCCTCCACGATGGGGAAAAATGCCAAGGAACCCCTGCAGAGTCCTCAAGGAACCCTGGGGTTCCAGGGAACCCTGGTTGAGAAAGCCTGCTCCAGGTGTTAGCAGGAACAAACCATCATGACCAGCAAAGGACTCTGGGAGAACATGGTATTTATACTGCAAGCCTTCAAAGGAGGCAACTAGGCAATTTGCATGACAAGTATATGCAAATTCCTCAGCAGCAGAGCAGGTCTGAAACTTGCAAAGTGAAGACAGGTCTCTTTTCCAGAAACCTGCAGCTCTCAGACTTAAGGAATGGTCAAACAGCTGTCTGCCTGTGCAGACAGCTGAGCGGATCATTACACACTTCCTGTACCTGAGGAGTCATGGACGCACATATCCATGGACTTCATTGGTGAACTTCCCGATCTGAAGGGATGACTGTCATTTGGGTCGTGGTAGACCGTTTTAGTAAAATGGCCCACTTTGTTCCATTGGAAGGTCTCCCGTCGGCTCAAAAGTTGGCAGATCTGTTTGTGCATCATGTTTTCCGTTTGCACGGGATTCCAGAAAACGGGGTGTCAGACAGAGGAGTCCAATTTGTATCAAGATTCTGGTGGGCATTTTGTCAACATGTGGGGATGGATCTGTCATTTTTCATCTGGATACCATCCACAGACAAATGGGCAGACTGAAAGAGTTAATCAGTCTTTGGAACAGTTCCTTCGGTGTTATGTGTCTGATTCACAACATGAATAGGCAAAATTCCTTCCATTTGCGGAATTTGCACATAATAATCTTAGAAACGCATGCTCAGGGTTCACTCTTTTTCAGGTAGTCACTGGTAGAACACCTACATTTTCTCCCTTGCCGGTGGTGGCTTCTCCGTTCCCTGCTCTGGAAGACTGGCAGGGGTCTTTGAAAAGAATTTGGACTTTAGTGAAGGCCAATTTGGAAAAAGCCTTTGGGATTCAAAAGAAACAGGCAGACAAGAAACGTTCTTCAGAATGGGAATTCGAACCAGGTGATATGGTGTAGGTCTCTACACGGCATATTGCCTTAAGGCAACCCTCAGCCAAGTTAGGACCCAGATTCATAGGCCCATACCGTGTCTGAGAAGATTAATAATGTAACTTACAAAGTGACTCTGCCGGCTAGTATGAAAGGAGTCAAGTCATTTCACTCCTCAAGGGGGGGGTTACTGTTACGAGTGGCGGGGACACCGCCATGGCAGAGATCGGCATGTCCGCCGCATCTGCATCTCAGCTGGCGGCGGTCCCCGCCTCGCAGGCATACAGTACGCCTCAGTCAGGTCCTTCGGCCGCTCACAGACTCAGGGCTACGCGTGTGCGTGCCCAGCGGCAGGACCGTTATTGTTTGAGAAGAAGAGTCAGCTGACCCGCCGGTCAGCTGACCTTGGTGAGCACTCTGATTGGCTGAGCTTCTGGATGGTACTGCTGAATGATCCTTAGCATATAAGGATCTGCCTGTCAGTTGTTCTTTGTCTGTTGTTGTGAATACTTCGTGTTAGCGCTCAGACCTTTGATAGCTGTAATCAGTAGTATTCAATTCCATTGTATTTCCTCTTGTGTTTTGAACTCTGCCTGTACTTTTGACTATTCTCCTGCCTTCCTATTCTGTACTCCGCTTATCTGACCTGTTGCCGATTTCTAGCCTGAACCTCTGACTCTGATTTTGCCTCCTGGTTCTGTACCTTACATGTCCGACCCGCTGCCGACCTCGGCTTGTATTTGTTCTGGGTCCAGTGCTCTTCAATTTATTTATTAATGACCTAGTAGATGCAGTAGTGAGCAATGTTGCTATTTTTGCAGATGATACAAAATTGTGCAGAATCATCAACTCTCAAGAAGATAGTGTCATATTGCAACAGGATCTGGATAGGATGGCTATATGGGCACATACATGGCAGATGAAATTCAATGTTGACAAATGTAAGGTCATGCATTTTGGACGTACTAATGATCTAGCACCATACAAAATAAATGGGATACAGTTGGGGACATCAAACTTGGAGAAGGACTTAGGAGTACTCATTGACAACAAGTTAAATAATCGTACTCAATGCCAAGCAGCTGCAGCTAAAGCTAACAAAATTTTGGGATGCATTAAAAGGGAAATAAAAACTCGAGATGCTAGCATAATATTGCCCCTGTTTAACTCTCTAGTAAGGCCACATCTGGAATATGGAATTCAGTTCTGGGCACCACATTACAAAAAAGATATTGCAGTTTTAGAGCAGGTGCAGAGACGAGCAACAAAATTGATGCGTGGGATGGAAGGTCTCACTTATCGAGAAAGGTTAGATAAACTGGGTTTATTTAGTCTAGAGAAAAGACGCCTTAGAGGGGATCTAATTAACATGTATAAATACATCAGAGGGCAATATAATACCTTGGCGGATGAGCTTTTTGTCCCTAGGCCTTCTCAAAGGACTAGAGGACATGATCTGCGCATGGAGGAAAAACGTTTTAACCATTTATTTAGGAAAGGGTTCTTTACAGTAAGAGTGATTAAGATGTGGAATGCATTGCCACAGGAAGTCGTTATGGCAAACTCTATACCTGCATTTAAAGGGGGCTTAGATGCTTTCCTTGCGTTGAAAGACATCCATGGCTACAATTACTAGGTAATGCCTAATGATGTTGATCCAGGGATTTTATCTGATTGCCATCTGGAGTCGGGAAGGAACTTTCCCCTTTAGGGGCTAATTGGACCATGCCTTGTAAGGGTTTTTTCGCCTTCCTCTGGATCAACAGGGATATGTGAGGGAGCAGGCTGGTGTTGTACTTTATACTGGTTGAACTCGATGGACGTATGTCTTTTTTCAACCAAAATAACTATGTAACTATGTAACTATGATTCTGTACCGCTGCTGACCGACCCGTTGCCGAGTTTGCTTGTACGACCACTCTCTGTCTGGTGATAGCCTCAGTCGCCAAGGGCTATCACCGAAGGAGTACTCCTGAATTACTGTTTACACCAATCACTACACTTGTGCAATAAAGTTTTACATTTCCTGTTTGTATATCTGTATTATTTGACGATACTGCAGATCGTCGAATAATCAGATATCGGAAGTTGTGCTGACACACATTGTTACAGCTACACTCAGTCCTGGAGCACCCCCCCCCCCCCCCGTATATATGGCAGGGAGCGCTGGCCATTACACTCACTCGTGTGCCTGCAATAGTGAGAGAAGGGCAAGCTGCTGGCAGACTCTCATAGGGAAAGATTAGTTAGGCTCTTGTAGGCTTGTTAGTTTGCTCCTGGCTGATTCTTATTGCTAAAATAGCACCCAACAACAGCTCTTTTGAGAGCTGAAATTGCTATCCGCCAGCGCAGCCAGCTGAGCGGATCCTAACACACAGTATGAATTACAAAAGCTGTCTATGCAGCACAAGTGTCAGTGGGACACACAGAAAAAAAAATAGATCACAATAGCAATACCCATTATTGCACTTGCGTTGCATAGACAGCTTTTGTAATCCATACTGTGTGTGTGCCACTGCCAGTGCCAGGCAGCCCAGGCCCAGCACATTCAGACAGTGACTACCTGTGTCAGTCAGCTGCACATTGTGTAATACCCATTACTGCACTTGTGTTGCATAGACAGCTTTTGTAATTCATACTGTGGAGTGTGGTAGTTACCTCCGCAGCGGGGAGCGGTGAGGCCACCGCTTCTGCGTCTGATGCGACCGTGGACCTCGCCGCGTCCTTTCAGTCATTTCCATCAGGCAGAACAGGTCTCTCCAGGGTACATCTGAGCAGAGCAGCGCACGCACGCGCCGGGAGTCAGGACCTTTATGCTTTGAGGAGGCGGGTCAGCTGACCTACCGGTCAGCTGACAGTGCGGGACTGATCACCGCTGCTGATTGGTTGAAGTTCGCTGGGCGGAGCCTGGGGATTACCAGTCTGTATTTAAGACCTGGATCTTCAGTGGTTCGTTGTCTGCTGTTGCTGATACTTTGCGGTTAAGCTCTCAGACCTTAGTCAGTTCCGTGTGTGTTTGATCCGGCAGTACCCCGGGGATTCACACTTAGCTTAGGAAAACCATATCATTGTATATTGTTTATTGTGTATGACTCTTAGCCTGAAATCTTGACTCTTCTCTCTGCCTCTCGATTCTGTACTCTGCTTATCTGATTGTTGCCGACCTCAGCCCGACCTCGATTCCGATATTGCCTCCTTATTCTGTACCTAAACTCATCTGATCTGTTGCCAACCCCGGCCTGTTTACGCTCTACGTTTTTGCCTGACGATTCTGTATTGCTGCCTGACCGACCTGTTACCAACTCTACCTGTACGACCACTCTTCCAGCGATAGTCCCTACAGCCAAGGGCTATCACATAGGAGAACTCCTGTGTTATATTGTGCACAAAAACACGTGTGATCACACTCTGAATAAAATACCGACTTTTGCGCTGTTAGAGCTATTACTGATCATTACATAACAGCAGACCAAAAATGTCAATGGAGGCGCAGGTTCAGGCGTTAACTGTAGCTGTCAAACAGTTAACTGCCACAGTGGCATCTCAGCAGGCTCAGATAAATCTCTTGTCTGAGACTGTAAATAGACCTCAGAGAGTTGAATCATCATTGCCTCCCTCGCCTGTCCGTGAGCCCAAGATGGCACTCCCTGAGAAATTTTCAGGTCACAAGTCGGATTTTCGAAATTTTCGAAATTGATGTTTGTCATACTTTGAAATGAGGCCCATTTCGTCAGGTTCTGAATTACAGCAGGTAACGCTCATTAAGACACTTTTAAGTGGGGACTCGCAAACCTGGGCTTACAATCTCCCTGTTGATCATGAGGCCTTAGGGTCTTTTCAGACTTTCTTTAAGGCAATGGCGGTCATATATGATGACCCTGATGTGGCCGCCACGGCAGAAAGAAAGTTAAAGAGACTCCGCCAGGGGCATGGCACGGTGGAAGATTATGCCTCAGAGTTTAGGAAGTGGGCTGTCTCTTCCAGATGGGAACATTACGCCTTACTCAATTGTTTTCTCTCGGGGCTATCTGAGTCAGTTTCTGACATCATGCTCAGCCACCCCGAACCCAAAACACTTGATGAGGCCATTTCTTTGGCAGTCAAGAAAGACCGCAGGGTACATTACCATAGACAGGGCAGATCTCGTACTATCCCCAGAACAGTTTCTTCCATTCCTTTGGTCATGACTACTTCGGATGAGCCTATGCAGATCGGCCATTTGAAATTGTCGGAAGCTGAAAAGACCAAAAGAAGGAAAGAGGGTCTCTGTTTATACTGTGGGGAGAAAGGTCATTTCATTCAGAACTGCAGTAAGAAAGCGGAAAACTTCTCCGCCTAGGTGTAGTTGGAGGTACTACCCTAGGCAAACCTGTTCTACCTACTAACATTTCTAAGATTTTGTTGCCATGTTCTATTTCATGGAGGAATCAAGTTTTTTCTGCTCAGGCCTTCATCGACTCTGGCTCTGCAGCTAACTTTATTCATTTGGATCTGGCCTCTAAGTGGGAAATTCCCATTCTTGCCATTAAGAGACAGGTCTATGTTACAGCAATTGATGATTCCCCATTGATGATTGCAATTGATGATTCCCCACAGAACAAGCAACCACTCTCACAAACTCCTCTTCTCACCTGTCGTATTGGGGTATTGCATAGGGAGGAATTATCATTTTATGTTTTAAAAATGTCTACCTCTATGATTGTCCTGGGGCTCCCGTGGTTACGTCAGCACTCACCTCAGATTGACTGGAACACCGGACACTTGTTGTCTTGGTCTCCCGCTTGTCAAGATACTTGTCTAGAGAAATTTACCCTGTGTTCCACTGAAGTTCAGGTAGAAGGTGTCCCTCCTCCGTATGTAACCTATTCTGACGGTTTTTGTCCCAGAGCTGCTGATAAAATTCCTCCTCATCGGGAATTTGATTGTCCCATTGATTTAAGATCAGGTACCATGCCTCCCTGGGGACACCTCTCAGGTCCAGAACAGGTAGCCATGAAAGAATACATTAAGGAGAACCTGGAGAAAGGTTTCATCTGTCCTTCCAAATCCCTAGCAGGGCGGGATTCTTCTTTGTTCAAAAAAAGGATGGTGGACTCCATCCATGCATTGACTATAGAGCTTTGAACAAGATGGCTATTCCTAATTGCTACCCCCTGCCACTGATTGACGATTTGTTTGCACAACTAGAGTTCATTCTGAATGACAAAGGCTATGACATTGTGGGAATAACCGAGACATGGATGGATGAAAGCCATGACTGGATAGCTAATTTAAAAGGATACAATGTGTTTAGGAGGGATAGAACAGGGAAAAAAGGTGGAGGGGTTTGTCTCTTTGTTAAGAATTCTCTTACAGCTGTCCTCAACGATGAGATGGAGGAAGATTGCGAAGATGTGGAGTCCGTTTGGGTAAATATTCATGGTGGAAATAAAAGTTGCCAATTGCTTATTGGGGTATGCTACAGGCCACCTCTTATTAATGAAGCTGCAGAACTGCGATTACTGCAGCAGATTGAAAAAGCTGCAGGTAAAAATGAGGTCATATTTATGGGTGACTTCAACTTTCCAGACATTGACTGGAGTATTGAAGCTAACCATTCTGGTAAAAGCAGCAGATTTCTGGCAGCACTACAGGACAATTACTTGACTCAAATGGTAACTGAACCAACTAGGGGGAATGCGTTACTGGATCTGATCATTTCTAATAGACCAGATAATGTATCAAATGTGCAGGTTCAAGAACATTTGGGAAATAGTGATCACAACATGATAACGTTTGAGCTGGTGACTGATAGGCCACGGGGCAGCGGGACCACTAAAACTATGAATTTTAGAAAAGCAAAGTTCACTCAAATTAGGCAGGCACTAAGTTTGGTGAACTGGGATAATGTACTACAAGGGGAAGACACTGAAGGGAAATGGCAAGCTTTTAAAATTATACTCAATCAATACTGTAGTATGTATATCCCATATGGAAACAAAATGTCTAGGAATAAAAAAAGGCCTCTATGGATGAATAGAAAGGTTAAAGATAAAATTAAGTGGAAAAAGAATGCCTATAAGGTCTTAAAACAGGAGGGGACCGAGGCTGCACTAAGCAATTATAAGGAGTGCAATAAAAATTGTAAAAAAGAAATTAGGCAGGCAAAGATTGAAGCTGAAAAACAAATCGCTAAGGATATCAAATCTAACCCAAAAAAGTTTTACAAGTACATTAACTCTAAAAAAAGAAAGGTTGACTGTATAGGACTCCTAAAGGATGAGGATGGGAACTCAATGGTGGATGACCAAGGTAAGGCAGAGTTATTAAATGCTTTCTTTGCTTCTGTCTTCACAAAAGAAACAGCACTGTTGCAAACTACAGAGGCGGAAGAGTCTCAATCTTCTAACTGTAATATTAAATACTTAACGCAGGAAGAAGTGAAGGCAAGACTAAATAAATTAAAAATAGACAAGGCACCTGGCCCGGATGGCATGCATCCTCGGGTCCTAAGGGAATTAAGTTCAGTTATAGATAAACCCCTTTATCTTATCTTTTGTGACTCTCTTGCAACTGGCAGAGTCCCAGTGGATTGGCGTACAGCCCACGTTTTCCCATTATTTAAGAAGGGCAAAAAATCTGATCCAGGAAATTATAGACCTGTAAGTTTAACATCAGTTGTATGCAAACTATTTGAGGGGTTACTAAGAGATACTATACATGACTTCATAGTAGAAAATAATCCTATTTCTCAGCATCAACATGGGTTTACTAAAGACAGGTCCTGTTTGACTAACATGCTCAGCTTTTATGAGGTAGTGAATGCTAATATGGATATTGGGAATGCTGTAGATGTGATATACTTGGACTTTGCAAAGGCCTTCGACACTGTTCCCCACAAAAGTCTGGTGCAAAAGTTGAGGATGCAAGGACTGGGGAAGAGTCTGTGTTCATGGATAGGGAACTGGCTAATGGACAGAAAACAAAGAGTTGTGGTCAATGGATCGTACTCAAAATGGGAGACTGTTAGCAGTGGGGTCCCACAGGGGTCTGTTCTGGGTCCAGTGCTCTTCAATTTATTTATTAATGACCTAGTAGATGCAGTAGTGAGCAATGTTGCTATTTTTGCAGATGATACAAAATTGTGCAGACTCATCAACTCTCATGAAGATAGTGTCATATTGCAACAGGATCTGGATAGGATGGCTATATGGGCACATACATGGCAGATGAAATTCAATGTTGACAAATGTAAGGTCATGCATTTTGGACGTACTAATGGTCTAGCACCATACAAAATAAATGGGATACAGTTGGGGACATCAAACTTGGAGAAGGACTTAGGAGTACTCATTGACAACAAGTTAAATAATCGTACTCAATGCCAAGCAGCTGCAGCTAAAGCTAACAAAATTTTGGGATGCATTAAAAGGGAAATAAAAACTCGAGATGCTAGCATAATATTGCCCCTGTTTAACTCTCTAGTAAGGCCACATCTGGAATATGGAATTCAGTTCTGGGCACCACATTACAAAAAAGATATTGCAGTTTTAGAGCAGGTGCAGAGACGAGCAACAAAATTGATGCGTGGGATGGAAGGTCTCACTTATCGAGAAAGGTTAGATAAACTGGGTTTATTTAGTCTAGAGAAAAGGCGCCTTAGAGGGGATCTAATTAACATGTATAAATACATCAGAGGGCAATATAATACCTTGGCGGATGAGCTTTTTGTCCCTAGGCCTTCTCAAAGGACTAGAGGACATGATCTGCGCATGGAGGAAAAACGTTTTAGCCATTTATTTAGGAAAGGGTTCTTTACAGTTAGAGTGATTAAGATGTGGAATGCATTGACACAGGAAGTCGTTATGGCAAACTCTATACCTGCATTTAAAGGGGGCTTAGATGTTTTCCTTGCGTTGAAAGACATCCATAGCTACAATTACTAGGTAATGCCTAATGATGTTGATCCAGGGATTTTATCTGATTGCCATCTGGAGTCGGGAAGGAATTTTTCCCTTTAGGGGCTAATTGGACCATGCCTTGTAAGGGTTTTTTCGCCTTCCTCTTGATCAACAGGGATATGTGAGGGAGCAGGCTGGTGTTGTACTTTATACTGGTTGAACTCGATGGACGTATGTCTTTTTTCAACCAAAATAACTATGTAACTATGTAACTATGTAACTATGTAAGTTTCTGGCGCGCAAGTATTCTCTAAATTGGCCTTGAGAGGGGCATACAACTTGATTCGAATTAGGCAAGGGGATGAATGGAAGACAGCCTTCAACACACCTGATGGGCATTACGAATACTTGGTGATGCCCTTCGGGTTGTGTAATGCCCCCGCAGTTTTTTAGGAATTTATAAATTAAATCTTTAGAGAGGTTTTGGGTCGTTTTATTGTCGTGTATTTAGACGACATCCTGATCTTCTCCAAGAGCCTCAGGGAACACAGGGAGCACGTTAAATATGTTCTGGAAAGACTTAGACAGAATTGTCTCTATGCAAAACTTGAAAAATGTTTATTTGAGGTGTCAGAAGTTGCACTTTTGGGATACATTATCTCTGTTAATGGTCTCTCTATGGATCCCAAAAAGGTCACTGCAGTATTGGATTGGCCGCAAACCCATTGGGTTGAAGGCCCTGCAACGTTTTGTAGGGTTCGCTAACTATTATAGAAAATGTATTGAGGGCTTCTCCTCTGTGGTTTCTCCTCTCACCAACCTGACCAAAAAGGGGGCGGATACCTATACTTGATCAGAAGAAGCCTGTAAAGCGTTTGTGCAACTTAAGACACTATTTTGTGCTGCTCCCATTTTACACCATGTGGATGTAACCCGCCCTTTTATTGTAGAAGTAGATGCCTCCGAGGTTGGAGTGGGGGCTGTACTCTCTCAGTATTCTGGTTCGCAGGGACGGTTGCATCCGTGTGCGTTCTTTTCTTGCAAGTTTTCACCAGCAGAAAAGAACTATGACATCGGTAACAGGGAACTTCTGGCCATAAATATGGCGTTTGAGGAGTGGCGACATTGGTTTAGAAGGGGCAGAACATGTGATTACGGTATACACCGACCATAAGAATTTGGAACATATCAAAGGAGCAAAGAGGCTCAACCCAAGACAGGCTAGGTGGGCACTCTTCTTCTTAAGAACGTTCTTAAGAACGTTAAAGCCGATGCTCTGTCCCGATGTTTTGAACCTGAGACAGTCCAGCCCTCACTCCCAGTTAATATCTTGCCAGAAAAAGTGGTGATTTCAGCTACTGAACCCATAGAAGACCTGACAGCCACTCTGCTGCCTTATCAGACTGATGCTCCTGAGGGTAGGCCAGATGGGGTATTGTTTGTCCTCTACATTTGAATCTCCAAGTTTTGCATATGTTTCACAATCACAAAAATGCAGGGCATCCTGGTAGTAGCAGAACGGAAGAATTATTGTCTCGCAGTGTGTAGTGGCCTCCGTTAAAAAACGATTGCAAGGAATTTGTAAATTCCTGTACGGTCTGTGCTCGCAGCAAGGCCTCGAGACAGGCACCTGCAGGAACACTGCAATCCTTGCCAGTGCCCACAGAGCCATGGACCCACATATCCATGGACTTTGTGGGGGAACTCCCTGCCTCAGAAGGGTACACAGTGATTTGGGTGGTCGTGGACCACTTCAGCAAGATGGTTTACTTTGTGCCTTTGAAGAAGCTTCCCTCAGCTCAGGAGCTAGCGGACCTTTTTATTAACCACATCTTCCGCTTACATGGGATACCAGTTAATATAGTCTCTGATAGGGAAGTACAGTTCGTGTCTAAGTTTTGGCGAGCATTCTGCCAACATCTAGGCCTAACCTTGTCCTTCTCCTCAGGTTACCACCCTCAAACCAATGGCCAGACTGAAAGGATGAACCAGTCATTAGAGCAGTTTCTGCGTTGTTATGTGGCTGAGTCCCAACATGAATGGGTGAAGTTTCTCTCCTTCGCTGAGTTTTCCCATAATAATCTCCGGCATGCCTCCTCGGGTTTTTCTCCGTTTCAGGTGGTTACAGGAAAGGCACCCAAATTTTGTCCGTTACCAGCGACTAATTCTCTTTTTCCTCCATTAGAGGGCTGGCAAAATTCATCTAAGAGAATTTGGTCATTGGTAAGAGCCAATCTGGAGAGGGCCTTTAACCACTTGAGGACCGTGGGCTTTACCCCCCTTAAGGACCGGCCACTTTTTTTCCATTCAGACCACTGCAGCTTTCACGGTTTATTGCTCGCTCATACAACCTACCACCTAAATGAATTTTGGCTCCTTTTCTTATCACTAATAAAGCTTTCTTTTGGTTCTATTTGATTGCTCCTGCGATTTTTACTTTTTATTATATTCATCAAAAAAGACATGAATTTTGGCAAAAAAATGATTTTTTTAACTTTCTGTGCTGACATTTTTCAAATAAAGTAAAATCTCTGTATACATGCAGCGCGAAAAATGTGGACAAACATGTTTTTGATCAAAAAAACCCCATTCAGTGTATATTTATTGGTTTGGGTAAAAGTTTTAGCGTTTACAAACTATGGTGCAAAAAGTGAATTTTCCCATTTTCAAGCATCTATGACTTTTCTGACCACCTGACATGTTTCACGAGGGGCTAGAATTCCAGGATAGTATAAATACCCCCCAAATGACCCCATTTTGGAAAGAAGACATCCCAAAGTATTCACTGAGAGGCATAGTGAGTTCATAGAAGATATTAATTTTTGTCACAAGTAAGCGGAAAATGACACTTTGTGACAAAAAAAAAAAAAAAGTTTCCATTTCTTCTAACTTGCGACAAAAAAAAAAAATGAAATCTGCCATGGACTCACCATGCCCCTCTCTGAATACCTTGAAGTGTCTAATTTCCAAAATGGGGTCATTTGTGGGGTGTGTTTACTGTCCTCGCATTTTGGGGGGTGCTAATTTGTAAGCACCCATGTAAAGCCTAAAGGTGCTCATTGGACTTTGGGCCCCTTAGCGCAGTTAGGCTGCAAAAAAGTGCCACATATGTGGTATTGCCGTACTCAGGAGAAGTAGTATAATGTGTTTTGGGGTGTATTTTTACACATACCGATGCTGGGTGGGAGAAATATCTCTGTAAATGACAATTTTTTAATTTTTTTACACACAATTGTCCATTTACAGAGATCTTTCTCCCACTCAGCATGGGTATGTGTAAAAATACACCCCAAAACGCATTATACTACTTCTCCTGAGTACGGCGATACCACATGTGTGGCACTTTTTTGCACCCTAACTGCGCTAAGGGGCCCAAAGTCCAATGAGTACCTTTAGGATTTCACAGGTCATTTTGAGAAATTTAGTTTCAAGACTACTCCTCACGGTTTAGGGCCCCTAATTTGCCAGGACAGCATAGGAACCCCACAAATGACCCCATTTTAGAAAGAAGACACCCCAAGGTATTCCGTTAGTAGTACGGTGAGTTCATAGAAGATTTTATTTTTTGTCACAAGTTAGCGGAAAATGACACTTTGTGAAAAAAAACAATAAAAATCAATTTCCGCTAACTTGTGACAAAAAATAAAATCTTCTATGAACTCACCGTACTCCTAACGGAATACCTTGGGGTGTCTTCTTTCTAAAATTGAGTCATTTGTGGTGTTCCTATACTGTCCTGGCATTTTAGGGGCCCTAAACCGTGAGGAGTAGTCTTGAAACAAAATTTCTCAAAATGAGCTGTGAAATCCTAAAGGTACTCATTGGACTTTGGGCCCCTTAGCGCAGTTAGGGTGCAAAAAAGTGCCACACATGTGGTATCGACGTACTCGGGAGAAGTAGTACAATGTGTTTTGGGGTGTATTTTTACACATACCCATGCTGGGTGGGAGAAATAACTCTGTAAATGGACAATTGTGTGTAAAAAAATTAAAAAATTGTCATTTACAGAGATATTTCTCCCACCCAGCATGGGTATGTGTAAAAATACACCCCAAAACACATTATACTACTTCTCCTGAGTACAGCGATACCACAAATGTGGCACTTTTTTGCACCCTAACTGCGCTAAGGGGCCCAAAGTCCAATGAGTACCTTTAGGATTTCACAGGTCATTTTTGTTTCAAGACTACTACTCACGGTTTAGGGCCCCTAAAATGCCAGGGCAGTATAGGAACCCCACTAATGACCCCATTTTAGAAAGAAGACACCCCAAGGTATTCCGTTAGGAGTATGGTGAGTTCATAGAAGTTTTTATTTTTTTGTTACAAGTTAGCGGAAATTGATTTTAATTGTTTTTTTTTCACAAAGTGTCATTTTCCGCTAACTTGTGACAAAAAATAAAATCTTCTATGAACTCACCATACTCCTAACGGAATACGTTTGGGTGTCTTATTTCTAGAATGGGGTCATTTGTGGGGTTCCTATACTGCCCTGGCATTTTAGGGGCCCTAAACCGTGAGGAGTAGTCTTGAAACCAAATGTCGCAAAATGACCTGTGAAATCCTAAAGGTACTCATTGGACTTTGGGCCACTTAGCGTACTTAGGGTGTAAAAAAGTGCCACACATGTGGTACCGCCGTACTCAGGAGAAGTAGTATAATGTGTTTTGGGGTGTATTTTTACACATACCCATGCTGGGTGGGAGAAATATCTCTGTAAATGACAATTGTTTGATTTTTTTTACACACAATTGTCCATTTACAGAGAGATTTCTCCCACCCAGCATGGGTATGTGTAAAAATACACCCCAAAACACACTATACTACTTTTCCTGAGTACGGCGGTACCACATGTGTGACACTTTTTTGCAGCCTAGGTGCACTAAGGGGCCCAACGTCCTATTCACAGGTCATTTTGAGGCATTTGTTTTCTAGACTACTCCTCACGGTTTAGGGCCCCTAAAATGCCAGGGCAGTATAGGAACCCCACAAGTGAACCCATTTTAGAAAGAAGACACCCCAATGTATTCCGTTAGGTGTAAAAATCAATTTCCGCTAACTTTTGACAAAAAATAAAATCTTCTATGAACTCGTCATACACCGAACAGAATACCTTGGGATGTCTTTTTTTCTAAAATGGGGTCACTTGTAGGGTTCTTATACCGCCCTGAAATTTTACGGCCCCAAAACCGTGAGTAGTCTGGAAACCAAATGTCTCAAAATGACTGTTTAGGGGTATAAGCATCTGCAAATTTTGATGACAGGTGGTCTATGAGGTGCGAATTTTGTGGAACCGGTCATAAGCAGGGTGGCCTTTTAGATGACAGGTTGTATTGGGCCTGATCTGATGGATAGGAGTGCTAGGGGGTGACAGGAGGTGATTGATGGGTGTCTCAGGGGGTGGTTAGAGGGGAAAATAGATGCAATCAATGCACTGGGGAGGTGATCGGAAGGGGGTCTGAGGGGGATCTGAGGGTTTGGCCGAGTGATCAGGAGCCCACACGGGGCAAATTATGGCCTGATGTGATGGGTAGGTGTGCTAGGGGGTGACAGGAGGTGATTGATGGGTGTCTCAAGGTGTGATTAGAGGGGGGAATAGATGCAAGCAATGCACTGGTGAGGTGATCAGGACTGGGGTCTGAGGGCGTTCTGAGGGTGTGGGCGGGTGATTGAGTGCCCTAGGGGCAGATAGGGGTCTAATCTGATAGGTAGCAGTGATAGGGGGTGATTGATGGGTAATTAGTGGGTGTTTAGGGTAGAGAATAGATGTAAACACTGCACTTGGGAGGTGATCGGACGTCGGATCTGCGGGCGATCTATTGGTGTGGGTGGGCGATCAGATTGCCCGCAAGGGGCAGGTTAGGGGCTGATTGATGGGTGGCAGTGACAGGGGGTGATTGATGGGTGGCAGTGACAGGGGGTGATTGATGGGTGATTGATGGGTGATTGATAGGTGATTGACAGGTGATTGACAGGTAATCAGTGGGTTGTTACAGGGGAGAACAGATGTAAATATTGCACTGGCGAATTGATAAGGGGGGGGGGGTCTAAGGGCAATCTGAGCATGTAGGCGGGTGATTGGGTGCCCGCAAGGGGCAGATTAGGGTCTGATCTGATGGGTAACAGTGACAGGTGGTGATAGGAGGTGATTGATGGGTAATTAGTGGGTGTTTAGGGTAGAGAATAGATGTAAACACTGCACTTGGGAGGTGATCGGACGTCGGATCTGCGGGCGATCTATTGGTGTGGGTGAGTGATCAGATTAGGTTAGGGGCTGATTGATGGGTGGCAGTGACAGGGGGTGATTGATGGGTGGCAGTGACAGGGGGTGATTGATGGGTGATTGACAGGTGATCAGTGGGTTATTACAGGGAAGAACAGATGTAAGTAATGCGCTGGCGAATTGATAAGGGGGGGTCTGAGGGCAATCTGAGCATGTGGGCGGGTGATTGGGTGCCCGCAAGGGGCAGATTAGGGTCTAATCTGATGGGTAACAGTGACAGGTGGTGATAGGGGGTGATTGATGGGTGATAGATGGGTAATTAGTGGGTGTTTAGGGTAGAGAATAGATGTAAACACTGCAGTTGGGAGGTGATCTGACGTCGGATCTGCGGGCAATCTATTGGTGTGGGTGGGTGATCAGATTGCCCGCAAGGGGCAGGTTAGGGGCTGATTGATGGGTGGCAGTGACAGGGGGTGATTGATGGGTGATTGATGGGTGATTGACGGGTGATTGACAGGTGATTGACAGGTGATCAGGGGGATAGATGCATACAGTACACAGGAGGGGGAGGGTCTGGGGGGGGGTCTGGGGAGAATCTGAGGGGTGGGGGGGGTGATCAGGAGGAGGCAGGGGGTGGGGGGATAAAAAAAAATAGCATTGACAGATAGTGACAGGGAGTGATTGATGGGTGATTAGGGGGGTGATTGGGTGCAAACAGGGGTCTGGGGGGTGGGCAGGGGGGGTCTGAGGGGTGCTGTGGGTGATCTGGGGCAGGGGGGGGGGGGAAATCAGTGTGCTTGGGTGCGACATAGGGTGGCTGCAGCCTGCCCTGGTGGTCCCTCGGACATTGGGACCACCAGGGCAGGAGGCAGCCTGTATAATACACTTTGTAAACATTACAAAGTGTATTATACACTTTGTATGCGGCGATCGTCGGGTTAACATCCCACCGGCGCTTTCGTATGGCCGGCGGGATGTTGCGGCGGGCGAGCGGAATCAGGCGGAGGATCGCGGCACGGCTGACGCGATCGCTCCGCCCATGCCCCTACAAGGACCGCCACCATTTGTCAATACGGCGGTCCTTGCGGGGTCCACTTCCCGGCCGCCAATTGTCAATACGGCGGTCGGGAAGTGGTTAATGACCAAAAGAGACAGGCTGATCGGAAGCGTTCCCCGCAGTGTAGTTTTACTCCAGGTGATATGGTGTGGCACATCACCCTGAGACAGCCTTCAGCCAAACTGGGACCCAAGTACATTGGTCCATACCCTATTAACCTCCTTGGCGGTAACCCCGTGTGTGACACGGGGTAAGCCGCCGAAGGGTGCCGCTCAGGCCCTGCTGGGCCGATTTTCATAATTTTTTTTTTGCTGGACGCAGCTAGCACTTTGCTAGCTGCGCCAGCACTCTGATCGCCGCCGGCCCCTGCCCGATCGCCGCTATCTGCTGCGGCGCGCCCCCCCCCCCCCAGACCCCAGCGCTGCCTGGCCAATCAGTGCCAGGCAGCGCCGAGGGGTGGCCCGGGACTCCCAATGACGTCCCGACGTCAGTGACGTCGGTGACGTCATCCCGCCCCGTCGCCATGGCGATGGGGGAAGCCCTCCAGGAAATCCCGTTCTATGAACGGGATTTCCTGATCGGAGATCGCCGAAGGCGATCGAAGCGGGCGGGGGGATGCCGCTCAGCAGCGGCTATCATGTAGCGAGCCCTCGGCTCGCTACATGATTAAAAAAAATTTTTTTTAAAAAAAAACTGCTGCGCTCCCTCCTGGCGGTATTTTTCATACCGCCAAGGAGGTTAATGAAAAAATTAATGAGGTAGCTTACAGAGTGGCGCTCCCAGCCATATGAAAGGGGTAAAATCCTTTCACGTATCTTTGCTTAAGCCTGCGGTATATGCAGATTCCTCTCCCCCCCCCCCCCCCCCTGTGGTTATTAATGGAGAGCCGGAATATGAGGTTGAAGAGATTCTGGATTCTCGCAGGGTGCAGAATTCTTTGCAGTGTCTGGTTCATTGGAGAGGGTATGGTCCTGAAGAGAGGTCATGGGTCCCAGATCATCATCTGCATGCAGACGAGTTAAAAAGACAGTTTCACTCTTCACATCCTCAAAGTGCATCGGGGGCGTGTCCGGAGGCCACACCTCGAGGGGGGGGGTAATGTTAGGAGTGTGGTAGTTACCTCGGCAGAGGGGAGCGGTGAGGCCGCCGCTTCCGCGTCTGACGCGACCGCGGATCTCGCCTCATCCTCTCAGTCATTTCCGTCAGGCAGTACAGGTCTCTCCAGGGTACATATGAGCAGAGCAGCGCACGCGCACGCCAGGAGACGGGACATTTATGCTTTGAAGGAGGCGGGTCAGCTGACCTGCCGGTCAGCCGACAGTGCGGGACTGATCACCGCTGCTGATTGGTTGAAGTTCGCTGGGCGGAGCCTGGGGATTACCAGTCCGTATTTAAGACCTGGATCTTCAGTGGATTGTTGTCTGCTGTTGCTGATACTTTGCGGTTAAGCTCTCAGATCTTAGTCAGTTCCGTGTGTGTTTGATCCGGCAGGACTCCGGGGATTCACACTTAGCTTAGGAAAACCATATCATTGTATATTGTTTATTGTGTATGACTCTTTGCCTGAAATCTTGACTCTTCTCTCTGCCTCTTGATTCTGTACTCTGCCTATCTGTCGCAATTTGTGTCAGCAAGGAACAGAATTCTGATTATTAGGTGATCTGCAGTATCACTTATAATGCAGATATATACCTGATTATATGGTGATCTGCAGAATCACCTATAATACAGGTATATCAGAAAGCTGATGTGACAACAAATAGCAATATAGTGATTGGTGCAACAGTAGTACTGAAAGATTTCGCTATGCCTCACCAGAGGAGCTGGTGGGTACTATCAGATGACACGTACCCTCGTACGCGTCATCGCGGTACTTCTGCTCTCTCTTGACCTGACTTACAAATGTAAACAGGAAGTGCGTCAGAGAGAGGGCGGAAGTATCAGATGGTACTAGCGCCTATGCTCTCCGGCTGCCCGCTTCCTGCCCTCCTCCTGCCAGCCTGCAAGGTACCTTCAGGGGACTTAGATTTAATTTTATAGGGTCCAGCAGAAGGGAGAGCTTAGCGGGGAGGGGTGGGGGGCATTTCCGACCCCCCCCGCGCGCGCTCGGGGCATGCACTCCCTTTATGCTGGGACCGTATAGGGGGCCCCAAAGGGACATGTTCGGGTTGGGTTCGGGGTTCGGCTCGAACATGCCGAACATCAGGGGCATGTTCGGCCAAACCACACCGAACCCGAACATCCAGATGTTCGCCCATCACTAGTGGTAGCCAGAGGAAAATGACTGGTTCATTCCAAGATGATGACAAAAGGCTCTCCAGAATTTGGACACAAACTGGACTCCCCTATCTGACACCACATTTTCTGGTATGCCATGTAAGCGGAAAATGTGTTGAATGAAGAGATCCGCCAGTTCCTGGGCAGAGGGGAGTCCGTCCAGTGGAACAAAGTGAGCCATTTTGCTGAACCTGTCGACTACCACCCATATAACTGTTTTCCCCTCAGACGTGGGGAGTTCGCCCACAAAGTCCATGGACAAATGGGTCCATGGTTCCTCAGGTACTGGCAATGACTGAAGGGTGCCCACAGGAGCCTGTCTGGATGGCTTATTCCTGGCACAAACTGCACAGTTTCTGACAAACTCCCTACAATCTAGGACCAGTGATGGCCACCACACACACCTAGACAGTAGATCTTGTGTTCTGGCCACCCCAGGATGCCCTGCATTTTTATGTGCATGAAACAATTGTAAAATTTGTAGACGAAAATGAAGTGGCACAAATAGAACTCCGTCAGATTTCCCCTCGGGAACATCCTGTTGATAGGGCCCCAAAGTAAGCGACCAATCCTCCCATGTCTCGGTGGCTGCCACGACAACTTTTTCGGGCAGTATGTTCTCGGGAGTTGGTGACTGTACTGTCTCGGGCTCAAAACATCTAGACAGGGCATCTGCCTTGACATTTTTACTCCCTGGCTTATACATAATGATCTAAATTTCGAAAAGAATAATGGCCAGCGGGCCTGTCGAGGACTAAGCCTCTTGGCCCCTTCAATATATTCCAAATTTTTGTGGTCAGTATAGACTGTAATCATATGTTCTGCCCCCTCGAGCCAATGACGCCATTCCTCAAACGCAAGTTTAATGGCTAACAGCTCACGGTTACCGATATCGTAATTTCTCTCCGCGGGAGAGAATTTACATGAGAAAAAAGGCACATGGATGCAATCTGCCCTGGAACCCCGAGTGTTGAGATAGTACAGCCCTGACCCCAATCTCTGATGCATCCACCTTAACTATAAAGGGACAAGTGACATCAACATGCTGCAAAATAGGGGCAGAGCAAAACAAGTTCTTCAGAGATGAGAAAGCAGAATGTGCTTCGGGTGACCAATTATAAGTGTCAGGCAGCTCCCTTTTTGGTGAGGTTAGTGAGAGGTGACACTACAGAAGAAAATCCCTTGATAAATTTTCTGTAATAATTGGGCCATAAACCTTGTCTCACTGATGAATAATTCTGGAAAGCCTTCTCTGCTCCTAAGTTTGGATGCAGAGAAGGCTATTGACAGACTTTCCTGGCCCTTTCTTTTCAAATTATTGGACTTCCAAGGATACACAGGCCCATTCATCTCTCTAATACAATTCCTCTATTCCCACCCCACCTCTACAGTTAAACTCCCCTTTGCTTCCCCATCACCCTTTACTATAAACAATGGCACAAGGCAGGGCTGCCCCCTTTCCCCCCTTCTGTTTGCTATTAGCATTGAACCCCTAGCCTCAGCAATTAGATTAAATCCAAACATCCAAGGAATAAAACAAAATACATTTGAACACAAAATCTCCCTATTTGCAGATGACATCCTCTTATCTTATTACGCAACCCATAACATCGCTCCCTGCCATACATGCCACCATATCTGAATTCGAATCCTTCTCAAACTTTAAACTAAACCGTGACAAGACGCAGGCTCTACCAATCAAGATTCCCCCAAACCTACTGGCTGCTCTAAAAGCCTCTTATCCTTACACATGGAAAACTCAGGCTCTCAAATATTTAGGTGTACATATCAACCCCTCATATTCTACACTATATAAGCAGAATTTTCCTTCCCTTTTTCAAAAAATCCTTCAAGACCTTCACAAATGGACTGCCTATAAGATCTCATTGCTAGGCCGGCTATAATATCCTACCACGCCTTTTATACCTTTTTGTACCCTCAGCACAATTAAAAAGGCTACAATCAGAATTTCTCAAATTTATATGGAGCCACCAGCGCCCCAGGGTTCTTAAATCAGTTTTACTTTCTCCAAGGGAGATGGGTGGGCTCAGTCTCCCACACATAAAATACTACTACCTAGCTGCACACCTTAGACAAATAAAAGAATGGACTAATTTCAAAGTGTTTACTAAATGGGGCCTTCTGGAAGCTACTAGTCTACTCCCCCTCTCACTCGCCTCACTTATATGTTCAAATATTCCCCCCAAATTAACCCAATCTGAACTCCTACCTACCATTACTTTCACAATACACATCTGGACATCTATTGCCTACACAGCCCATTTAAAATCTAACCCCTCGCCACTTCTTCCAATCTTAGGAAATCCATCTTTTCCCCCAGGTATCTCAAAAAACTTTATGACAAAATGGTTTAACCTAGGCTTTTTCAATTTCCACGATTGGACAGATCTGAAGACTGATAAACTATTAAATAGATCCACACTAGAAGATAAGATACAATTCAACTCCCAAACCCTATTGCAATTTAACCAGATCTCACACTACCTCCAGCAACGATACAGGGCCTGTAAATCCACCCATAACTCTTCACAAACCCTTTTTGACACCATCTGCCTACATAGAGGGCACCAAAAAAACCTTATATCGCAAATATATAATATGCTTCATAATAAATCAGGCACAATAATTCCCTCCCACCCCTATATGCAAAAATGGGAAAAAGCTTTATCCATACTTATCTGTGAGAATCCGCTTAGCTGCCTGTGCAGGCAGGCAGCTTTTTGACCATTGTTTAGGTTTGCATGCTGCAGGACTCTGGAAAGAAGAGTTTCTGTCAGTTTTGCAGCTTGTGCTTGCAGAGGAATTTGCATACGTTGTCATGCAAATTGCCTGGCCACATTCATTGGAGGCGTGTACTATAAGTACTATGTGTTTCCCACAATGCTTGGCTGTTCATAAGGAGTCTTCCTGTGAAACACTCTGGAGAGTGTCAGCCATGCTCTTTGTTTGAAGATCAGCTTAGAGTAATTTCTGAAAACTGTGCTAGGCAGGTTCCCTAGTGCAGTTAGGATTGTTTATCTGTTTTGTTTGTTCTGTTGCGATTGTCCTGTCCCAGCGGTGGTCGACCGGAAATCGTTCTGATCTCTGTTCTTGGAGTATAGCTGGTGCAGCGGTTGCTACCAGCTATCTCTTCTGATCTGTCTCACTTGGATCGCACTAGCATCTTGCGCTAGCGCTGTGGATCCTTCTGTTCTGTCTCCTTGGATCGCGCTAGCCACTTTCCGCTAGTGCTGTGGATCCTTCTGTTCTGCCTTCCTGGATCGCACTCGCCTTGCGCTAGTGCTGTGGATCCTTCTGGTCTGCTACTCTGTTCTGTCTGCCTGGATCGCACTCGCTTCGCGCTAGTGCTGTGGATCCTTCTGTTCTGTCTACCTGGATCGCACTGGCATCCTGCGCTAGTGCTGTGGATCCTTCTGTTCTGTCTTCCTGGATCGCGCTAGCCACTTTCGCTAGTGCTGTGGATCCTATCTCTCGCTTGTCCCTGTTTTCGTGTGTCTGTCTTGTCTGCTACGGACGCTTGCTGGAGGCTCGGTGAGGTAACCGTTAAGCAAGCGTTTGCGTCCTCTGTTTCATGTTTGTCTGTCGATGGTTAGTTAGGCGTGCTTGTCTCTATTGTGCTTATCACGTGGAGACCGCGCATAACCGTGTGCACTGTTGCGAATGAGTGCGGTGTTCGCGGTTAGCTAGCATTTATTATTTTCCGTATCTCCTCATTGTATGATTTGCTGTGCCTTTGCTACTCTCGTGCTCCGCCTTGCTGTAGCCTTGTGTCACTTCTGGCAATCGCCTTTCTTGCGGTTGCGTTTCTGTTTCGTATCTGCTGTTGTGGAGCACACACATACAACCTGTCCCTTTGCTCGTTCTCATTCGCAATCGCTTATCTTGCGATTGCGTTCTGCGCGTCATACAATTCCTGTCTGGCATTTGTGGAGGTACAGAGGATTGGTTCCTCTGCACTCCCCAGCGCCATCTGCCGACAGGAATTTGCCTCTACGGGTGCGTAGCACCTTTTGCTGGGTGCCAGCAATTATACGCTTGTGGAGGATTTCCGCCGTATCAGCGCACGCGTTGTGCGCTGCTCACAGAGAAAGTTCCACAATTGTTACATTATCCCTCTAGAAGATTGGGAAGACATCTGGGAGAATGCAAAACATTCCTCAATGTGTGTACAAATTAAAGAAAATATTTATAAGATTCTATACAGGTGGTACCTGACTCCCTCCATACTTGCAAAAATTTACCCGGGCACCTCTGATTTATGCTGGAGAGGGTGTGGTGAGAAAGGAACCCTAGAACACATTTTCTGGCACTGCCCACTGATCCTACCCCTTTGGCAACAAGTTCAAGATTTAATCCTATCTGTCACAGGCACTTAAGTCCCCATGGACCCCTTACTAATGTTACTGGGTAAACCCCCTCTAAACGTTAACAGACACACCTCAAGGCTCATAACCCACGTCTTAACAGCCACAAGGCTTGCGATAGCCACAGCATGGAAGAACATAGCTCCACCTACTATCTCCAAAATTAAAAATAAAATAGAGTGGACTAAAACCATGGAGCAGATGACTGCCACACTTAGAGACACAGAAATTAACTTCCATAGGGTTTGGGACCCATGGGTATATACCACTGCGGATCACAATCCCCCATAATGGGCAAGTATTTCTATAAAAGATAGGCCCTTGCAACTACCCTTAACCATATGAAGATTCTTGAATTATTCTGGCTTGAACCACTGTGACCCATTCCTATACTATGACTTTTATGTTTAACTGTTCTGTTTTATTTTATTTTACTGCTAATATTACTTAATTATTAGAATATCTTCTGCATCTTCAAAACAGCTTAAACAACAGGACTACGATATCTCTACTATTATTCATTTTCACGATTATAAAACCTGGACTTTGTGGATTGATGCCCTATAATCCCTTCACGCTTACTTAAACGTGACTCAATTCAATACAAAAGGAAATACACCTCAAACTGAGGTCCATAGACTGTTAAAGGTACTTTGTACTAGTCTCTCCATCACACCATGCCTACAGAGATAAGTCCAGACAATATAATTTAGATGTTACGTGATTACCTGTTCATGATATATGATAAAAAAAATCATACATTGTTTGTCCCTACTTCAATATCTGTTTGTATGAAGATCTGTTTGACTTTTATCTATACTAAAATAAAAATTAGTGTTACAAAAAAAAATAATTTCTGTAATAATTGGCAAAGCCAAGAAATCTTTGGAGTGCCTTCAGCCCCATGGGCTGCGGCCACTCCAAAACGGCAGCTACTTTTTTGGGGTCCATAGAGAGTCCTGAGGTTGAAATGATATACCCCAAGAAAGGAACTTCCGACACCTCAAAAAGACATTTCTCAATTTTTGCATATAAAGAATTCTGTCTCAGTTTTTTCAGGACAAACTTCACATGCTCCCTGTGTTTGACTAGACTGGGTGAGAAAATCAGTATGTCGTCCAGATATACCAAGACGAATCTCCCCAGGACCTCTCGGAAAATCTCATTGACCAACTCCTGGAAGATGGCAGTAGCATTACATAACCGAAGGGCATAACAAGGTACTCGTAGTGCCCGTCAGGTGTGTTAAATGCCGTCTTCCATTCGTCACCCTCCCTTATGCGTACCAGGTTGTATGCCCCTCTTAGATCGAGTTTAGAAAAGACACATGCATCAGTAACCTGGGAGAACAAGTCATCAATTAATGGGAGTGGGTAACGATTCTTTATGGTAATTTTATTCAATTCTCGATAATCTATGCCGGGGCAAAGCCCACTGTCCTTTTTCTGAACAAAAAAGAACCCTGCTCCGGCCGAAGACTTAGAAGGACGGATAAAACCTTTGGCGAGGTTTTCTTTTAAGTAGTCCTGCATAGCGAGTTTTTTTAGGAGCGGACAGGTTATACAAATGACCTCTAGGGGGCATACAACCAGGCCTTAACTCAATGGGGCAGTCAAAACTTCTGTGTGGGGGAAGTTTGTCCGCCGACTTAGGACAAAATACATCAGCGAATTCGGCGTATTGTGCAGGTAACCCTTCCACCTGAATCCTGGTGGTGCAAACAGCAACTTTCTCCATACAATGATGATGGCAAAAGGAGGACAAGCTTAGCAACTGGCCGGAGCTCCAGTCTATCTGAGGAGAATGCTTTTGCAGCCACGGCATCCCAAGGATTACAGTAGAAGTGGCCATCTTAAGCACGAAAAACTGTATTTGTTCTGTATGCAATACCCCCACATGACATAACAACCCCGGGGTTTGAGACAGGGACTGACTCCCTTGAAGTGGAGAGTCATCCACTGCAGTGAGAACAATCTGTCTGTCTAAGGGGAGTAGGGGAATCCCCAATTTCTTAACAAATTCATAATCTATAAAAGTGGCGGCTGAACCAGAGTCTATAAATGCCTGGGTAGATCGGACTTGGTCTTCCCAGGAAATAGAACAAGGGAGTAGTAACCGATTATCAAGTAGAGGTAACACTGGCTTTGCCTATTCAGTAAGCCAGCACCTATTCAGTAGGAGACCTTGGGCAAGTCTCCCTAACACTGGTACTGCCTATAGAGCGCGTCCTAGTGGCTGCAGCTCTGGCGCTTTGAGTCCACCAGGAGAAAAGCTTTGTCTTTTGTCTTTTACCTCTGGCTACTCCTAGGTGGCAGAGTTTTCCGCCTTTTTAGGACAGTTCTGTACTATATGACCCTTTTCTGCGCAATATAGACAGAGCCCCTCCGACCGTCTCCGGTTTTTCTCGACCTCTGAAAATTTTGAATGTCCGATCTGCATTGGCTCATCCCGAAGAGGAGAAGGAGAGGTGACGGGAACAAACCTCACGGAGTGTCTACCACGAGTTTGCCTTTGATAACGAATACGGCGATCTATTCTTACTGCTAGTGAGATCGTATCATCAACAGTCTTGGGTTCAGGATGATTTAGCATTACATCCACAACGGGATCGATAACCCTGACAAGAAACAGTCTAATAAGGCAAACTGTCCCCATCTAGCCAATACTGCCCATCGCCTAAACTCTGCAGCATAGGTCTCAGCGGTGTTATGTCCCTGCCTGAGACTTTTAAGTTTCCTCTCAGCAGTGATTGCGATATCTGGATCATCTTATATGATAGCCATTGATTTGAAAAAAATCTGAACCGGGGTCAAAGCCCCATGACCACTCGGAAGACTGTAAGCCCATGTCTGTGAATACCCTGATAACAGTGTTTTAATGAAGGTTACCCTCTGACTCTCAGTCCCTGATGAAACAGGTCTCATCTCAAAGTAAGAAAGGCAGCGGTTTCTGAAATTCTGAAAATCAGATGTGTGCCCTGAAAATCTTCCCGGCATAGGCATTCTAGGCTCTATAACTGGAGGGGACTGCACTGGTACCGTTGCAGTCTGGAGGGTGCGGACCAAGCCAGACAGCTGGGTGATCTGAGTCTCTTGGGTATTGACCAATACGGTTAAATTGTTCACCGCTGTGGTCAAAGCCTCAACCTGGTTACACAGTGCGTCCATAGACATTTTGGTCTGCTGTTCTGTCACGATTTGTGTCAGCAAGGAACAGAATTCTGATTATTAGGTGATCTGCAGTATCACCTATAATACAGGTATATCAGAAAGCTGATGTGACAACAAATAGCAATATAGTGATTGGTGCAACAGTAGTACTGAAAGCTTTCGCTATACCTCACCAGAGGAGCTGGTGGGTACTATCAGTATAGCGCCCCTCACCAGAGTCAAGGGACCTCTGGTGAGAGTAGAGTGGTCAGACTAAACAGGTTGGCAACAGACAGACAGATGCAGTACAAAATCGGAAGGCAGAGACAGAAAGATATAAACAGGCAGAGTCGGCAGCAAGGTCAGATGGGCAGAGGTACAGAATCACTGAGCAGAAGAGTAGTCAGAACGAGCCAGAGTCATGCACAGATAATAACACAGTAATGAATAAACTTTTAAGGTTATCAAACAAATCATATCTTGTGTGAAATCCCCGGTTTCCTCCCGGATCAAAGCACACCAGTACCATGTAAGGTCTGAGCGCTAACACCAAGTATTCGCAACAGCAGACAAGTTGCGAGTGATTCAGCTAGGCTTATGAAGCAGAGGAGACCCCTCCAGCACGCCCCCTCCTATCAGCCATTGAGGAGCGGCGAGCGTCTCCTCTGACGTCAGCCGACCGGCCGGTCAGCTGACGCGCCTCCTCCCCGCATAAAGGTCCTGTCTGTGCGCGCGTGCCCGTGATAATGCAACCCTATGTGCGGCTGACAGACCCGTCCTCAGCGTGCTAGATGCTCGAGGCACGGATAGATTGCTAGGCAGGGAGCTGGAGGCAGTTGCGGTGGTAGCGCTGTTCACCGCAGCTGCCTCTGCCACGTTTGTTACACTATCTGATTGTTGCCAACCTCGGCCCGACCTCGACTCCGATATTGCCTCCTGATTTTGTACCTCTGCTCATCTGATCTGTTGCTGACCCCGGCCTGTTTACTCTCTACGTTTTTGCCTGACGATTCTGTACTGCTGCCTGACCGACCTGTTACCGACTCTGCCTGTACGACCACTCTTCCAGTGATAGTCCCTACAGCCAAGGGCTATCACATAGGAGTATTCATGTGTTATATTGTGCACAAAAACATGTGTGATCACACTCTGAATAAAATACTGACTTTTGCGCTGTTAGAGCTATTACTGATCATTACACATACTGTGTGTATGCCACTGCCAGTGCCAGGCAGCCCAGGCCCAGCACATTCAGACAGTGACTACCTGTGTCAGTCAGCTGCACATTGTGTAATACCCATTACTGCTCTTGTGTTGCATAGACAGCTTTTGTAATTCATACTGTGTGTGTGCCACTGCCATTGCCAGGCAGCCCAGGCCCAGCACAATCAGACAGTGACTACCTGTGTCAGTCAGATGCCCATTGTGTAATATCCATTACTGCACTTGTGTTGCATAGACAGCTTTTGTAATTCATATTGTGTGAGTGCCACTGCCAGTGCCAGGCAGCCCAGGCCCAGCACAATCAGACAGTGACTACCTGTGTCAGTCAGCTGCACATTGTGTAACACCCATTACTGCACTTGCGTTGCATAGACTGCTTTTGTAATTCATACTGTGTTTGTGCCACTGCCAGCCCAGGCCCAGCACATTCAGTGACTACTGTACCTTTGTGTGTGATAGGCAGCTGCACATTGTAATACCCATTACTGCATATACCTACCTAGCTGTTGTATTCAGTGAATCCACCTCATCACAGCATATACCTAACTGTTGTGTTCAGTGAACCCACCTCATCACAGCATATACCTAACTGTTGTGTTCAGTGAACCCACCTCATCACAGCATATACCTAACTGTTGTGTTCAGTGAACCAACCTCATCACTGTATATACCTAACTGTTGTGTTCAGTGAACCCACCTCATCACTGTATTTACCTAACTGTTGTGTTCAGTGAACCAACCTCATCACTGCATATACTTACCTACCTTTTGTGTTCAGTGAACCCACCTCATCACTGCATATACCTACCTTTTGTGTTGAGTGAACCCACCTCATCACTGCATATACCTAGCTGTTTTGTTGAGTGAACCCACCTCATCACTGCATATACCTAGCTTTTGTGTTAAGTGAATCCACCTCATCACAGCATATACCTAGCTTTTGTGTGCAGTAAACCCACCTCATCACTGCATATACTTACCTACCTTTTGTGTTGAGTGAACCCACCTCATCACTGCATATAGCTAGCTGTTTTGTTGAGTGAACCCACCTCATCACTGCATATACCTAGTTGTTGTGTTGAGTGAACCCACCTCATCACTGCATATACCTAGCTGCTGTGTTCAGTGAACCCACCTACCTACGTGAGTGCACGCAGTTTGATATACCACTCCGTGCATACCTGTTAACTGCTGCACCTGTGTGACTGCACTTTGTATTAGTCAAATCAGTGCATACCTTTCACTTCACACCCCCCCGATATAGACAAAATGGACAAAACAGGTAGCGGAAGAGGTAGAGGCAGACCCAGAGGAAGGCCACCCGGCACCGGCAGGTCTGTGCAAGGTCGTGTTCATGTGATTTCGTGCGGCCCTGGCCCAAAGTACAGTGCTCAGAAGAAGGCACGTCCCATCACCTCCCAAGATTGTCAGGACGTGGTTGACTATTTAACACAGAACACCTCATCTTCCGCAGCCACCAGCGCTACTACAAGCACCACATCTGCTGCATTTGACACTTCGCTGGAGTTATTTGGTGGTGAAATCACAGATTCACAGCCACTACTGCTACAACAAGATGAAGGCACTAAGCAAGTTACACCACCTCATACGTCTGAGTTAGGTGGCGACTCTATGGACGTAACGTGTGAGGAGGAGGATGATGAAGTACCTGCTGTTGGTGCAGTTTTGGAGTTGTCTGAGGCAAGCAAAGCTGGGCAGGATGATTTTGATGATACGGATCCCACATGGGTTCCTAAGAGAGGAGATGAAGAAGAGGACAGTTCAGAGGGGGAGTCAGAGAGGAGTAGGAGGAGAAGAGTTGCTGAAAGAAGCAGGGGGAGCTCGTCGTCAGAAATAGCTGGTGGCAGTGTCCGGCACCATGTGTCGCCACCTGTGGACAGCCAGCCAACATGCCCTTCAACTTCAGCTGCTGAGGCCACCATAGTGCCCACTAGTGATGCTCATATACCCCTTTTTATTATTCGAGTTTGGTCGAATTCGAATAGTAAATTATTCGAATTCGGTCGAATATTTGAGTCGAATATTTTTTACTATTCGATTCG
Organism: Hyperolius riggenbachi; assembly: GCF_040937935.1. NCBI lineage: Eukaryota > Metazoa > Chordata > Amphibia > Anura > Hyperoliidae > Hyperolius > Hyperolius riggenbachi. The sequence goes on along the minus strand of NC_090649.1, from coordinate 343,888,393 downwards.
ACCTCGGACTTCGAGCTCACTATTCGAGTCGGTATTCGAGCTCATTATTCGAGCTGACTATTCGAATTGGCCTTAAATAGCTTCCAACACTTGTTTTGAGGGTGAATGATGCAAGAAACATCTTTTTTCCCAAGTAACAACAGCAAGTGATTATGTGGGGATGTTCCTTTAAAAAAAAAGGTGGAAAGAAAAGAGAAGTTGTGTCCAAAATTCTGTTCAGTAGTGTATATACTTCTTCTTCTTCTTCTTTATCTTCTATATCTTCTTCTTCTTCTTCTATATCTTCTTCTTCTTCATTTTCTTCTTCTTCTTCTATATCTTCTTCTTCTATATCTTCTTCTTCTTCTATATCTTCTTCTTCTATATCTTCTTCTTCTTCTATATCTTCTTCTTCTTCTTCTTCTTCTTCTTCTTCTTCTTCTTCGTCTTCTTCTTCTTCTTCTTCTTCTTCATCTTCTTCATCTTCTTCTTCTTCATCGTCTTCTTCTTCTTCTTCATCTTCATCTTCTTCATCTTCTTCTTCATCTTCTTCATCTTCATCTTCTTCTTCATCTTCTTCATCTTCTTCTTCTTCATCTTCTTCTTCTATATCTTCTTTTTCTATATCTTCTTTTTCTATATCCTCTTCTTATTATTATTTTTCTATTTCGTCTTCTTCTTTTTCTATATCTTCTTCTTCTTCTATATCGTCTTCTTCTTCTTCACTTATTTCTCTTTTATATATATTTAAAAAAAAAATGCAGCTATTTTTGAGCGTAATAAATAGCTGGTGGCGCACGCATGTTGGAAGCGCCATTGTATGTGCTCCCTGGCAGTGGAAACACACAGACAGCAGGAGGTAAATTCAGCAGCAGGAGGAGGAGGATGAGTGTGTGGCAGCAGGCAGTCAGGTAGGTAGGCAGCGTGACATAATAGCCCTGGTACCTAGCGTTGATACCAGGGCTGTAAATAAACACAGCAGGAGGTCCCAGACAGCGGTCGTGCAGCCCACATCGTGTCCAATACACAACTGGGACAACACAGTTTTCAACCCGGGCACCTCAGAAAAATTAAAAACATTTTTTTTTTTTAATGGTTTACTTTTTTTTTTTTTTACAGCAAATTACACAGATATAGCTATTGTTGGACGTAATAGCTGGTGGCAGAGTGGCAGCAGAAGGTAATTCTGTGTACCCTGGCAGGGGGAAACACAGAAAGACAGCAGCAGCAGCAGGAGGAATGGAGGAGTAATGAGAGTAGCTATTGTTGGACGTAATAGCTGGTGGCAGAGTGGCAGCAGAAGGTCATTCTGTGTACCCTGGCAGTGGGAAACACAGACAGACAGCAGCAGCAGCAGGAGGAATGGAGGAGTAATGAGAGTAGCTATTGTTAGACGTAATAGCTGGTGGCAGAGTGGCAGCAGAAGGTAATTCTGTGTACCCTGGCAGTGGGAAACACAGACAGACAGCAGCAGCAGCAGGAGGAATGGAGGAGTAATGAGAGTAGCTATTGTTGGACGTAATAATAGCTGGTGGCAGAGTGGCAGCAGCAGAAGGTAAAATCTGTGTACCCTTGGCAGTGGGAAACACAGACAGGCAGCAGCAGCAGCAGGAGGAATGGAGGAGAGTAGTGTGAGTGTGGCAGCAGGTAGGTAGGCAGCGTGACATAATAGCCCTGGTACCTAGCGTTGATACCAGGGCTGTAAATAAACACAAATGGAAGTCCCAGACAGCGGTCGTGCAGCCAACATCGTGTCCAATACACAACTGGGACAACACAGTTTTCAACCCGGGCACCTCAGAAAAATTAAACCTTTTTTTTTTTTTTTTTTTTAATGGTTTACTTTTTTTTTTACAGCAAATTACACAGATATAGCTATTGTTGGACGTAATAGCTGGTGGCAGAGTGGCAGCAGAAGGTAATTCTGTGTACCCTGGCAGTGGGAAACACAGACAGACAGCAGCAGCAGCAGGAGGAATGGAGGAGTAATGAGAGTAGCTATTGTTGGACGTAATAGCTGGTGGCAGAGCGGCAGCAGAAGGTAAATCTGTGTACCCTTGGCAGTGGGAAACACAGACAGGCAGCAGCAGCAGCAGGAGGAATGGAGGAGACTGTAGTGTGAGTGTGGCAGCAGGTAGGTAGGCAGCGTGACATAATAGCCCTGGTACCTAGCGTTGATACCAGGGCTGTAAATAAACACAACAGGAGGTCCCAGACAGCGGTCGTGCAGCCCACATCGTGTCCAATACACAACTGGGACAACACAGTTTTCAACCCGGGCACCTCAGAAAAATTAAACCTTTTTTTTTTTTAATGATTTACTTTTTTTTACAGCAAATTACACAGATATAGCTATTGTTGGACGTAATAGCTGGTGGCAGAGCGGCAGCAGAAGGTAAATCTGTGTACCCTGGCAGTGGGAAACACAGACAGTCAGACAGCAGAAGGGCAGTACACAGCAGCCCACTGTAGATGTAAAATGTGTGGCTGCAGGCGACGTAATAGTCAAAGTGAACCAGGCTGGCTTAGTGAACAGGAGCCAGGAGGTGGTAAAGGGTGGTAAGGCACATTAACGATGGTTCTTCCGGCAGCCAGTTCATGTCCCCCTCTCGCCGACAACAGGGGCCAGGAACTCGCCTTCCACCCACGCCTGGTTCATCTTGAGAAACGTCAGTCTGTCCACAGACTTGTGAGACAGACGTGAGCGTTTCTCGGTGACCACGCCACCAGCTGCACTGAAGCAGCGCTCGGACAGCACGCTGGAAGGGGGGCAGGACAGCACTTCCAGGGCGTACTGCGCCAGCTCGCTCCAGATCTCCAGGCGCTTGACCCAATACTCCATGGGATCAACAGGGGCATCGCTGTCAAGCCCGCTGTAGGACCCCATGTAGTCAGCCACCATTCGGGTCAGGCGCTGGCTGTGACCGGAGAAGGATGCTGCTGCATGCACCTCCTCTCTAGTCACTGCTGCCGGAGCCTCTACAGTCCTGTAGAGCTCGTTGCTGAGAGACAGCAGGTCTGTGGGGCGTTTGCTGCTGGATGCAGGCACCTGCTGCTGCCTCTGTGCTGGCTGGACAGTGGGGGTGGAAGGCTGGGGGAAGGCTTCCTCCAAGCGCTCAACAAGGGCCTGCTGCAAGCTCCTTATTTGTTGCGCTGGGTCTCCTCCTGCAGGCGGCAGGAACTGGCTCAACTTCCCCTTGAGGCGTGGGTCCAACATCATGCTGATCCAGATGTCCTCCCTCTGCTTCATTTGGATCACCCTGGGGTCCTTGCGCAGGCACGTCAGCATGTGCGCTGCCATTGGGAAGAGGCGGGCCACGTGTGCTGGCACATCGACGGCAGTGCTGTCCTCATCCTCCTCCTCTGCCTCCTCAGCCTCATCCTCTCTCCACCCCCGCACCAGCTCAGCTGCGCTGTGCTGATCCCCCTCATCAGCAGCAAGGTCAGGGACCTCCACCAAGTCCTCCTCCTCCTCCCCCTCAGAGGTGGACTGTGCAGCTGCTTGCCGCTCCTGCTGGTCCAAGGCTGCCGCTACCTGTTCCAGCAAAGCATCAAGGGCCCTGTTCAGCAGACAAACCAGGGGCACCCACTCGCAGACCATAGCATGGTCCCTGCTCACCATGTTAGTGGCCTGCAGAAAGGGAGCCAGCACTAAGCACACCTGCTGCATGTGCCTCCAGTCATCATCGGGGACGATGGACGGGATGTTGCTGGTCTTGTCCCTTCTCTGAGCGGCGGAAACAGTGGCCAGGGCAAGGTACTGGTTGACAGCGTGCTTCTGTTCAACCAGACGCTCCAACATCGCCAGGGTGGAGTTCCAGCGAGTTGGAACGTCAAGGATCAGCCGATGGCGTGGCAGCTCCAGCTCCTTTTGCACGTCTTCCAGGCTCGCACAGGCTGCAGCCGAGCGCCGGAAGTGACGCACAACGTTCCTTGCCGTTTCCAGCAGTTCGCCCATCCCCTGGTAGGTGTGCAAGAACTTCTGCACCACCAGGTTCAGCACGTGAGCAAGACAGGGGATGTGGGTCAGGTTTCCCCTGTCAATTGCGGCAACCAGATTGGCCCCATTGTTGGCCACCACCTCTCCGACTCTGAGGCCTCTGGGGGTCAGCCAAATCCTCTCCTGCTCCTGGAGTTTGGCCAACACATGGGTTGTCGTCAATTTGGTCTTCCCAAGGCTGACCAACTGCAGCAGCGCTTGGCAGTGGCGGGCCTTCACGCCACTGCCAGCACCAGATGCCTTCAGCCTCTGGAACTCCTCATGCTGGTGGAAATGTTTCGCAGCAAGGTGGTTGATGAGCGAGCTGGTGCTGAACTTTAAGGGGTCTGCACCTCTGCTCAACTTCCGCTGACAGTGGTTGCAAGTGGCGTACTTGCTGTACACTGTGGGCATGGTGAAAAATCACCAGATTGGTGACAAAAACAACCCCCTACGGCCTGGAGCCACTGCTGCCTGTCTCCCTGTGGTGGTTGGGGCGGGGGCTTGGGTGCGGCTGGTGGTGGTACTGGCAGATGCTGCTGCTGCTGAGCCTGAGACACCAGCAGGCTGTGGGACCTGCCTACTGCTGCCAATGCTTGCAATGATGCGCCTCATTGCAAGGCCCACGAGCGCATCCTCCTCCTCCTCCTCAGAGCTGCTGATGATGACATCCCCAGGTGCTGGTGGTGGCGGCACCCAGTCTTTGTCTGTCACCACATCATCATCATCATCATCCTCCCCCTCCTGAAACATGTCCTGCTGGGATGATGACCCCCCAAACTCCTCTCCTGATGCATGGATGGGCTGCTTGACTGTCGCCACAGTCTTGCTGTCCAATCCCTCATCCCCCAAAGTGCCCATCAGCATCTCCTCCTCCAAATCGCCAACAACAGCAGACAATACCCTGATGGTGCCTGGGGTAAAAATACTGCTGAGTGACAGGTCGCCAACTTGTGACGGTGAACTGGCCTCCTCCCCATGCCCTGCTGGGCGGCTGCTGCGAACAGGGGTGGTGGTGGTGGTGAGGGTGGAGGCCTCGGATGCAGAGCTGATGGCGGGCTGCTCATCCTCCGTCATCAGTTGCACCACAGTGTCTGCATCCTTTTCCTCAATGGGACGTTTCCGACCCGGCTGGAGGAAAATAGGAGCAGGTACTACACGCTGCTGCTGCTGTGTCTCTGCAGCGTGAGTTGCTCCTGCTGGGCGGCGCTCAAGGCGTCCACGGCCAGTGGCTATAGGAGGAATGTTAGCCACTGACGCAGCTGCTGCTGCTGCAGAACTGTGCATGGTGGCGCGGCCGCGGCTTGCCACAATGCTGCTCCCTCTCCTCTTGATTCCCTTGCTGCCCTTCCCCTTGCCCAAACCGCGCTGGCTGCCACTTCCAGACATCTTTGATGTTTTGGGCGTAAACAAAAAAGTTTTTAAAAGGGCGGGTGAAAAAGTTGGGTACTTTAATGGAGTGGGTTGGTGGGTGAGGTGACACTAATCACTAAGTGATTAGATCGCTAAGTGATTACTAGTACAGTACTAATACAAAATACAATAATTCAGTAATCAGTATAAGTGAGAACAGTGAACAGTGAGTGTGTCCCCTAGTACACTAACTAGAAAATACAATAATCAGTAGTAATCAGATTAAGTAGAAGGAAATAGAGTGTGTGTGTGTACTGAGTGCACGCACACACACACGCAGGAGCTAGCCTATGAACAGTGACTGAGTGTCCCTAGCAGTAAGTAGTAAGTAAGTGTACAACTAGAAATTACAATAATCAGTAGTAATCAGAAGGAAATAGAGTGTGTGTACACTACAGACAGTGAATGCACGCACACACACACGCAGGAGCTAGCCTATGAACAGTGCCTGAGTGTCCCTAGTAGTAAGTAGTAAGTAAGTGTACAACTAGAAATTACAATAATCAGTAGTAATCAGAAGGAAATAGAGTGTGTGTACTGACAGTGCACGCACACACACGGGCAGCGCAGGAGCTAGCCTATGAACAGTGACTGAGTGTCCCTAGTAGTGAGTAGTTAGTAAGTACAACTAGAAATTACAATAATCAATAGTAATCAGAAGGAAATAGAGTGTGTGTACTGTGCACGCACACACGCAGGAGCTATGAACAAACAGTGACAGTGAGTGTCCTAGTACAGTTACGACAAAATACAATCACTCAGTAGTAAAGGTAGGACAGCAGAAACACTGGTATAATAAACTAACAGAGGACAGGAGGACAGCTGCCCACACAGGCAAGGCCCTGAGGCCTAAAGCAGTGTGAGCTTGCCTGCAGCAGCTGTGTCTGTCTCTATGTAACACACAAGCTACTAACTAAAATACAATGTCTATCTAACTAACAACAATATAGGTGTGTATAGGAGGTGTATGTGAGCAAAAACGCTAGGTAGTTGACCACAATAAAGCTCTTGCTAAGCCAAAGCACAAAGGAGCAGATCTCTCTCTGTACTAAGTCAGGCAAGGACGGAAAAACGGAACATGGCGGCCGCTATTTATAGGGTAGGGGCTGGCCAGGGTCCCCCTCTGTGATTGGCTGCCGTCAGAGGGCCTGGGAGCCCTCTGATTGGCTCTAAGGACATCAATCTGTGCTATGACGCTATTCGAGCTCGGTATTCGAGCTCGAATAGCGCTGTTAGCTCGAATAGCTCGAATAGTGAATGGGCTATTCGAGTTCACTCGAATAGCCCATTCGAGTAGCTGCAGCTATTCGAGCTCGGTATTCGAGCTCGAATAGCTGAAAAAAGAGCTCGAATATTCGAGCTACTCGAATATTCGAGCTCTGCTGAGCACCACTGGTGCCCACACTCCAGGGTGGCTCAGCGGTGTGTGGAAATTTTTTGATGTGTCTCTGCCTCAGATCGGAGTAAAGCCATCTGTTCTCTCTGTCTTTAAAAATTGAGCCGTAGAAAGGCCAACACTCATGTAGGGACAAGTGCCTTACAAAGGCACATGGAGAAAAGGCACAAACTGCAATGGGAAGAGCACCTGAACAAAAGCAGCACACAAAAGAAAAGCCACCCTCCTTCTCCTCTTCCTCTTTCAGGTGCAGCATCTTCAGCCGCTTTCTCCCTTGCACCTTCACAGACACAGCCACCCTCCTCCACTCCACCTCTGCCCTTGAGCGATTCCTGCTCCTCTGCCCACAGCAGCCAGGTGTCTGTGAAGGTAATCTTTGAGTGGAAGAAGCCAATTTCTGCCAGTCACCCCTTGCCCGGCATCTGACAGCTGGCGTGGTGGAACTGTTAGCTCGCCAGCTGTTACCATACAAGCTGGTGGACTCTGAGGCTTTCCGTAAATTAGTGGCCATTGGGATACCGCAGTGGAAGATACCAGGCTGCAAATATTTCTCTAAAAAGGTAATACCCAAACTGTACCATGAAGTAGAGAGACAAGTGGTGTCATCTCTGGCACACAGCGTTGGGTCAAGGGTCCACCTGACCACGGATGCCTGGTCTGCCAAGCACGGTCAGGGCCGCTACATTACTTACACAGCCCATTGGGTCAACCTGGTGAATGATGGCAATCAGGGAGTACGTGGCTGTGCAGCGGACCAACTTGTTGTGACACCTCCACGGCTTGCAGGCAGGCCTCCTGCCACCTCCTCTCCTTCTCCTCCTGCTACATCCTCTTCGTTGTCGTCCTCCTCCTCCTCCTTGGCTGAGTGGCAGTTCAACTCTACTGGTGCTGCCATCTCCTCTCCAGCTACACAGCCCCATCTCCCCAGAGCCTATGCTGCATGACAGGTACAGCGGTGTCACGCCATCTTAGACATGTCTTGCCTCAAAGCGGAGAGTCACACTGAAGCAGCTCTCCTGGCTGCTCTTAACAAACAGGTGGATCCACAAACAGGTGGATCAGTGGCTGACCCCACACCAGCTGGAGATCGGCACAAACATGAATCAATTTTATTGGAATTCCACGTGAATGACCAATACAAAGTGGTGTACACGTGAGAAGTGGAACGAAAATCAACATGATTCCAAACATTTTTTACAAATCAATAACTGCAAAGTGGGGTGTGCGTAATTATTCAGCCCCCTGAGTCAATACTTTGCAGAACCACCTTTTGCTGCAATTACAGCTGCCAGTCTTTTAGGGTATGTCTCTACCAGCTTTGCACATCTAGAGACTGAAATCCTTGCCCATTCTTCTTTGCAAAACAGCTCCAGCTCAGTCAGATTAGATGGACAGCGTTTGTGAACAGCAGTTTTCAGATCTTGCCACAGATTCTCGATTGGATTTAGATCTGGACTTTGACTGGGCCACTCTAACACATGGATATGTTTTGTTTTAAACCATTTCATTGTTTCCCTGGCTTTATCTTTAGGGTTGTTGTCCTGCTGGAAGGTGAATCTCCGCCCCAGTCTCAAGTCTTTTGCAGACTCTAAGAGGTTTTCTTCAAAGATTGCCCTGTATTTGGCTCCATCCATCTTCCCATCATCTCTGACCAGCTTCCCTGTCCCTGCTGAAGAGAAGCACCCCCAGAGCATGATGCTGGCACCACCATCTTTGACAATGGGGATGGTGTGTTTTGAGTGATGTGCAGTGTTAGTTTTCCGCCACACATAGCGTTTAGCATTTTGGCCAAAAAGTTCCATTTTGGTCTCATCTGACCAGAGCAACTTCTTCCACATAGTTGCTGTGTCCCACCACATGGCTTGTGGCAAACTGTAAACAGGACTTCTTATGCTTTTCTGTTAAAGCGGAATATAACTGTAACGATTGTGGAACTTTCTCCGTGATCAGCGCACAACGCGTGCGCTGACACGGAGGAAATCCTCCACAAGCGTGTAATTGCAGGCACCCAGCAAAAGGTGCTACGCACCTGTAGAGGGAAATTCCTGTCGGCAGATGGCGCTGGGGAGTGCAGAGGAACCAATCCTCTGTACCTCCACAAATGCCAGACAGGAATTGTACGAAGCACAGAACGCAGTCGCAAGAGAGGCGATTGCGAATGAGAGCGAGCAAAGGGACAGGTTGTATGTGTGTGCGCCAATCCAGTCGCCACCCCGCGACCGCGCACACACAACAGCAGATATGAAATAGGAACGCGATCGCGAGAGGTGCGATCGCCAGACGTGACACAAGGCAGATCAGAATAGAATACGAGGGTAGCAAAGGCACAGCAAATAATACAATAAGGAGATACGGAAAACAACAAACGCTAACTAACCGCGAACACTGCACTCATTCGCAACAGTGCACGCGGTTATGCGCGATCTCCATGTGATAAGCACAATAGAGACAAGCACGCCTAACTAACCATCGACAGACAAACATGAAACAGAGGGCGCGAGCGCTTGCTTAACGGTTACCTCACCGAGCCTCCAGCAAGCGTAGCAGACAAGACAGACACACGAAAACAGGGACAGGCGAGAGATAGGATCCACAGCACTAGCGAAAAGTGGCTAGCGCGATCCAGGTACAGAGTAGCAGAACAGAAGGATCCCCAGCGCTAGCGAAAAGTGGCTAGCGCGATCCCAGAAGACAGAACAGAAGGATCCCCAGCGCTAGCGAAAAGTAGCTAGCCTGATCCCAGAAGACAGAACAGAAGGATCCCCGGCGCTAGCGAAAAGTAGCTAGCGCGATCCCAGGAGACAGAACAGAAGAGATAGCTGGTAGCAACCGCTGCACCAGCTATACTCCAAGAACAGAGATCAGAACCATTTCCTGTCGACCACCGTTGGGACAGGACAATGGCAACAGGCAAGACAAGACAGAACAGGCAATACAGATAATACAACCTGACTGGGCTAGAAGGGGAGCCCAAAGCAACCCCCAGGAATTAACTATACTAGATAGCAATGGCTGACACTCCAGCAGTGTCCATCAGGAACAGACCATGGAAAGGAAATGACCAGCCAAGCCTTCTGGGAAACATAAAGCTCTTATAGTGCCAGTCATCAAAGAAGGCAGGTAGGGGATTTGCATAACGAATGTATGCAAATTCCCCAGCAAGAGAACAGACCAAAACTTGCAATGGAAAGACAGGTCTCTGTTCCAGAGTCCTGCAGCATGTAAACCTAAACAATGGTCAAAAGGCTGCCTGCCTGCGCAGGCAGCTGAGCGGATTCTCACAATAACCCTGCATTTCAACTTTGCTCTAAAACATTATTTACAGTATATTATATGCAACCAGCATTTTTTTTACTAGACCAGCATTGGAAGGGTTACACAAGGCTTTAAAGTTCCTGGGGATTTCTGCAGACGCATCCGAAGCTGAAATAGATACATTTTGTTTAGATAAATGTATCTAAGTGTTGAATGTGACTCACTCTCTCTCACTGAGAAGGAGCTTGGAGGACAGCCAAGTGTGTAACATTTCTCAATAGATACATTCAACTAAATAGAATGTATCTATCTGAACTTCTGCATATCTTTCCACGGAACTTTAATCCTCTGTGTTTAACCCTTCCAATGCTGGTCTAGTAAAAAAAAAATGCTTTTTGCATATAATATGCTGTAAATAATATTTTAGAGCAAAGTTGAAATGCAGGGTTATATTCCGCTTTAACAATGGCTTTCTTCTTGCCACTCTTCCATAAAGGCCAACTTTGTGCGGTGCACGACTAATAGTTGTCCTATGGACAGATTGCCCCACCTGAGTTGTAGATCTCTGCAGCTCGTCCAGAGTCACCATGGGCCTCTTGATTGCATTTCTGATCAGCGCTCTCCTTGTTCGGCCTGTGAGTTTAGGTGGACGGCCTTGTCTTGGTAGGATTAGAGGTGCGCCATACTCCTTCCATTTCTGAATGATCGCTTGAACAGTGCTCCGTGGAATGTTCAAGGCTTTGGAAATCTTTTTGTAGCCTAAGCCTGTTTTAAATTTCTCAATAACTTGATCCCTGACCTGTCTGGTGTGTTCTTTGGACTTCATGGTGTTGTTGCTCCCAATATTCTCTTAGACAACCTCTGAGGCTGTCACAGAGCAGCTGTATTTCTACTGACATTAGTCATTAGCACTCATCAGGCAATGTCTATGGGCAACTGACTGCACTCAGACCAAAGGGGGCTGAATAATTATGCACACCCCACTTTGCAGTTATTGATTTGTAAAAAATGTTTGGAATCATGTATGATTTCTGTTCCACTTCTTATGTGTACACCACTTTGTATTGGTCTTTCATGTGGAATTCCAATAACATTGATTCATGTTAGTGGCAGTAATATGACAAAATGTGGAAAACATCAAGGGGGCCGAATACTTTTGCAAGCCACTGTATCTAACCTATACGGGGGGCACCTACCTATCTAACCTATATGGGGGCACCTACCTATCTAACCTATACTGGGGGCACTACCTATACTTCGGGCACCTATACCTGGGTGCAATTTAACCTACAAACTGCTAGTATTTGGCCCCACCCACATAATGTTTTGGCCACGCCCATTTTCCACCACGCTTTGTTTTGAGGTGTGGCTAACCATTGTTCACCGTGGCGCGCTTCGCGCGCTGCTTCTTTCGTGGATGGGGGCCTCAAGTTATGGACTGCTTGAGGCCACCAAAACCTTAGCTGCAACCCTAAGGTGGGGATGAGGTAGTTCAATGACAGAAAAACAGTGACTGTCCAGCTAATTGAATTTGGTCTTTTCACAATGAAGCAACAACCTTATTATCTTGGGTCTGTGCCCCCAACACACTCATATAGGTCACCCACCCCTTCACCGTGACAAGGTAACGATCACGAAGGGGAATTGACACATGTACATGCATTTTATTTTGTTGTTGTTGCAGTCACAGTGTAGCCAGAAAAAATAGGCATGTACACACACCAGAAAGGTTATTCTGTTAGGTAGCGGCCACTGCTAGCAGCGGCCTTAACCACTTAAGGACTGCAGTCATAAAACCCCTTAAGGACCAGAGCCTTTTTTTCCATTCGGACCACTGCAGCTTTCACGGTTTATTGCTCAGTCATACAACCTACCACCTAAATGAATTTTACCTCCTTTTCTTGTCACTAATACAGCTTTCTTTTGGTGCTATTTGATTGCTGCTGCGAGTTTTACTTTTTATTATATTCATCAAAAAAGACATGAATTTTGTCAAAAAAATGACTTTTTTAACTTTCTGTGCTGACATTTTTCAAATAAAGTAAAATTTCCTATACATTTGAGCGCGAAAGTTATTCTGCTACATGTCTTTGATAAAAAAAAAAACCATTCAGTGTATATTTATTGGATTGGGTAAAAGTTATAGCGTTTACAAACTGTGGTGCAAAAAGTGAATTTTCCCATTTTCAAGCATCTCTGACTTTTCTGCGCACCTGTCAGGTTTCATGAGGGGCTAAAATTCCAGGATAGTACAAATACCCCCCAAATGACCCCATTTTGGAAAGAAGACATCCCAAAGTATTCAGTGAGAGGCATGGTGAGTTCATTGAAGATTTTATTTTTTGTCACAAGTTAGCGGAAAATGACACTTTGTGACAGGAAGAAAAGAAAAAAAAAAGTTTCCATTTCTTCTAACTTGCGACAAAAAAAAATGAAATCTGCCACGGACTCACTATGCTCCTCTCTGAATACCTTGAAGTGTCTACTTTCCAAAATGGGGTCATTTGTGGGGTGTGTTCACTGTCCTGGCATTTTGGGGGGTGCCTAAATGTAAGCACCCCTGTAAAGCCTAAAGATGCTCATTGGACTTTGGGCCCCTTAGCGCAGTTAGGCTGCAAAAAAGTGCCACACATGTGGTATTGCCGTACTCAGGAGAAGTAGTATAATGTGTTTTGGGGTGTATTTTTCCACATACCCATGCTGGGTGGGAGAAATATCTCCGTAAATGACAATTTTTTTATTTTTTTTACACACAATTGTCAATTTACAGAGATATTTCTCCCACTCAGCATGGGTATGTGGAAAAATACACCCCAAAACACATTATACTACTTCTCCTGAGTACGGCGATACCACATGTGTGGCAATTTTTTGCACCCTAACTGCGCTAAGGGGCCCAAAGTCCAATGAGTACCTTTAGGATTTCACAGGTCATTTTGAGAAATTTCGTTTCAAGACTGCTCCTCACGGTTTAGGGCCCCTAAAATGCCAGGACAGTATAGGAATCCCACAAATTACCCCATTTTAGAAAGAAGACACCCCAAGGTATTCCATTAGGAGTATGGTGAGTTCATAGAAGATTTTTTTTTTGTCACAAGTTAGCGGAAATTGATTTTAATTGTTTTTTTTTTCACAAAGTGTCATTTTCCGCTAACTTGTGACAAAAATAAAATCTTCTATGAACTCACCATACTCCTTATTTTTACACATACAGATGCTAGGTGGGAGAAATATCTCTGTAAATGACAATTATTTGATTTTTTTTTACACACAATTGTCCATTTACAGAGAGATTTCTCCCACCCAGCATGGGTATGTATAAAAATACACCCCAAAACACATTATACTACTTCTTCTGAGTACGGCGATACCACATGTGTGACACTTTTTTGCAACCTAGGTGCGCTAAGGGGCCTAACGTCCTATTCACAGGTCATTTTGAGGCATTTGGATTCTAGACTACTCCTCACGGTTTAGGGCCCCTAAAATGCCAGGGCAGTATAGGAACCCCACAAGTGACCCCATTTTAGAAAGAAGACACCCCAAGGTATTCCGTTAGGGGTATGGTGAGTTCATAGAAGATTTTATTTTTTGTCACAAGTTAGTGAAAAATGACACTTTGTGAAAAAAACTATAAAAATCCAATTTCCGCTAACTTTTGACAAAAAATAAAATCTTCTATGAACTCATCATACACCTAACAGAATACCTTGGGGTGTCATCTTTCTAGAATGGGGTCATTTGTGGGGTTCCAATACTGCCCTGGCATTTTAGGGGCCCTAAACCGTGAGGAGTAGTCTTGAACCCAAATGTCTCAAAATGACCTGTGAAATCCTAAAGGTACTCATTGGACTTTGGGCCCCTTAGCACAGTTAGGCTGCAAAAAAGTGTCACACATGTGGTATCGCCGTACTCAGAAGAAGTAGTATAATGTGTTTTGTGGTGTATTTTTACATATAACCATGCTGGGTGGGAGAAATATCTCTGTAAATGACACATTTTTTATTTTTTTTTACACACAATTGTCCATTTACAGAGAGATTTCTCCCACCCAGCATGGGTATGTGTAAAAATACACCACAAAACACATTATACTACTTCTCCTGAGTATGGCGATACTACATGTGTGACACTTTTTTGCAGCCTAGGTGCGCTAAGGGGCCCAACGTCCTATTCACAGGTCATTTTGAGGCATTTGTTTTCTAGACTACTCCCCACGGTTTAGGGCCCCTAAAAAGCCAGGGCAGTATAGGTACCCCACAAGTGACCCCATTTTAGAAAGAAGACACCCCAAGGTATTCCGTTAGGGGTATGGTGAGTTCATAGCAGATTTTATTTTTTTGTCACAAGTTAGTGAAAAATGACACTTTGTGAAAAAAACAATAAAAATCCAGTTTCCGCTAACTTTTGACAAAAAATAAAATCTTCTATGAACTCATCATACACCTAACAGAATACCTTGGGGTGTCTTCTTTCTAAAATGGGGTCACTTGTGGGGTTCCTATACTGCCCTGGCATTTTACGGGCCCAAAACTGTGAGTAGTCTGGAAACCAAATTTCTCAAAATGACTGTTCAGGGGTATAAGCATCTGCAAATTTTGATGACATGTGGTCTATGAGGGGGCAAATTTTGTGGAAACGGTCATAAGCAGGGTGGCCTCTTAGATGACAGGATGTATTGGGCCTGATCTGATGGATAGGAGTGCTAGGGGGGTGACAGGAGGTGATTGATGGGTGTCTCAGGGGGCGGTTAGAGGGGAAAATAGATGCAATCAATGCACTGGGGAGGTGATCGGAAGGGGGTCTGAGGGGGATCTGAGGGTTTGGCCGAGTGATCAGGAGCCCACACGGGGCAAATTAGGGCCTGATCTGATGGGTAGGTGTGCTAGGGGGTGACAGGAGGTGATTTATGGGTGTCTCAAGGTGTGATTAGAGGGGGGAAATAGATGCAAGCAATGCACTAGCGAGGTGATCAGGGCTGGGGTCTGAGGGCGTTCTGAGGTGTGGGCGGGTGATTGGGTGCCCGCAAGGGGCAGATTAGGGTCCAATCTGATGGGTAACAGTGACAGGTGGTGATAGGGGGTGATTGATGGGTAATTAGTGGGTGTTTAGAGGAGAGAAGAGATGTAAACACTGCACTTGGGAGGTGATCTGATGTCGGATCTGCGGGCGATCTATTGGTGTGGGTGGGTGATCAGATTGCCCGCAAGGAGCAGGTTAGGGGCTGATTGATGGGTGGCAGTGACAGGGGGTGATTGATGGGTGGCAATGACAGGGGGTGATTGATGGGTGATTGACAGGTGATCAGTGGGTTATTACAGGGAATAACAGATGTAAATATTGCACTGGCGAATTGATAAGGCGGGGGTCTGAGGGCAATCTGAGCGTGTGGGCGGGTGATTGGGTGCCCGCAAGGGTCTAATCTGATGGGTAACAGTGACAGGTGGTGATAGGGGGTGGTTGATGGGTGATTGATGGGTAATTAGTGGGTGTTTAGAGGAGAGAATAGATGTAAACAATGGATTTGGGAGGTGATCTGATGTCGGATCTGCGGGCGATCTATTTGTGTGGGTGGGTGATCAGATTGCCCGCAAGGGGCAGGTTAGGGGCTGATTGATGGGTGGCAGTGACAGGGGGTGATTGATGGGTGGCAGTGACAGGGGGTGATTGACAGGTGATCAGTGGGTTATTACAGGGAAGAACGGATGTAAATAATGCACTGGTGAATCGATAAGGGGGGGTTTGAGGGCAATCTGAGCGTGTGGGCGGGTGATTGGGTGCCCGCAAGGGTCTAATCTGATGGGTAAAAGTGACAGGTGGTGATAGGGGGTGATTTATGGGTGATTGATGGGTAATTAGTGGGTGTTTAGAGGAGAGAATAGATGTAAACAATGGATTTGGGAGGTGATCTGATGTCGGATCTGCGGGCGATCTATTGGTGTGGGTGGGTGATCAGATTGCCTGCAAGGGGCAGGTTAGGGGCTGATTGATGGGTGGCAGTGACAGGGGGTGATTGACGGGTGATTGACAGGTGATTGACAGGTGATTGACAGGTGATCAGGGGGGATAGATGCATACAGTACACAGGGGGGGGGGGAGGGTCTGGGGGGGTCTGGGGAGAATCTGAGGGGTGGGGGGGTGATCAGGAGGGAGCAGGGGGCAGTTTAGGGACTAAAAAAAAAATAGCGTTGACAGATAGTGACAGGGAGTGATTGATGGGTGATTAGGGGGGTGATTGTGTGCAAACGGTGGTCTGGGGGGTGGGCAGGGGGGGTCTGAGGGGTACTGTGGGCGATCAGGGGGCAGGGGGGGGGCAGATCAGTGTGTTTGGGTGCAGACTAGGGTGGCTGCAGCCTGCCCTGGTGGTCCCTCGGACACTGGGACCACCAGGGCAGGAGGCAGCCTGTATAATACACTTTGTAAACATTACAAAGCGTATTATACGCTTCCTATCCGGCGATCGTCGGGTTAACAACCCGCCGGGCGCTTCCGATTGGCCGGCGGGTTGACGTCGCGGGTGGGCGGAGCCTATTGCCGGTGGATGCGCGCGCATCCCAGCGCGCGATCCCCGGCCAGAGAGTGCCCCAGGACCTGACGCCAATCTGCGTTACGTGGTCCTGGGGCTGCCACTTTGCCGCCGCCAATATGAAGTAGGCGGTCGGCAAGTGGTTAAAGTGGTCCAACACCCAGCATTTCAACTTTGCTTTAAAAGATTGCTTACAGCTTATAAACTATTATGCCAGATTTTTTTTTTTAGCAGAAATTCACTGAATGGATTAAACATGACATTTTAGTGCTGCATTTAGCTAGAAATTCTCCTCCGTGCTTGCTTGTTTAGTTACAAATGTATCTATCTACAATGTAACAAACAAACACTGCTCTGAGAGAACAAAGAGGTCTTCCCTGGCAGGCTTTTCAAAGGTCTATTTGTATTCCAAATAAAGATACATTTTGTAACTAAAGATAAGAACGGATGCGGATTCCTAGTTAAATCCAACACTAAAATGTCATGCTTAACCCATTCAGTGAATTTCTGGCATAATAGTTTGTAAGCTGTAAACAATCTTTTAAAGCAAAGTTGTAATGCTGGGTGTTAAACCGCTTTAAACATTCAGGATCCACCTGTAGTCCTGGGCCCTGTTGGTGGTGGTGGAGAAGGCAGTCAAGCGGCTTGCAGGCAGAAATACTGTGTGGGGACTGACTTGTATTCAGACAGGCAGTAGCAGCATGCAGGCAGAGATGCTGTGTAGGGACTGACTTAGTCTTCGGGCAGGCAGTAGTGGTGTGCAGGCAGAGATGCTGTATGGGGGCTGACTTAGTCTTTGGGTGGGCAGTATCCCTCCGGGATCCATGCCTCATTCATTTTAATAAAGGTGAGGTACTGAACAATTTTTTGACCTAGACGACGTCACTTGGCAGTGACAATGCCTCCTGCTACACTGAAGGTCCTTTTTGACAGGACGCTTGAGGTAGGGAACGCCAAAAGTTTGATGGCAAATTGTGACAGCTCTGGCTACAGGTCAAGCCTGTGCACCCAGTAGTCCAGGGGTTCATCGCTGCTCAGAGTGTCTATATTCGCACTTAGGGCCAAGTAGTCGGCTACCTGCCGGTCGAGGCATTGTCGAAGGGTGGATCCCGAAGGGCTGAGGTGAGGCATTGGACTAAAGAATGTCTGCATGTGCAATATCACAATCAGATCGCTAAAGCGTCCTGTACTTGCCTGCGTGGACATGGGAAGAGGAGGAGGATTACTAGCACTTCTTTCCCATTGTGCTGTGACATCACCCTTAAACACAGTGTAAAGCATATTTGACAGCTTTTTGTGCAACTTCTGCATCCAGGTGCGTTGCTCGGGCCTTTGATCTGGGGCACTGCCCCCAAACCTGTTGCCATGGTGCCCCAGATCAGATTAAGCAGCAGGAGAGGCACTGGGCAGAGCAGCGGGGGGGGGGGGGACGAGCAGTTAAACACTCACCTTCCTTCAGATCGACGCAGGCACAGCTTCCATGTGCTTCCGACTTCCTCCCCAGGCGTCCGTCGCCATGGTTACAGCGCCCCCCCCCCCCCCCGTGATGACGTGACCGATGTCAGCAAATGGAAGCTTTGCCTGCGTTGATCTGGAGGAAGGTGAGTTTTTAACTGCCCGCTCCCCCCTGGCCGCTCCACCCAGTGCCCCGCCTCCTTACTCTGGACACCTCACTCTCTAACCTACACTGGGGAGCTACCTATCTAACCTACACTAGGGGAAGCTACCTATATAACCTACGCTGGGGAAGCTATCTATCTAATCTATACTGGGGGAAGCTATCTAACCTATACTGGGGGAAGCAATCTAATCTATACTGGGGGAAGCAATCTAATCTATACTGGGGGAAGCTATCTATCTAACCAATACTTGGGAAAGCTATACCTATTTAACCTATACTGGGGGAAGCTACCTATCTAACCTCTACTGCGGAAAGCTACCTATCTAGCCTACACTGGGGAAAGCTACCTATCTAACCTATACTGGGGGAAGCTACCAATCTAATCTATACTGGTGTCACCTACCTATCTAACCTACACTAGAGATGGCGTCGGCAAACTTGTTTGCGCCAATCCGAGCGGTTTGCGTTTGCGTTATTTTATGTGTGTGCCACTGACATACCTTTCACTACATCTCTGAGTGCACACTGTTTTATATACCAGTCAGTGCATACCTTTCACTGCATCTGTGTGACTGCACACTGTTTTATATACCAGTCACTGCATACCTTTCACTGCATCTGTGTGACTGCACACTGTATTATACCAGTCAGTGCATACCTCTCACTGCATCTGTGTGACTGCACAATGTATTATACCAGTCACCAGTGGTGCTCACCGACAGGTCGTGATCACGAGTTGCCATGATTTCGCAACCATGTTTATGCTATCCGCCATGGGTATTCGTCGCTGTGGACCAAATTTCAATCACTAAAATCCGCTTCGGCAGACCGTGAATGCGTACATTCAAACACATTCACGCTTGTGAAATCCGGCACAGAAGCTGTGGTTAGCGGAAATGCGTAGAAATTGGCGGAAGTGGCTTCCCTGGCCAATCAGAGGCTCCTAGCCAGGCCCTAGCAACCAATCATAGGAGGGGAGGCTATGCCTTCCCCTCCTGTATATAAAGCGGCGGCCATGATGGAAAGCTCCATCCTTGCTAGACTGTGGCACTGAGAGGATTATCTCCAGGCCATTGTAGCTAAAGCAAGAGCGTTTTGTGTGTGAAAACCCAGCGTTTAAATGCCAACAGTACTGTTATATTGTAGTTGTCAGTTGTATTTAGTTAGGTAGCCAGTGAGTCATTGCTGTAGTCAGTGTAGTCAGAGTGTACTGGTGGTGATTAGTGTGTGTGGTGCAGGCAGGCAGGGTCAGAGTGTACTGCTCACTTGTATTCAGCTAGCCAGTCATACACTTCAACTATTACTTACAGACACTGCCAGTGCAGTTTATTTAGTAAGTGACATTGTGTGCTCACTGCTCACTGGTATTATTCATCTCATTACCCAGTGATACCCTTCACTTAGGTTGTACTACTGTGTTCACTGCTCACTGGTATTAATCATCTCATTACCCAGTGATACCCTTAACTTAGGTTGTACTACTGTGTTCACTGCTCACTGGTATTAATCATCTCATTACCCAGTGATACCCTTCAGTTACGTTCTACTGTGCTCACTGCTCACTGGTATTAATCATCTCATTACCCAGTGATACCCTTCAGTTACGTTCTACTGTGCTCACTGGTATTAATCATCTCATTACCCATTGATACCCTTCACTTAGGTTGTACTACTGTGTTCACTGCTCACTGGTATTAATCATCTTATTACCCAGTGATACCCTTTACTTAGGTTGTACTACTGTGTTCACTGCTCACTGGTATTAATCATCTTATTACCCAGTGATACCCTTCACTTAGGTTGTACTACTGTGTTCACTGCTCACTAGTATTAATCATCTCATTACCCATTGATACCCTTCACTTAGGTTGTACTGTGCTCACTGGTATTAATCATCTCATTACCCATTGATACCCTTCACTTAGGTTGTACTACTGTGTTCACTGCTCACTGGTATTAATCATCTTATTACCCAGTGATACCCTTCACTTAGGTTGTACTACTGTGTTCACTGCTCACTAGTATTAATCATCTCATTACCCATTGATACCCTTCACTTAGGTTGTACTGTGCTCACTGGTATTAATCATCTCATTACCCATTGATACCCTTCACTTAGGTTGTACTACTGTGTTCACTGCTCACTGGTATTAATCATCTTATTACCCAGTGATACCCTTCACTTAGGTTGTACTACTGTGTTCACTACTCACTGGTATTAATCATCTCATTACCCAGAGATACCCTTCACTTAGGTTGTACTACTGTGTTCACCAGGGGTGCTCTCCGAGTCCCCTGAATGCAAATTTTACCCAAAAATGTGGGTGTTTTTTCAGGTTTGTCGAAGTTGAATCAGAATGGTTAAAATCAGGCCGAATACGAATTTGAAGGTTCCCGAATGTGCGCACCTGAATTCGGCCGGATGACGTGGTGGGTTCGGTGTTCGGCTTCGGGATTCGGGGATGACGTCATTGAGCCAATCAGAAGTCCTCCAGCCGAGGACCTGGCAACCCTAGCAACCATTCAGGGAAGTGTGACCGACTTTAATTGTCACTAACTGTCTGCCACACAACTTAGTTACCTGCGTACTACTACTATTACTACTACTACCCGTTCAGTTAATTTTTTTCACTGTTAGTGTGTGATTTTATTAGCTTCTGTACTGTGTGTAATAAATAATAGTTAGTTACATCACAGGCCAGCATCCGTTGTGAGTGACCTGTGAATGTGAGCTGTGACTGTCACCTGCCCGACCCTATTGATTGATTGCATCTGACCGTGTGTGACAGACTTTAATTGTCACTAACTGTCTGACGCACGACTTAGTTATTGTAGTACACTAGGGATTTATTAATTACCTGCGTACTACTACTACTACTACTACTACTACTACTACTACTACTACTACTACTACCGTTCAGTTAATTTTTTCCACTGTTAGTGTGTGATCTTATTAGCTTCTGTACTGTGTGTAATAAATAATAGTTAGTTACATCACAGGCCAGCATCCGTTGTGACTGACCTGTGACCGTCACCTGCCCGACCCTATTGATTGATTGCGTCTGACCTTGTGTGACCGACTTCAATTGTCACTGTCTGCCGCACGACTTAGTTATTGTAGTACGCTAGGGATTTATTAGTTACTTGCGTACTATTACTACTACTACTACTACTACCCATTCAGTTAATTTTTTCCACTGTTAGTGTGTGATTTTAGTAGCTTCTGTACTGTGTAATAAATAATAGTTACATCACAGGCCAGCATCCATTGTGACTGACCTGTGACTGTCATCTGCCCGACCCTATTGATTGCGTCTGACCGTGTGTGACTGACTTTAATTGTCACTGTCCGTCACACGAGTTAGTTAGTACTGTAGTAGACTACACTACTGCTGTTAGCAGTACTACTACTACTATTTAATACTACTATTTAAATAAAAATAAAAAAGAAACTTTCATTTTTTCTTATCACTCAACTCCAGTCACCACCACCAGCAGTCACCACCAAGTCACCACCAACACAGGCTTTATTAAAGTTTACACTCTTTCCCGCCCTCTTCTACATTTTTTTGTACTGTATTTGTATATTGCACAATGACTGGCAGAGGTAGAGGGCGAGGCACCACCAGGAGAGGCAGCGCCATTGCAGGAGCCACTGCCAGCAGCAGCAGAAGGTCTGGGACTGGTCCGCCGCCAGCCACTGACCGCAGAGTTGTGGAGGAGGGAGCAGAGGCGCAACAGCAGCGCGTTGCGCCCATCTTTGAGACGGGTCGTCGCCCTCGGCCCATTCTGGAGAGTCAGGCGCAGGCTGTGGTGGAAATGATGGTGAAGCAGGAAGCCACCGTTTCCAGCCAGGCCTCCAGCATCAGCGAGACCAGTGTCACCACCACCAGCACTCCGATCCGCAGCAGGCCTCCACCACCACTTGAGGCCATGGTCACGGTGAACCCATCAACCAGCCTGCCCTCACTGAGCTCGTTTCTCTCCCCAGAGACTGTGAGAATTTACAGGGATGTTTTGGAGCAGTTTGAGGTGGACATGACGGGGCCATGCAAGGAGGAGGAGTTAGAGGTGCAGCAGTTTGTTGTTGGCGCTGTGGAGGAGGGGCGTGATGCAGGGGATGTTGGGGTAGAAGAGTTGGTTGGGGCAGGCTCACAGGAGATGTTTGGGGATGATGATGATGATGACGTGCTGGATCCTTCCTATGTGCCACCAGTACCACCAGCACAGTTGGTTGAAGGCAGCTCATAATTTGGATGAGTTTAGTGAGCATCAGAAGCTGACGGAGAGTGGCAGACAGTGACAGATTTCAGCAGCAGCAGCATCTGACCCTCCTGCCCATCCAGCAGCAGCAGCAGCAGGAGCACAGCTCGGTGAGTCATTCCCCGGTGTGACCAAGGTGCTGCCTCCCGCCCACAGGCGCATCCGGGTGCTGAACGGGTTGCTTGCCCGGGCCATGTGCTCTCAGCTCCTGCCATATTCCTTTGTGCATGAGGGGAGTGACATGAGAGTGCTGCTGCAGGTTAAGATCCCGGAGTGGCAAGTCCCCAGCCGCCACTACTTTTCCCGCAGGGCGATCCCAGCACTGCACCGCTTGGCCATGGCGAACGTGGACCGCGCACTCGATCACGGCGTGAGTGCGTGGATCCATGTCACCATGGATTCATGGAGCAGCCGTTTTGGGATAGACCACTATCTGTCCTTTACGACCCACTGGGTCAGCCTGGTGGAAAGCCCGAGCGAGGAAGCAGCAGGTCCACCCTCAGGCGCATCAGTGGCAGCAGCGGCACCAGTCGCCCACTATGTGGTGCCACCACGCGGGGTCAGGGGAGAAGCAGCAGCTCCCGCCACCAAGCGATCCCGTCTGAACAGCAGCGTGAAGGCCTGCCACTGCGCTGCTGGAGATGAAAAGCCTGGACAAAAACAGCTTGACGGCAGCCAACATGCTCCGGTACCTCAGGGAGCAGGAGAAGACGTGGCTGACCCCCAGGGGCCTCACTGTCGGATTGGTGGTGTCCGACAATGCCGCCAACCTGCTGGCTGCCATAAGCAGGGGAGACTTGGTCCACATCCCTTGCTTGGCCCACGTCCTGAACCTTGTGGTGCAAAAGTTAATGCGCACCTACCAGGGGATGGAGGAGCTGTTAGAAGCGGCGCGGAAAATTGTGCGCACTTTCCGCCGCTCATCTGCAGGCTTGCTCTCCAGGACTCCCGAATGCGAATTTACCCAAATTATTCAGGTAAATTTCACCGTTCCCGAAGTCGAAGCCGAAGCCGAATGCGCCGGACCCAAAGCCGAAGGCGGCCGAATGTGCGCATTTGAATTCGGCCGGATGACGCGTTGGGTTCGGCTTCGGGATTCAGGAGTGATTTGGGCCAATCAGAATTCCTCCAACCGAGTCCCTGGCAACGCTAGCAACCAATCAGAGGAGGGGAGCCTGGCCCTCCCCTCCTCTATATAAGGCGGCGGCCATTTTGCGGAGCTACGCACTTGTGTGACTGAGCTGGTACTGAGAGCATCTCCAGTGCTGTGCTGCGTGTCTGATCAAGTGTATTCTGTGCTAAACCTAGCGTTTTGCTTCCTAAACACCTCCTAAACACATGCATTGTACTGTTATATAGATAGATAGTAATTTGATTGTTTGTAGTCAGCTAGTGTGTACTGTATACTGTGCTAGGCTAGTGTTAGTCTGTGTGCAGGCTAGGCCTGCTAGCCTAGGGCAGCCTTAGCCTACTACTAGCTTAGGTAGGTTAGGGATTCTAGTTAGTTGTGTACTATAGAAGTTTAGTTAAATTGTACTGCTGCTGTTTGCTGTAGTCTGTTAGTTTATAGCTTCAGTACTGTTAGTTAATACCAGTTAGTTACTGATTGACTGTGTACAGGCCAGCATCCCTTGTTGTCACTTGCTGTGTGACTGACATTTGCCGGCCCACCCTGTTGATTGCGTCTGACCGCGTGTGACCGACCGACTGTAATTTGTCACCCACTGTCTGTCAGTTAGTTATATTGTTTAATGTTTAGTACAACAGGCGTTTAATAGTTACTACCTGCGCGTACAACCGTACTACTACTAGGTAGGTGGTAGTCTCTCTTCCACTACTACTACCACCCACCCCTTCATTTAATTTTTTTCATTAGTTACTGTAACGAACGGTGGAGCACAGAGAGGATCTGATTACCGGTGATCTGCAGTACCACTGGGAATACAGATGTATACCAGATTATAAGTGATCTGCAGTATCACCGATAATCCGATATACCAGCTAACCTCTGTACTTGAGTAGAGTGTAGTATTTGGTGTAACAGTAACACTAAGAGGACTGAGCCTCAGTGCAGTGGAGAGTACTGCACGGCTTCCTTCCGAAGACCTGAACTCTCCAAGGCGGGAGGAGTCAGGCTGCGAGTAGGAAGGTAAGTCTGAGAGTGACACTCAGGAGAAAGTGTCACTAACAGGACGGGGAACCGCCTCCAATAGTGAGGTTGGTTCTCGAGGTCAGACAAGCCAGATCGTAACACACGGACAGATAAAGTACAGATTCAGAAGGCAGAGGCGGAGTCTAGGTACAGGCAGAGTTCGGCAACAGGGTATCAGAAATATCGAGGTACAAGATCAAGAGGCAAAAGCAGAGTCTAAGGACGAGCCGGGGTTCGGCAACAGAGTATCAGAATAGCAAGGTACAAGATCAGAATACAAGAGCATGGTCAGGCAGGCAGAAGGTCATAACAGATAATCACAATCAAACTAGTACTTTAAGCTATCAACAGAATCTAGCTAAGTGTAGGATTACAGCTCCAGCTGGTCCCGGCACACTTAAGGATCTGACTACGGGTCTGAGTGCTCCCACGTATGTGTTCGCAATGCCAGACAAAGAGCAAGTGAACAGCCAGCAGTATATATACACAAGGACCTCTCCAGGACCTCCCTAATTGCTGGACCAATGAGAGTAGGAGAAAATGTCAGCTGACCCGCCTGGTCAGCTGACTCCCTTCTGGCTGTTATTTAAGCTCTGCCTCTGTGCGCGCGCGCGTGTCACTCTGAATCTAGGTGGACTATCAGTCCCAGCCACACCAGTACTGTTTTGCAATGTATCCAGTGAACCGAGTGCGGGAGCCGCCTCCAATGCGGATTCCGCCGTTACCAATGTGGATTCCGCCGTTCCCAATGCGGATTCCGCCGCTCTGCCTATGCGGCATGCGGCATTTTTTCCGTGTTGTGACGCCATGCTGGACAGGGAAACAGCCGCCTCACCTTGAGAGGCAGCGGCTTTTCCGCGTTTCATCACAGTACACCCCCCCCCCCCCCCCGAGAAGTGGACTCCGGACAACTCCTACCAGGTTTCTCGGGGTGTAAGGCATGAAACTCTTTCCTTAATTCATCCGCATGCATGCGAGTCCCTGGTACCTATTGTCTCTCCTCAATGCCATACCCCTTCCAGTGTACCAGATACTGTACCGAATTCTGGACAATGCGTGAGTCCAAAATTTTCTCAATTTCGAACTCAGGTTGACAATCTACCAGGACAGGGGGAGGAGGAGTAGGGCCCATATGGACTGCAGGTTTGAGCAGGGATACGTGAAATGACCTTACCCCACGCATGCTGGCGGGAAGATCAATGGTATAGGTAACGTTGTTAATCTTTTTCACTATCGGAAACGGACCGACAAACTTGGGGCCCAATTTGTCTGAGGGCTGTTTCAGGGTCAAATGACGTGTGGATACCCACACCAAGTCTCCTGGCTGGAAGCTCCACTCCACCGAACGTCTTTTATCAGCTTGACCCTTCTGATTCAAAAACGCCTTTTGCAAACTATCTCTCACCGTGCGCCAAATGTTTTTAAAAGACTTTTGCCAGGCCTCCAGAGCTGGAAACGGGGTGGAGGCCACTGGCAATGGTGAAAATTTGGGCAATCTTCCAGACACTACCTGGAATGGAGAAAATCCGGTGGAAGAGCTTCTCAAATTATTTTGCGCGAACTCCGCGAAAGGCAGAAATTTGACCCAGTCGTTCTGCGCCTCTGCAACGTAGCACCTCAAAAATTGCTCTAAAGACTGATTGGTTCTCTCCGTTTGACCATTGGTCTGTGGGTGGTAGCCCGATGAAAACGACAGCTTCATGCCCATTTGTTGGCAAAATGCCCTCCAATATCTAGAAACGAACTGGACTCCCCGATCCGACACTATGTTTTCCGGAATGCCGTGTAGCCGGAAAACATGTGTGATAAACAAGTCGGCCAATTCCTGGGCCGAGGGGAGTCCTTTCAAGGGCACAAAATGGGCCATTTTACTGAAGCGGTCGACTACCACCCAAATGACCGACATACCCTCTGACCTGGGAAGCTCACCTACAAAATCCATGGACAAGTGAGTCCATGGTTCACTCGGGGTGGGCAAAGGCTGCAAGGTACCCACAGGCGCCAGCCGGGAGGGTTTACTTTTTGCGCATACAGCACACTCCCTAACGAACTCCCTGCAGTCTGCTGCCAGAGAAGGCCACCAAGCACACCTGGATACCAGATCCTGAGTTCTGGCTGCCCCCGGGTGTCCCGCATTCTTGTGGGAATGAAACATCTGTAAAATGCGGAGACGAAAGGGTAAGGGCACAAATATAACCCCTTCCGGTTTCCCCTCGGGGACATCCTGCTGGAAGGGACTCAGGTTCTCTGTCCAGTCCTTCCAAGTCTCAGTTGCCGCTAGCACTAACCTCTGTGGGATAATGGATTCTGGGTCAGAGGGCTGGGCTGTCTCCAGCTCAAAACATCTGGACAGGGCATCTGCCTTGATGTTCTTGCTGCCCGGGGTGTACGTAATAATGAACCTGAACCTCGAAAAGAACAATGACCATCGAGCCTGACGGGGACTTAACCTCTTAGCCCCCTCCATGTACTCCAGGTTCTTGTGATCAGTGTACACTGTAATGGTATGCTCTGCTCCTTCCAGCCAGTGACGCCATTCTTCAAAGGCAAGTTTAATGGCCAGGAGCTCTCTGTTGCCGATATCGTAGTTTCTCTCCGCCGGGGAGAACCTACGAGAGAAATAAGCACAAGGATGTAATCTTCCCTGTAACCCTGACCGCTGAGACAGCACAGCCCCCACCCCAACCTCCGAGGCGTCCACCTCGACAATAAAGGGGTAAGAGGTGTCGACATGCCTCAGGATGGGTGCTGAACAAAACAAGGTTTTCAGGGTAGAGAACGCTTGTAGGGCTTCTGGGGTCCAGTGGTTAGTATCTGCCCCTTTTTTTGTGAGACTAGTGAGGGGTGAGATAACAGTGGAGTACCCCTTTATGAACCTCCGATAGTAGTTAGCAAAGCCTAAGAATCTCTGCAAAGACATTAACCCCACGGGTTGGGGCCACTCTATCACAGCAGAGACCTTGGCAGGATCCATTGACAGACCCGAAGTGGAAATAATGTACCCCAAAAAAGAAACAGATGTCACCTCGAAAATACATTTTTCCAACTTTGCATAAAGCGAGTTCCGCCTCAGTTTGTCCAGTACAATTCGGACATGTGTTCTGTGCTCAGAGAGGTTGTTGGAAAAGATAAGTATATCGTCCAGGTATACTAACACGAACCTGCTCAACACCTCTCTGAATACCTCATTAATCAATTCCTGGAAGACGGCCGGGGCGTTACACAACCCGAAGGGCATCACCAAGTACTCATAGTGCCCGTCGGGTGTGTTAAAGGCCGTCTTCCATTCATCGCCCTTTCTGATCCTCACCAGGTTGTATGCGCCCCGCAAGTCTAATTTTGAAAAGACTTTAGCGTTGGTAACTTGAGTGAAAAGGTCATCTATTAGGGGCAAGGGGTAACGATTTCTTATCGTGATTTTATTCAGGCCCCGGTAATCTATGCACGGTCGCAGACTCCCGTCTTTTTTCTTAACAAAGAAAAACCCTGCACCTGCGGTCGACCGGGATGGTCGAATGAACCCCTTAGCTAAATTCTCACGAATATACTCTTGCATGGCCAGTTTCTCTGGCCCGGACAAATTGTAAAGATGACCCCTAGGGGGCATACAACCAGTTTGGAGATCAATGGGGCAATCAAATGGGCGATGCGGCGGTAACTTGTCAGCGGCCTTAGGACAGAACACATCGGCATACTCAGAATACTGTACTGGAACCCCTTCCAACTGAACCCTGGTCTGGCCCAATGTCACCTTCCCTAAACACTGCTGGCGACAATGATCGGACCAGCTGGTTACCTGACCCGTAGCCAGGGCCGGATTTACAGCTCAGGAGCCTATAGGCACTGATGTTCTGGCGCCCTAAGCCCCACCCATCAGCACCAGCCACACCCCCAACTCACGCCCCCTTTTCTTACGCAAGCTAATATAAATATTAACAAAGGCAATTAGAGAATACCAACAATATGCAGATATTGCCAATGACATGCAGAATTTACCAAATGTAGGCTACTACCAGCAACAAGCAGATGTAGATTTTAGTGATGGGTAGATTCTATTGATAGGAAGGTGGTGGTAGGCAATATGGATGGCCTGTGAGTTGTTGAAAATTTGGTTACAATTAGTCTGCATGTTGAAAGTGAGCCAAATCAAAATTAGTTGCAGGGGTATTTGATTGGTCAAATTTAAATCGGTGTGGCCTCTTTCAGACCAGAGGCTGAGTTGTGCGGCACCACTACAGAGCGCTAGCAATTCTAAGGGCCAGAAGGTACTGATCGGTCTAATATATTGGCAGGCTGACAGTGTTTGGTTGATTTTTGTGGCGGGCTGGTAGTATTCGGTTAATCCTAGCGCCAGACTGGTAGTGATCAGTCAAATCTGGTGACAGACATGGAGTGATCGACATTCTTAGTGCCAGGCTGGTGGTGATCAGTCAAACCTAGTGGCAGACAGGCAGTGATTTGTTGAACCTAGTGCTAGGCTGGTAGAGGTTGGTTGGTTGATTGTAGTGACTGGCAGACAGTAATTGGTCGGTTCTAGTTGCAGGCAGTACATTGGTGCATTGTTTCCCTCCTCCCATCTAGTGGAAAGCAGCTGTGTCATGCCTCCCCACATAGAAACAGCACACTGTTCAGGTGATGTCGCAATAAGGACTGAGCTTGAGGCCCCGTTTACACTTAATCAGTTGGTACACATTTTTATTTCTTCTCCACAGCAGTGCATTATGAAAAATCTTTCAGTTAAAATGTGTATAGTGTGAACTGAGCCATAGGGAAACATGGGCATTACTTTGAAAATCAGTTGACCTTTCAGTTTTAACTGAGTGCAACTGATTAAGTGTAAATGGGGCCTAATCCTTACGGGTGACACTTATTATAATAGGAGACACATCAGTCCTCAAAGCATACTTTAATCCTAAACATATCAAATGAGAGAGAGAGAGAGAGAGAGAGAGAGAGATAGAGTTGAGCATATGCTTACAGCATCTCCCAGTGTCTGCATCTGTTTGCCCGTTATCCTCCCCATTCAAAGGGTCCTGGTCGGCACCCTGTGACCCTCACATACTATGCTGTGCATGTGCAGTGTATCCGCCGGGTACGTTTTGGTTTGGGAGTGCGCACGTAAAGCACTTGGGGTTCCACTTCCCAGCAAGCGCGGTCACAAGACGCTCAAGCGGACATACTGTGCATACACAGTGTAGTATGTCTGGGTCAGAGGATACCGACCAGGACACTTAGAATGGGGAGGGAAACAAGCAAACAGAGGCAGACGCTGGGAGGTGCAGTAAGCATATGTACAAATCCCCTCACACACAGAGCGTCAATTTGAGGATATGTTTCGGACTAAAGTATCCTTTAAAGGAAATATCAGGCATTTGCTTCCTGTTGCTTCCTCCAGCCCCTGGAAGACTGTGTCCCTCACCACAGCTCTGCTCTCAGCCAGTCTCCCGGGGTCACCTCGGTTGCAGATGCTGACCTGGCGAGGTCGGTATCTTCTGCGCCTGCACAGAACGCTCCCAGCTACGTGAGCGTGACCCCGCAGGCGCAGAAGATACCGACCTCGCCGGGTCGGCATCTGCAACCGAGGTGACCCCGGGAGACTGGCTGGGAGCAGAGCTGCGGTGAGGGACACAGTCTTCCAGGGGCTGGAGGAAGCAACAGGTAAGTAGATCACATTTTTTTTAAAAAACCTGATATTTTCTTTAACCCTCACTAACTACTGATATCCCTACTTCTCTAGCTGAGTGACTACATTACTCCCCCCTTCTGAACCATGTCCCCTGATGAGGCAATCCTATGCTTCCCTTTACTCTTTCAAGTGCGCCCCCCCCCCCCCCATCTGACACCTTCAACCTGGCCTTCAGCAGCGTTTCCATGGGGCAACACTTCAGCACCGACCAGCTGTTACCTGACCTGATTACAGCAGCAATGACATCTGATCAGGTCAGGTGACAACTGGACATAGCTGAGGTGTCACCCTATGGAAACACTGGAAAGCATCACAGGATTGTCTCAGCAGGGGATACTGTTCAGAGAGGAGGGGGGGGGGGGGGAATTACAGTGTCAGCTAGGAAAAGGAGGGAGGAAGATCAATTAGGGTCCCAAGCCTCTCTCAGTCTCTCTGCATGATCAGTCACTCACTTTGTCCCTGTACCTGGATGCAGATCTCACTGGCTGCAACGCAGGTCTGTGTAGCTGTACGCTGTCCTGTGATAGGAATAGCATAGTAGCACTGGCATCTTCAAATGTCCCGGGCACAGGCTGAACCAATGGGGGCAGAGCTGTAGCTGCTGCAGCAATCATCCTAAAGCCATTTGTTTGCAGCATGAGCATTCCGTGCTGCTCTCCCACCACTCGGCTGTCACGTTACTAGCCAGACCTTAGCCTGCACCATGTGAGAAGGAGGGGGGACGGAGCTTTTTGTGTTTAGCCTAGCTCTGTTTTCTCTTCCTCCCTCCCCCCTACACACTTTGAAGTAACAAACTTTCTCCCCTAATAGCTCCCGGCTGCTACAGAGCGTGCAAAATAAATAAAGCCAGCCGAGACACAGTGCACAGAGCCGCTCTCATCTCCCTGACACCCCCGCCTGTAGCCTGCTCGCAGCTGAAAGGCAATGCTGCGTCCTGACTCCCTCACTCCCTGTGTGTAGTAATTTATACAGTGGACGCTCGCTGTGAAACTGACGTGATGCGGGCGGGCCGATTAATTATCTCCTGCGCTCACTGCTCTGCCGCTCTTTCTCTGCGTAGGGGCACATTCAGGACCCGCCCCTGTCCTATAAGCCCGCCTATAGGCACGTGCCTATAGTGCCTTATGGGAAATCCGGCCCTGCCCGTAGCCCAGTCTATTTGTGGTGAATGAACTTGTAACCACGGCATGCCTAGGATGATAGTGGAGGTTGACATATGTAATACGAAAAACTGTAGTTGTTCCCCATGCAGTACCCCTATCGTGACCTTCACCTCCGGGGTCTGTGACAGGGAACGATTCCATTGCAGAGGGGAATCGTCTACTGCCGTGACCTGAATGGGGGGTCTCACTGGAGTGAGAAGAATACCCAACTCCTGAGCAAATTCAAAGTTCATAAAATTAGCCGCTGAGCCAGAATCAATAAAAGCCTCAGTGGCTACAGACTTATTATCCCATGTAATCGTACAAGGGAGAAGCAATCTTTTCTCTTTATGGGGTGAGAATTGTGTGCCTAGGGTGTCACCCCCCACTACTCCTAGGCAGACTCGTTTCCCGGCTTGTTAGGGCAGTTTCGCACTCTATGCCCCGCTCCTGCACAGTACAGGCACAGTTGTTCAGTCATTCTCCGCCTTCGTTCCACCTTGGTCAGTTTTGATCGACCAATCTGCATTGGCTCGGGTGGAGGCAAGGCCGGAGAGGGTGAGACAGGCGGAGATGGTGTTACTAGGGGTGCAGCGGAAGGTGCCGCGTAAGATGTCACCCTGACACGGTGACTGCCCCTAGTCTGTCTCTGATGGCGTAGCCTACGGTCGACTCGAATGGCCGATGAGATGGCCTCATCGAATGTTTTGGGCTCGGGTATACTTAACATTAGGTCGGAGACCTCCTCCGACAACCCAGACAGGAAGTAATCCATCAGGGCATAGGTGTCAAATCTGGTGGTAACTGACCACCTACGAAATTCGGCCGCGTACTCTTCGACTGGACCCTTGCCTTGCCGTAAAAGCT
The DNA here is from genome assembly GCF_040937935.1 of Hyperolius riggenbachi. NCBI lineage: Eukaryota > Metazoa > Chordata > Amphibia > Anura > Hyperoliidae > Hyperolius > Hyperolius riggenbachi. Next base: position 343,856,114 of record NC_090649.1, on the reverse strand, counting down.
TGAGCTTCCGCCCAGAGGTCGCAGCAAGGTCTGGGTCGTCGTAAATTATGGCCATGGCCTTAAAGAATTCCTCTACTGAGGTCAGAGCTGTGTCTCTAGGGGACAGGTTATATGCCCAGGTCTGAGAATCACCGACCAGTAAAGTTTTGATAAACGTGACTTTCTGGGCCTCAGTACCAGAGGATCGGGGTCTTAATTCAAAATATGATAACACTCTACTCCTAAAATTGCGGAAGTCAGATCTGTGGCCAGAGAACCGTTCTGGAATGGGCAGGCGTATGTCTGCGCTAGGAGGGGATCGCACTTCATCCACTGACGTCTGGAGGGTTTGGACGGACCCTGTCAGAGCCTCAATCAATGCTTTGTATTCACCCAGCACTCGATTGACATTATCCACTGCGGTGGCAAGTTCACCCAGAGGACCAGTGCGTGCGTCCATTTTGTCTTTGGTCTGGCGTTCTGTAACGAACGGTGGAGCACAGAGAGGATCTGATTACGGGTGATCTGCAGTATCACTGGGAATACAGATGTATACCAGATTATAAGTGATCTGCAGTATCACCGATAATCCGATATACCAGCTAACCTCTGTATTTGAGTAGAGTGTAGTGTTTGGTGTAACAGTAACACTAAGAGGACTGAGCCTCAGTGCAGTGGAGAGTACTGCACGGCTTCCTTCCGAAGACCTGAACTCTCCAAGGCGGGAGGAGTCAGGCTGCGAGTAGGAAGGTAAGTCTGAGAGTGACACTCAGGAGAAAGTGTCACTAACAGGACGGGGAACCGCCTCCAATAGTGAGGTTGGTTCTCGAGGTCAGACAAGCCAGATCGTAACACACGGACAGATAAAGTACAGATTCAGAAGGCAGAGGCGGAGTCTAGGTACAGGCAGAGTTCGGCAACAGGGTATCAGAAATATCGAGGTACAAGATCAAGAGGCAGAAGCAGAGTCTAAGGACGAGCCAGGGTTCGGCAACAGAGTATCAGAATAGCAAGGTACAAGATCAGAATACAAGAGGATGGTCAGGCAGGCAGAAGGTCATAACAGATAATCACAATCAAACTAGTACTTTAAGCTATCAACAGAATCTAGCTAAGTGTAGGATTACAGCTCCGGCACACTTAAGATCTGACTACGGGTCTGAGTGCTCCCACGTATGTGTTCGCAACGCCAGACAAAGAGCAAGTGAACAGCCAGCAGTATATATACACAAGGACCTCTCCAGGACCTCCCTAATTGCTGGACCAATGAGAGTAGGAGAAAATGTCAGCTGACCCGCCTGGTCAGCTGACTCCCTTCTGGCTGTTATTTAAGCTCTGCCTCCGCGCGTGTGTCACTCTGAATCTAGGTGGACTATCAGTCCCAGCCACACCAGTACTGTTTTGCAATGTATCCAGTGAACCGAGTGTGGGAGCCGCCTCCAATGCGGATTTCGCCGTTACCAATGCAGATTCCGCCGTTACCGATGCGGATTCTGCCGCTCTGCCTATGCGGCATGCGGCGTTTTTTCCGCGTTGTGACGCCATGCTGGACGCGGAAACAGCCGCCTCACCTTGAGAGGCAGCGGCTTTTCCACGTTTCATCACAGTTACTGTGTGATTTATTACCTTTCTGTAGTAAATTGTTACATTCGCAGGCCAGCATCCCTTGTTGTCACCTGCTGTGTGACTGACATTTGCCGGCCCACCCTGTTGATTGTGTCTGACCGTGTGTGACCGACCGACTGTAATTGGTCACCCACTGTCTGGCAGTTAGTTATATTGTTTAATGTTTAGTACAGCAGGCGTTCAATAGTTACTACCTGCGCGTACAACCGTACTACCACTAGGTAGGTGGTAGTCTTCCACTACTACTACCACCACCCACCCCTTCATTTAATTTTTTTCATTTGTTACTGTGTGATTTATTACCTTTCTGTAGTAAATTGTTACATTCGCAGGCCAACATCCCTTGTTGTCACCTGCTGCGACTGTCATTTGCCGGCGCACCCTATTGATTGTGTCTGACCGTGCGTGACCGACCGTAATTGTCACCCACTGTCACACGAGTTAGTACTGTAGAGACTCACTGTTAGTAGTACTACTACTACTTAAAAAAAAAATTCATTTTTTGTTGATACTTACCACCAGTCAGTCACTCACCACCACCACCAACCCAGACTATTAAAGTTTACACCCTTTCCCGTCGTTTTCTACACATTTGTTTATTCGTATATAAAAGTGCAAAATGACTGGCAGAGGTAGAGGACGAGGCACCACCAGGACAGGCATCGCCATTGCAGCGGCCACTGCCAGCAGCAGCAGCAGGTCTGTGACTGGTCCGCCGCCAGCCACTGACCGCAGAGTTTTGGAGGAGGGAGCAGAGGCGCAACAGCAGCACGTTGCGCCCATCTTTGAGACGGGTCGTCGCCCCTGGCCCATTAAGGAGAGTCAGGCGCAGGCTGTGGTGGAACTGATGGTGGAGCAGGAAGCCATCGTTTCCAGCCAGGCCTCCAGCAGCAGCGAGACCAGTGCCACCACTACCAGCACTCCGGTCCGCAGCAGGCCTCCACCACCGCTTGAGGTCACGGTGACCCCATTGACCAGCCTGCCCTCAATGAGCTCGGTCTTCACCCCAGTGACTGCAGCCGTGTACAGGGATGTTGTGGAGAAGTTTGAGCAGGAGATAATGGGGACATCATCATGCAAGGAGGAGGAGGAGGAGTTGGAGGTGGAGCAGTTTGTTGTTGGCGCTGATAAGGAGGGGCGTGATGCAGGGGATTTTGGGCCACTGGATGTGGTTGAGGCGGGCTCAGAGGACATGTTTGGGGATGATGGTGACATGCTGAATCCTCCCTATGTGCCACCACCAGTACCACCAGCACACTTGCTTGAAGGCAGCTAGTCATCGAAGGAGGAGGTGTCTCTGGCGCAGAGGCATGGCAGCAGCAAGGCGGCAAGCACAGGGCGTGGAAGGCAGGAGCCACAGCCTGCTACTTCAGCCGCTACCACCACCCGCAGCAAATCTCCAACCAAACCAAAAAAGGCACAAGCCTCAAAGGCCACCAAAAAAACCCAGCCCTCAAGCTCAAAGGGCAGGTTGAAGTCCCCAGTCTGGCGGTTCTTCACTAAGTGCACCAAGGACCCGACCCGTGCAATTTGCAACAGTTGCAAGGTCAGTCTCAGCAGAGGTCACGATCTCCTCAAGCTGAGTACCTCGTGCCTGTCGACCCACTTAGAGACCAGGCATCTTGAGGATTTTTGTGAGTATGAGAAGCTGATGCAAAGTGGCGCAGGCAGTGGTCAGAGCCAGAGAGCCACTGCACAGATTTCAGCAGCAGCAGCAGCAGCAGCAGCATCCCACCCAACAGCAGCAGCAGCAGCAGGAGCACAGCAGCAGCAACTCACTCCTCCCCCCCCCCCCGGGCAGCCAGTCCTCAGTTGCCTCATCAGCTCCCTCCACAGTGGCCTCCTCATCCTCCCGCACAGGCAAACACCGCCAGACCCTGCTCAGCGAGTCCTTTCCCGGTGTGACCAAGGTGTTGCCTCCCGCTCAGAGGCGCATCCGGGTGCTGAACGGTTTGCTTGCCCGGGCCATGTGCTCCCAGCTCCTGCCATATTCCTTCGTGCAGGAGGGGAGTGACATGAGAGCGCTGCTGCATTTTGGGATCCCGGAGTGGCAAGTCCCCAGCCGCCACTACTTCTCCCGCACGGCGATCCCAGCACTGCACCGGTTTGGCCTTGGCGAACGTGGCCCGCGCACTCGATCACACTGTGAGTGCGCGGATCCACATAACCATGGATTCATTGAGCAGCCGTTTTGGGACAGAACGCTATCTGTCCTTTATGGCACACTGGGTCAGCCTGGTGGAAAGCCCGAGCTAAGAAGCAGCAGGTCCACCCTCGGGCGCATCAGCAGCAGCGGCACCAGTCGCCCACTATGTGGTGCCACCACGCGGGGTCAGGAGAGAAGCAGCAGCTCCCGCCGCCAAGCGACAACGCAACAGCAGCGTGAAGGCCCGCCACTGCCAAGCGTTGCTGGAGATGGTGAGCCTGGGAAGAACAGTCTGACATCAGCCAATGTGCTCAACTACCTGAGGGAGCAGGAGAAGACGTGGCTGACCCCCAGAGGCCTCCGAGTCAAATTGGTGGTGTCCGACAATGCCGCCAACCTGCTGGCTGCCATCAACAGGGGACACTTATCCCACATCCCCTGCTTGGCCCACGTCCTGAACCTGGTGGTGCAGAAATTCCTGCGCACCTACCAGGGGATGGAGGAGCTGTTGGAAGCGGGGAGGAAAATTGTGCGCACTTTCCGCCGCTCAGATGCTGCTGCATCAAAGCTGGCAGAGATCCAGCAGCATGAGGGCCTGCCACCACACCGCCTTGTCAACGATGTGGCGACTCGCTGGAACTCCACCCTGGCGATGTTGGAGCGGCTGGTTGAGCAGAAGAGGGCTGTCAACCGGTACATCGTGGAGGCCACTCTGGAAGGCAACACCAAGCTCCAGCTCCTCACCAACGCACAGTGGGGGCAGATGCAGCATTTCTGCTTGGTGTTGGCTCCCTTCCTGCAGGGAACCAACCTGGTGAGCCAGGAGCGGGCATCCCTCTGCCAGTGGGTGCCCTTTGTTTGTCTGCTGGACAGGGCACTTGGCGATTTGGTGGATTTGGGGGAGGAGGCCCGAAACCAGCTGGAACAGCATACGCCTGCGCAGTCCACTGCTGTGCAGGAATTTGAATCCCTGGAGGAGGATGAGATGGAGTTGGAGGTGCTGGACGTCGCTGCTGAGGGGGAACAGTGGAGCGCAGCAGCAGTGGTGCGAGGGTGGAGAGATGAGGAAGAGGCTCAGGAGCCAGAGGAGGACGCTGACCCTGATGTCTCTGTGTCACGGACCACCCTGTTCCCCATGGCAGCGCACATGCTGCGTTGCCTGCGTACAGACCCCAGGGTGAAGCAGATGCAAGTGAGGGAGGATGCCTGCATCAGCATGATCCTGGATCCACGGCTGAGGGGGAAGTGGGTTCAGTTTCTGCCTGCTACAGGACGTGAGCAGTGCACAAGCGAGTTGCAGCAGCTCCTTGTTCGGCGACTGGAGGAAGCCTTCCCCCAGGCTTCCACCCCCTCTGTCCCTGTCCAGCCAGCACAGCAGCCGGTGCCTGCGGCCAGCAGCAGCAGCGTCAGGTGCCCAGGAAACCTGCTGTCATTGACGCAGGCACTCTACATGACGGTAGAGCAGCCAAGAGAGGAGGTGCATGCAGCAGCCACCTCCTCTGAAAGCCACAGCCAGCGCATGACCCAGATGGTGGCTGAGTACATGGGGTCCTTCAGTGGGCTTGACACCGGCAGTGTGGACCCATGGAGTACTGGGTGGAGCGGTTGCACATCTGGAGTGAGCTGGCGCAGTACGCCCTGGAAGTCCTGTCTTGCCCCCCTTCCAGCGTGCTGGCCGAGAGGTGCTTCAGTGCGGCCGGTGGCGTGGTCACCGAGAAGCGCTCTCGTCTGTCCACAGTGGGAGTGGACAGACTGACATTTTTGAAGATCAACCAGGCCTGGATTGAAGGGACGTTCCTGGCACCTACTATCGGCGAGAGGAGGACATGAGGTGCCTGGGAATCATTCTTTGACAACATAAAACTTCATTCCCGTGGTCCTGATAATTTGGCCTGGTGTTTCTTCACTTGCTGTGGTAGTAACGCTAGCTACCATGGCCCGTGACATGCCTGCTGCTGACACACGTCACTCCTCTTCCTGCTGCTGTTGCTGATGTATTTATATATTTATGAATTTACTGATTTATTTATGAATTTATTTATTTGTGTATTTATTTATTTATAGTATTTATATAGCGCCAACATATTACGAAGCGCTGATTTTCATCCTCCTGCTGTTCACCACACAATGCATGCCTGCTGCTGCCAGACGTCACTCCTCTTCCTGCTGCTGTAGTTATCCTACTGTCTGTGCTCTCACCGCCAGGGTCCACAGAATACATTGCCTGCTGCCATTCGCCACTCCTCCTCCTCCTGCTGAGTTTATCCTCCTGCCTGTCTGTGTTCCCACCGCCAGGGTCCACAGAATTATGCGCTGCTGCCATGCGCCACTAGCTATTACGCCACTACAATAGCCATACTGTTGTATACAAAAAAATTTCTGAGGTGTCTGGGTTGAAAACTGTGCTGTCCCAGTTGTGCATTGGGCACAATGTGGGCTGCACGACTGCTTTCCGGAACCTCCTCCTGCTCTTTGGTGTTTGTTTTCAGCCATTGTACCAACGCTAGGTACCATTGGCCTGTGACATTGCCTGCTGCCATTCGCCACTCCTCCTCCTCCTGCGGAGTTTATCCTCCTGCCTTTCTGTGTTCCCACTGCCAGGGTCCACAGAATTATGCGCTGTTGCCATGTGCCACTAGCTATTACGCCACTACAATAGCTATACTGTTGTATTAAAAAAAACAAATTCTGAGGTGTCTGGGTTGAAAACTGTGCTGTCCCAGTTGTGCATTGGGCACAATGTGGGCTGCACGACTGCTGTCCGGAACCTTCTCCTGCTCTTTGGTGTTTATTTTCAGCCATGGTACCAACGCTAGGTACCATTGGCCTGTGACATTGCCTGCTGCCATACGTCACTACTTCTCCTCCTCCTGCTTCTGCTATAGTTATCCTCCTGCCTGTCTGTGTTCCCACCGCCAGGGTCAACAGAATTATACACTGCTGCCATGCACAACTAGCTATTACGCCACTACAATAGCTATGCTGGTGTTGAAGATAACATTTTACAACAATACAGTTCTGTAAGGGAAAAAACAAAGAATGTTGGTGGTGGACGGTGAAGAAGAAGAATAATCATGTGAAGAAGAAGAAGAAGAATCAGGTGAAGAAGTAGTAGAAGAAGTAGTAGAAGAGGAAGAAGAACCAGGTGAAGAAGAAGAACCAGATGATGAAGAAGAAGAAGAAGAAGAACCAGGTGAAGAAGAAGAACCAGGTGAAGAAGATAAGAACCAGGTGAAGAAGAAAAGAACCAGGTGAAGAAGAAGAAAAAGAAGAACCAGGTGAAGAAGAAGAAGAAGAACCAGGTGAAGAAGAAGAACCAGGTGAAGAAGATAAGAACCAGGTGAAGAAGAAAAGAACCAGGTGAAGAAGAACCAGATGATGTTGACGAAGAAGAAGAAGAACCAGGTGAAGAAGAAGAAGAAGAACCAGGTGAAGAAGAAGAAGAAGAGCCAGGTGAAGAAGATAAGAACCAGGTGAAGAAGATAAGAACCAGGTGAAGAAGAAAAGAACCAGGTGAAGAAGAACCAGATGATGTTGACGACGAAGAAGAAGAAGAACCAGGTGAAGAAGAAGAACCAGGTGAAGAAGAAGAAGAAGAACCAGGTGAAGAAGATAAGAACCAGGTGAAGAAGAAAAGAACCAGGTGAAGAAGAAGAAAAAGAAGAACCAGGTGAAGAAGAAGAAGAAGAACCAGGTGAAGAAGAAGAACCAGGTGAAGAAGATAAGAACCAGGTGAAGAAGAAAAGAACCAGGTGAAGAAGAACCAGATGATGTTGACGAAGAATAAGAAGATGAAGAAGAACCAGGTGAAGAAGAAGAAGAGAAGAACCAGGTGAAGAAGAAGAAGAAGAGAAGAACCAGGTGAAGATGAAGAAGAGAAGAACCAGGTGAAGATGAAGAAGAGAAGAACCAGGTGAAGATGAAGAAGAGAAGAAGCAGGTGAAGAAGAAGAAGAGAAGAACCAGGTGAAGAAGAAGAAGAGAAGAACAAGGTGAAGAAGAACCACATGATGATGATGAAGAAGGAGAATAAGAAGACGAAGCAGAACCAGGTGAATAAGAAGATGAAAAAACAATTGAAGATGAACCAGGTGAAGAAGAAGAAGAACTTAAAGAACCAGATGCCAGTGAAGAAAAAGTTGATTAGGATGATAGTAATGAATGATTGATGACGAGAAACAAAAAGAGGGTAAAACAGAAAAAGAAGATGGTGAAGAAAAAGATGGAGAGAAAAAAAGAAGACGGTGACGATGAATAAACAAGAAATGCTGAAAAAAAAGTTTTCCATCACTTTTTTTTTGTATATTAGACCTATTTACATGTAATTTCCCTTTAAAAAAAAAAACATCCGAATTCGTGAACACAAATTTTTCCCGAATCTTTTTATGCAACCCGAACTGAATTCGAATCCGAACTGAATTCGGCGATCACATCCGAATCCAAATTTTCCGTGGGCCCGAATTCAAATGTACCCGAATCGAATTTTGGTACATTCAAGCAACCCTGCTCATCTTCTGCCACAGCAAAACTGGCAGACATCCAGCAGCTCGAGGGCCGGCCACGACACCGCCTCGTCATAGATGTGGCAACTCGCTGGAACTCCACCCTGGCAATGTTGGAGCGGCTGGTTGAGCAGAGGAGGGCTGTCCAACGCTACATCTATGATGCCACTGTCGCCGGCACCGGCAGCACCACCAAACTCCAGCTGCTCACCAACGCACAGTGGGGGCAGATGCAGCAGGTCTGCTTGGTGTTGGCTCCCTTCCTGCAGGGAACCAACCTGGTGAGCGAACAACGGGCATCCCTCTGCCAGTGGGTGCCCTTTGTTTGTCTGCTGGACAGGGCACTTGGCGATTTGGTGGATTTGGGAGAGGAGGCCCTGAAGCAGCTGGAACAGCAGCCGTCTGCGCAGTCCACTGCTGTGCAGGTATTTAAGTCCCTGGAGGAGGATGAGGAGGAGTTGGAGGTGCTGGACGTTGCTGCTGGGGGGGGGACGTTGGAGTGCAGCAGCAGTGGTGCGAGGGTGGAGAGAGGAGGAAGAGGCTCAGGGGCCAGAGGAGGAGGAGGATGCTGACCCTGATGTCTCTGTTGGACGGTCCACCCTGTTCCCCATGGCAGCGCACATGCTGCACTGCCTGCGCACAGACCCCAGGGTCAAGCAGATGCAAGCGAGGGAGGACGCCTGCATCAGCATGATCCTGGAACCACAGCTGAGGGGGAGGTGGGATCAGTTTCTGCCTGCTAGAGACCATGAGCAGCGAGCAAGGGAGTTGCAGGAGATCCTTGTTCGGCGACTGGAGGAAGCCTTCCCCCCCGCCTTCCACCCCCTCTGTCCCTGTCCAGCGGCCAGCACAGCAGCCGGTGCCTGCGGGTCAGGCGCCCAGGAGACCTGCTGTCATTGACGCAGGCATTCTACATGACGGTAGAGCAGCCAAGAGAGGAGGTGCGTGCAGCAGCCACCTTCTCTGAAAGTCACAGCCAGCACATGACCCAGATGGTGGCCGACTACATGGGGTCCTTCAGTGGGCTTGACAACGGCAGTGCGGAGTCTGGGGACCCCATGAAGTACTGGGTGGAGCGTTTGCACATCTGGAGTGAGCTGGCGCAGTATGCCCTGGAAGTATTGTCTTGCCCCTCTTCCAGCGTGCTGTCCAAGAGGTTGCCTGCTGCCACACGTCACTCCTCCTCCTGCTGTATTTATCCTCCTGCTGTCTGTGGTCCAACCGCCAGGGTCCACACAATACATTGCCTGCTGCCACATGTCACTCCTCCTCCTGCTGCTGTTGTAATTATCCTCCTGCTGTCTGTGGTCTCACCGCCAGGGTCCACACAATACATTGCCTGCTGCCACACGTCACTCCTCCTCCTCCTCCTGCTGTATTTATCCTCCTGCTGTCTGTGGTCCAACCGCCAGGGTCCACACAATACATTGCCTGCTAACAGAACCACACGTCACTCCTCCTCCTGCTGTATTTATCCTCCTGCTGTCTGTGGTCCCACCGCCAGGTTCCACACAATACATTGCCTGCTGCCATACGTCACTCCTCCTCCTGCTGCTGCTGTATTTATCCTCCTGCTGTTTGTGGTCCCACCGCCATGGTCCACACAATACATTGCCTGCTGCAAGTGCCACACGTCACTCCTCCTCCTCCTGCTGTATTTATCCTCCTGCTGTCTGTGGTCCAACCGCCAGGGTTCACACAATACATTTCCTGCTGCCAGTGCCACACGTCACTCCTCCTGCTGTATTTATCCTCCTGCTGTCTGTGGTCCCACCGCCAGGGTCCACACAATACATTGCCTGTTTCCATACGTCACTCCTCCTCCTGCTGCTGCTGTATTTATCCTCCTGCTGTCTGTGGTTCCACCCACATGGTCCACACAATACATTGCCTGCTGCCAGTGCCACATGCCACTCCTCCTCCTGCTGTATTTATCCTCCTGCTGTCTGTGGTCCCACCGCCAGGGTCCACACAATACATTGTCTGCTGCCATATGTGACTCCTCCTCCTGCTGCTGCTGTATTTATTTAAGAATTTATTTATGTATTTATTGTATTTATAAAGCGCCAACATATGACGCCGCACTGATTTTCATCCTCCTGCTGTCTGTGGTCCCACCGCCAGGGTCCACACAATACATTGCCTGCTGCCATACGTGACTTCTTCTCCTCCTCCTACTCCTGCTGCTGCTGTATTTATTTATTTATGAATGTATTTATTTATATTGACAACAAGTTAAATAATGGTACTCAATGCAAAGCAGCTGCAGCTTAAGCTAACAAAATTTTGGGATGCATTAAAAGGGAAATAAAAACTTGAGATGCTAGCATAATATTGCCCCTGTTTAACTCTCTAGTAAGGCCACATCTGGAATATGGAATTCAGTTCTGGGCACCACATTACAAAAAAGATTTGCAGTTTTAGAGCAGGTGCAGAGATGAGCAACAAAATTGATACGTGGGATGGAAGGTCTCACTTACCAAGAAAGGTTAGATAAACTGGGTTTATTTAGTCTAGAAAAGACGCCTTAGAGGGGATCTAATTAACATGTATAAATACATCAGAGGGTAATATAATAGCTTGGTGGATGAGCTTTTTGTCCCTAGGCCTTCTGAAACGTTTTAGCCATTTATTTAGGAAAGGGTTCTTTACAGTAAGGGTGATTAAGATGTGGAATGCATTGCCACAGGAAGTCGTTATGGCAAACTCTATACCTGCATTTAGAGGGGGCTTAAATGCTTTCCTTGCGTTGAAAGACATCCATGGCTACAATTACTAGATAATGCCTAATGATGTTGATCCAGGGATTTTATCTGATTGCCATCTGGAGTCGGGAAGAAATTTTTCCCTTTCGGGGCTAATTGGACCATGCCTTGTAAGGGTTTTTTCGCCTTCCTCTGGATCAACAGGGATATGTGAGGGAGCAGGCTGGTGTTGTACTTTATACTGGTTGAACTCGATGGACGTATGTCTTTTTTCAACCAAAATCACTATGTAACTATGTAACTATGTATTTATTGTATTTATAAAGCGCCAAAATATTACGCCGCACTGATTTTCATCCTCCTGCTGTCTGTGGTCACACCGCCAGGGTCCACACAATACATTGCCTGCTGCCACACGTCACTCTTCCTCCTGCTGTATTTATCCTCCTGCTGTCTGTGGTCCCACCGCCAGGATCTACACAATACATTGCCTGCTGCCACACGTCACTCCTCCTCCTGCTGCTGCTGTATTTATCCTCCTGCTGTTTGTGGTTCCACCACCAGGGTCCACACAATACATTGCCTGCTGCCACACGTCACTCCTCCTCCTGCTGTATTTATCCTCCTGCTGTCTGTGGTCCCACCGCCAGGGTCCACACAATACATTGCCTGCTGCCACACGTCACTCCTCCTCCTGCTTCTGCAGTATTTATCCTCCTGCTGTCTGTGGTCCCACCGCCATGGTCCACACAATACATTGCCTGCTGCCAGTGCCACACGTCACTCCTCCTCCTGCTGTATTTATCCTCCTGCTGTCTGAGGTCCCACCGCCAGGGTCCACACAATACATTGCTTGCTGCCATACGTGACTCCTCCTCCTCCTCCTGCTGCTGCTGTATTTATTTATTAAGTTTATTTATGTATTTATTGCATTTATAAAGCGCCAACATAAGACGCCGCGCTGATTTTCATCCTCCTGCTGTCTGTGGTCCCACCTCCAGGGTCCACACAATACATTGCTTGCTGCCATACGTGACTCCTCCTCCTCCTCCTCCTGCTGCTGCTGTATTTATTTATTTATGAATTTATTTATATATTTATTGTATTTATAAAGCGTCAAAATATTAAGCCGCACTGATTTTCATCCTCCTGCTGTCTGTGGTCCCACCGCCAGAGTCCACACAATACATTGCCTGCTGCCACACGTCACTCTTCCTCCTGCTGTATTTATCCTCCTGCTGTCTGTGGTCCCACCGCCAGGATACACACAATACATTGCCTGCTGCCACACGTCACTCCTCCTCCTGCTGCTGCTGTATTTATCCTCCTGCTGTCTGTGGTCCCACCGCTAGGGTCCACACAATACATTGCCTGCTGCCACACGTCACTCCTCCTCCTACTGCTGCTGTATTTATCCACCTGCTGTCTGTGGTCCCACCACCAGGGTCCACACAATACATTGCCTGCTGCCACACGTCACTCCTCCTCCTGCTGCTGCTGTATTTATCCTCCTGCTGTCTGTGGTCCCACCGCCAGGGTGCACACAATAAATTGCCTGCTGCCACACGTCACTCCTCCTCCTCCTCCTGCTGTATTTATCCTCCTGCTGTTTGTGGTTCCACCGCCAGGGTTCACACAATACATTGCCTGCTGCCACACGTCACTCCTCCTCCTGTTGTATTTATCCTCCTGCTGTCTGTGGTCCCACCGCCAGGGTCCACACAATACATTGCCTGCTGCCACACGTCACTCCTCCTCCTGCTTCTGCAGTATTTATCCTCCTGCTGTCTGTGGTCCCACCGCCATGGTCCACACAATACATTGCCTGCTGCCAGTGCCACACATCACTCCTCCTCCTGCTGTATTTATCCTCCTGCTGTCTGTGGTCCCACCGCCAGGGTCCACACAATACATTGCTTGCTGCCATACGTGACTCCTCCTCCTCCTCCTCCTGCTGTATTTATTTATGAATTTATTTATGTATTTATTGTATTTATAAAGCACCAACATATGACGCCGCACTGATTTTCATCCTCCTGCTGTCTGTGGTCCCACCGCCAGGGTCCACACAATACATTGCTTGCTGCCACATGTCACTCTTCCTCCTGCTGTATTTATCCTCCTGCTGTCTGTGGTCCCACCGCCAGGGTCCACACAATACATTGCCTGCTGCCATACGTCACTCCTCCTCCTGCTGTATTCATCCTCCTGCTGTCTGTGGTCCCACCGCTAGGGTCCACACAATACATTGCCTGCTGCCACACGTCACTCCTCCTCCTGCTGTCTGTGGTCCCACCGCCAGGGTCCACACAACACATTGCCTGCTGCCACACGTCACTCCTCCTCCTGCTGCTGCAGTATTTATCCTCCTGCTGTCTGTTGTCCACCGCCAGGGTCCACACAATACATTACCTGCTGCCACACGTCACTCCTCCTCCTCCTCCTGGTGTATTTATCCTCCTGCTGTCTGTATTCCCACTGCAAGGGTCCACACAATACATTGCCTGCTGCCACACGTCACTCCTCCTCCTCCACCTCCTGCTGTATTTATCCTCCTGCTGTCTGTGGTCTAACCGCCAGGGTCCTCACAATACATTGCCTGCTGCCAGTGCCACACGTCACTCCTCCTCCTCCTGCTGTATTTATGCTCCTGCTGTCTGTGGTCCACCCGCCAGGGTCCACACAATACATTGCCTTCTGCCAGTGCCACACGTCACTCCTCCTCCTGCTGTATATATCCTCCTGCTGTCTGTGGTCCCACCACCAGGGCCCACACAATACATTGCCTGCTGCCACACGTCACTCCTCCTCCTGCTGCTGCTTTATTTATCCTCCTGCTGTCTATTGTCCCACCGCCAGGGTCCACACAATACGTTGCCCCACCCCTTGGAGGTCATTGTGTGTGTGGTAACTCAGCCAGGCCTTGTTTGTTTTCTTACATTGTACAGCGCCACGGAATACGTTGGCGCTTTATAAATAAATAATAATAATAATAATAACTTCATCCAGGATCCAGGAACCTGTCCAGGCAGAGCACCTAAGGAGGGAGTAGGACTTTGTGTGGAGATTTTGGGCTCCCCTGGGCTGGACAGCTCTGGGGGGCCTGGGCCTTGAGAAGGATGGAGGCTCATAAATCTATGGACAGTAGATCAATGGTTGATGAGACTGTGAGTAATGTTGTGGAATGGCACAAAAGTGTTAAACTGGTGCAAGAAACATTGAACTCATTACAGTTTGACTTAAAGAAGCATATAAATAAGTACGGTCAGCCATGAAAGCCGGCTTTTTTAAGACCCAACCCGCAGTTGCTGAAACTGCAGGAGCAGATTGTGTTGCAAAAAAGGAAGCTGGAGGAATTAATACTAAATGGCAGAATGTATGCTGAGGGATTTAAGAATCAAATGCGGTTTGAAAGTGACAGAGCTGGATTAGAGTTGGATGCAAATATGCAGAGTCCGAGAGGTGTACAGGAACAAAGTACAGCACAGAATACAAGCAGAATGGAAGGAACTGGTTCACCTGTAGTGCCTGGATGTAGCAATATGCAGGAGCAGGTTGTGCAAGAAACTGCTGGTTTAAGCAATATGCAGAGTTTTAACAGCTTCTTCTCCCCGCAGTATGGACAAAATGTGCAGCAATTTCCCGGGCAGTTGCAACAGTATGGAATGTATCCCAATTTACACTACCAAAGTTATGCTAACAATATGAATAATCCGTTTTTGCAGCAGAGTTTGTCATTATCCCAATCCCCTTCCCCTTTTCCTAGTGTGTCCCCAAACCTTTTCCCCAGTGTAAATACCCCAAATGTGTCAAATACCTACCTTGTCAGTCCTTCCCCTGTGTGTCCCCCTCCAGTATTGTCTGGCAGTTTCTTTGGGCAAAGCTTGCCCTCACTAAAGATGGCCCCTGGGCCTGGAGTCGGCGTGGGGGCGGGGCTTAGCGGTGGCAGCGGCAGGGGCGAAAATGTGCAAAATGTGTGCATTGGGGGGCTGGGGGAGCATCTGTGGAGGTGGGCAAAGGTGGTCAGAGCTCCCTCAGTGCCCTGGTTGCGGCAGAGTCAGCGGCGGAAGGCGGCGGTGAAACCGGAAGTGACATCAGCGCCACTTCCGGTTCGCCGATATTGCATCCTAGAGGCTCAGATCAGTCCCAGGGGGTCAGCAGAATGGATGCTGCAGCTGAACCTCTGGTGATATGGAAGGTAACTCAGCCAGGGGTACACAGGCTGCTAAAAGAAGGAGGGAGGAGGGGCTGGAGAAGGGGGATGGAAGGAGTGTGAAAAATGTGCAGGGGGAGGAGGGTGGGAGGAATCTCAAGTCTGGTGATAATGTGTTTGGGAGCAAGCAAAATGAAGGTTCTGTGACTGGTGTGGAAAATGTGCAGGGAGAGAATGAGGGTGGGAGGAATCTCAAGCCAGGTGGTAATGTGTCTGTAAACAAGCAAAATTAAGGTTCTGTGACTGGTATGAAAAATGTTTCTTATGCAGGCATGGTTAAAAAAAATGTGAGCAATGAAGTACTAAAGCAAACTGCGCCTGATGTGGCTGGTCAGTCAGCAGCGAATAGGAGAAATGTTGTACGAGTGAGTTACAAACCAGGAGAAAATAGCGTAACATATACACGGAAAACGTTTATTCAGCTTTTGCTGAAGATGGGCTTCAAGGCGGTGGATTTTTATGCCATTTTGGCTCCTGAAAGCCCCCCCTCCTTTTTCGATGTCAGCTTTTTGTCCCCGACCGGTCTGGACACATTCTGGGAGAAGTATGAGAAAATCTGGAAAGCAAGTGAGGAGTGGGCTTGGTTAGTTCCCCAGCCTGTGTCTGGATGGTCTTTGGACAAAAAGGTGACGATCGTGGTCCCAAATGAATCCATCCCTGTGCACGATCTTATGGTATGGCTCAGGAACTATGGGAAACCATTAAATGAGCCAAGAAAGGTGATGGATGAGTTTGGGATCTGGGGGGGAGGTTGGGAGCTAATGGTAAAATTAGACAGAGTGGTTAAGCACATCCCTACGTCTGTCTTTATTGGAAAGGACAGGGTGATTGTCTACTATCAGGGACCGCCTCGTGCATGCTATAAATGCGGTTTTCGGAGCCATTACAGCATTTCCTGCAAGGAGGTGAAATGTTCATGTTGCCATGCCTTGGGGCACTTAGCTAAAGATTGCAAAGATATACGGTGCAGTACATGTCTCAAGTTGGGACATCCGTATGTGCAGTGCCCTGAGGCATGGGCCAATGTGGATGAGGAGGTGGTGAATGAAATGGAAAAAATTCTATAGGAGAACTGTGAAGAAGGGGAGGTCACTGATGGTGGGCCGTCATGTCCAGAGTCCACCGCCTTGGAGTCACAGGTGAAAGTGCCGATGTTTTCATCGGTATTATGGTCAATGCCTCCACCCCCCCCTTCCTTGGTACCGGTGGTTGCAAAATTACCAGCGGGAACTCTGGGTACGGATGCTATTTTAAAAATTGTTGCGCCAGGAGATGGCAAAAACATTTTCTCGATATACAAGGAAGGAGGTTCTGCAGATGGAAGGGAGACTGCTTCTGAGAGTGAAAAAGAGGAGAGGAATGCTCCTAAAACTAAAAAGGTGGAAAATGGTGAAAAGGGGAAAAAAAATAATAACAGAACCCCAAAAGAAGCAAAAACAGAAGGTGTCGGTGGTGGGAGGGGGAAGAACAAACAAAGTGGGGAGGTGAAAGAGAGAGAGGTAGAGGATGCAGAAGAATTTATAGAAGTTAAGTCCGCAAAAGAGAGGAGGAAAGAAAGGAGGAAGCTCCTAACAGAGAAAAAAGTAAATGATAAACTGGAAGAGATTAAAAAGAAAAAATCTGTTCTTGTTAAGAATAAATTTGATGCATTGTCCGACCAATCTGACACGTCTGAGGGGAATGTTGTAAATAGTGATGATGAGGTTGAGGCAGTGGGTATGGAAGTATCCTCTGGTACAGTTTAAGGAAAGTTAAGCAAACTCATTTGCATTTTTGCAAGAGACCAGGCTACAAACGTTGGGTGACATTCATGAAGCTAAGAGGGATTGGCCCTATGGTCCCTCTTATTGGTCTCTTGCGGCTGAGCCTTACACTGGGGTGCCGGTCCTTTTTAAGACCGACATGGTAACTTTTCAGGGAGTAAGTGAGGTTGAGATGGGGCGATGCTTGGTCATGGACGTCTCTGTGAGGGGGCAAGATTTAAGGTTGATTAACATTTATGGACCTCAATCTGAGAGGGAAAGGAAACGCCTCTTCACAGAGATCAAACCATTCACCAGGAGGTGGTCTTTGGTGGTGATTTCAATACCGTAGTCAGGTTAAGGGACAGGAGAGGTACCAAGACCCACCTGGGCTACGATAGTAATTTTTTTAATAGTATGGTTAGGGATGCTGGTCTGGTAGATGTGCATATAAAACACACTCCACATGTCACAGGGTTCACTTATTTCAGTGGTGAGCGTAGGAGGAGGATAGATAGGTTTTTTGTTAAGGAGAGCTCTGCTACCTCATCCCCAAGAGTGCAGGTGGTGGAGTTCTCTGATCACTGTATTCTGTCTATGGTGTTGAATGTTGCAGATGTCCCTCCAAAAGGAAAGGGTATCTAAAGATTAAATTCGTTGCTGTTGGAAGAGGAAAGTGTAAGTGTTTTTTCAGGCACAGGTTACTTCGCTGGACTGTTGCAGCAGTAGGTCTGAGTGGTGGGAGATGGTCAAAAGGCGGACAGTTGGTCTTTTCAAGAACATAGCAAAAAAGAGAGCTTTTGGTAGATATGTTACCTACCAACGCCTGAGGCGGAAACTTGAAATCGCTGTCTCGGGGGATGGTGATCCTGGGGAGATCAAAAGAATCAAGGAGTTGTTGCGCAAGAGTCAGTATGACCGGCATGCTTCTTTGCTTCTGGAAAGGGATTACGGTAAAAATCACTTGCCGGACCCTTATCAGAATTTCAAACAAAGTGTAGCAGTTAAGGTCATCTATGGTCTCAAGGACAGTACAGGATCTCTGGTGCAGTCCAGAGCAGGGATTCTGGAGATTGTGAGATCCTTTTATGCTGGACTGTTGGGTAGCAGGCCTCTTGATGAGACAGTGATGGAGTCTTTCTTGTGTGAAATTCCAGGACTGGAGAATTTAGATGTTCCTATTGCGTTTTTGACGGAAAGAGCTTCTGCTGAGGAAGTGGTGAAAGCCATAGAATACATTGCTGTTAAGAAAACTCCGGGTCCAGATGGATTGACAGCAGAATTTTATAAAGCCTTCAAAGACATTTTGGCTCCTGAGTTAGCAGAGGTTTACAATCGCAGCCTTGCAGAGGATGAGCTTCCTCCCTCTATGAGAGAATCAGCAGTTATTCTTCTGTCAAAGGGTAAAGATTCTTCAATGATTGGGAATTGGCGGCCCATCAGCCTTCTCAATGTTGATCAAAAGATTCTGGCTAAAATAATTTTTTGGCGTCTGAGCCAGGTGGCAAATGAGATGCTTTCTCGCCAGCAGCATTGTTCTGTTCAGGGGAGGAGCACTTTTTCAGCCGTATTAGCAGTCCGGGAGATTCTGGAGAGATGCAGGGCTGCTGGTTGGGGAAAGTATTTACTGGCGTTGGATCAGGCAAAGGCTTTTGGTCGTGTCAATCATGAGTATCTGTGGATGCTCCTTAGTAAGTTTGGTCTGCCGGGGAGGTTTATCAATTGGCTGAAAGTTTTGCATAAAGGTGCTAAAAGTTTCCCGGTTGTCAATGGTTGGGTTGGACAATCCTTTGAGGTTAGATCTGGGGTGCACCAGGGGTGTCCCTTGAGTCCCCTGCTATATGCATTTTCCATTGATCCTTTTATTAGAAGGATTGTGGGTGGAGCCTTGTGTGGGGTTCCGTCGGGCATTGCTGGTGTACCTCCTCTCAGGGTTGTGGCTTATGTTGATGATGTGACTGTGGTGATCTCTGGGCAGGAGGAGGCAGAAGGCGTTTGTGCAGAGATTGCCTGTTACTCATTGGCATCAGGGTCCAAGATCAATCAGGTAAGTGTGAGGCTTTTTGGACGGGTAAGGAAAATGAGAGCTTCTTGCTTCCGGTCTCTTTTCCAGCACCAAAGGAAAATATGAAAATACTTGGCATAGAATTCGGCCTGGGTGATTATGGTCACCAAAATTGGAAAAGCAGACTAAAGTGTGCCGTGGATAAGGTGGTCCACTGGAAAGGTTGGCGATTGACTTTCAGAGAAAGAATTGACATAATCAAAACCTATCTGATTCCAAACATGTTGAATGTCAGTTTTCTCTGTATTTTGCCAGTGTCTCTTCACACAAGAATCTACAGCTTGTTTTTCCAGATGCTCTGGGGAAATAAGATGAACCACGTTAAGAGGAATGTCACTTATCAATCAAGGCAGAAGGGTGGCTTAGGAATGGTCAACCCAGTGGTTTTCCTTTCTCTGTTATTTATTAAGCACAATCTTGGTAAAATGTATGCAGAGGAACTGCCTGGATGGATGGGGATTGTAAAGTATGTATAAAATAGGCACCCCCTCCAAAATAAATGTTTTCCTGTTAGTTTCATAAATGTATATAATCATAAAAGATCCAGATTTGAAACCCTGGGATTCTGTAGAGAGGACACACAAGTTCTCCCCAGCATAGCTGTAGCACTTCCTGTGTTAGGGGGAACCACTTGTACATTCTAGGTTGGTGGGGAAATTTTATGTAGTTACACTGACCCTGCCCTAATGAAAGAATGCCCTCCATCTCATTCCAGGTATTATGATTATTTTTCTAAGTGATAGTTTTGCTAAACTTTACTTGTTAGACGGTTTATGATCTGTCATATGCTAGGGAAAGAGGTTAGAATAGTATAGACTCAGGACAGCTTCCCTGATACTCAGTTCAGTGATTTTAAGACAATGCATGTGGCAGACATAGTGAGCACATGTTATGCAGATTGCTGTTATCTGTGATATGCTGCACTGTATTTGCACTGACGTTATTTCTGAGCAATATGATGTTGTGTATGTAAGATTTTATGTAGTTACACTGACCCTGCCCTAATTAAAGAATGCCCTCCATCTCATTCCAGATTATTCAGGTTGTTTGATTCTCAATAAACACCCAGCCTCTACCCACCCCTATCGCACTGTGGAGTTAATTCATCATATGTGTTACAATTTTGGCACCCAACGTGGGGCTGGGTGAAGATAAAAAGTTAGTAGTGACAAGAGGAGACATTCTGTTTGCACAGGGATCAGAGGAATGAACATGGAGTGTGTACAGGAAAAAATTAGCAGATGTCTAACTCAGATGACAACTAATGATTTGATGAAGATCTGCCTGTCAAAAACCCGAGCGGGTTTTGCCTTTTTCATGATTGCTAACTCAGTAAAGGACCAGCCCTTAAAATAAAGCGTTGCTATCATATAAATCCGGCATAGTGTGGTCTGAACCCTCTATAACAGTAATTATAGATTGACGGTATACCTTGAAATGAATCAGAGCACTCAGTATATGATTTTATATAAAAAATTGTATTTGCTTATCATACAGCATATATACAAAATATGAACAGTTCCAAGTAGTGTTTCCTTATAACAGTATTCCATCGTATCAAGGCTTTAGAGTCAAGCAATTATCAATCTTCTAAGTACATTCAAAAAGTAATATAACGGTTGTGTTATGTAGAATAAGATCAAAAGTAGTCTCATCTGTATCAATAGCTATGTATCTAGTAGCTGTGTAAAACTTGTAGTAATCTTCTTAAAGAAATAACATAAAAAATAGCTTCTAAAAAACTTCTTGCTAACATCTTAATAAAACTTAATGCTGAAAAATTAATAAAGTAAATCACCAGAATATTAAGCATATTACCCCTTCTCTGTCATCTCTTCAGCATCTAGAACCACTTGTGGGAAGGTAGCTTCTGCCTCATGTGTCTTCTCAGGAGATTGTTGGGCTTCTGCAAACTATGAGCTTACAGCTCCTACCTTTATAGGGGCTGGAGGCAATATGGCTGCCTAATCTGGACTTTCCCTGAATCCCAGGCTCTGATTGGCTAAAGCTTTCGTGCGTCAATGCTTTATCATGTTTTGATTTCCTAAGTCACAATATTATTGTTTATAAATTCTTAATTACCTTATCTTGTGGGAATTTACGTCATTTGGAGTGCTTGACATTTGATATAGGGTCATTTCTGACGCACTTAATTAAAAATGGACGTCAGCCATCTTGTCTGTTGGCTGACCCAGACATGGAGACTAAACAATGTCATTTATGACGCATTTCTGATAAAGTGTTCGCTGCTAATTATGTTGGAATGTCTTGGTACTTCCCCAGACATGAGATTGGTCAGGTTGACACTGTAACCAGACCTGTGAGAGCCTTCAGCAATTTAAGGCTTATTGAAACATATAAGGCTTCTAATATACTTATTTAAATATAAAGCTTATTATATAATTCTTCTTAAAACAATTAATCATAAAAGAAATAATTGCACATTAAATCTTAATAATATAAAATCAATGTCTATATTTTTGTCTTTCTTATAAAATAAATATAATGTCCACCGGCAGAGGTCAGCATTTCATAACAAATAACAATTTATTAATAATGTTGATTTCATAAGAATATGAGACCACTAGGTCTTTGTTTAATATTTATATAACTTGTTCCCAAAACATCATGTGTTATCAGCTTTCTGAGACTAGAGCACGTCAACAATTCTTCCAGAACCATAACAATCTCACGAGAATGTCTTACTGTCTCATCTTTCACGGGTAGAATACAGCTTACATGTTTCAAAGTAATAGATTCTATTATATAGGGTTTAACAATAACTATTCCTTTCTTTAGAAGGACTGTATTGATCATTAATATTTAGATTAATAATATCTGTGTATAATAAATATGTGCATTTATAATTACTGCAGTAATGTAAGTTTAACTTGCTTTTCTGTCTTCACACAGAAGCCTCTTTATATGTCAAGGCTACGCACTAGCATAAACAATAATGCCAAAAAAACAAAGAAAAAACAATGCAGACTGGCACTGCGGTCATGGGACTGACTTGGAGGCGACAGTTAAACCAGGAGGAATCAGGGTATTCACCTTATGCATGCACTGAATGCTGAAGCAAACATCAAATATACATGGAATGAAGAGATTGAACCATCCGGCACTGCATGTCCAGGTTTAGCATATTAATCATTTATTGTATCCATTAGTCCGATCACACAGACAAATCCATCAATAGTACATATGCATTGACATACCCTTCCTGTTCCTCGCTGTGGGGTAGTGTGGGAGCAGCGGTCCGCCTGACAGCTGTTTCGCTCTGAGCTGAGCTTCTTCTGAGGCTCCGTGCGCGGTGTTTCACCGATTCTCGGGTACTTTTATAATGTCGGGCAGCCGCTCCGGCTTCCGCATACGTCACGCCGCTGAACGTCACTTCCTTTCCTTACTGTTTACATTCCGTGCGCATGCGTCTATATCTCCGCGTGACGCATAAAAAATGCAGTTGCGCATGCGTATGACCGTTCGCCTATGACGCGAAACTTCAAAACATTTGATACGGAAATAGGAAGTGTTTTTGCGCTCCACAGTGGCTCTCCAATTCTGGGCAGCAAGGGAGAGAGGAAAATATTGTTTTCAAAACTGACTAATTTCCCTATTTCTCTATTTCTCTACACTGCAGGCCTAGGGGTCCAGAAAGCAGGCCATCTCGACATTATCGTTGCGGCCTAATGCCCCCATTGCATCAGTGTTGATTATCCATCTGCTTTCTTGTCTCAATTATCTCTGTTCCCTATTTCCTCCTCTTGATGGGATTTGGACCTGTTCTAGACCTGCGAAGAATAAACAAGTCGTATCTCCTCCATGTTCCATCCGGAAATGTTCGATTAACCTTGTACATCCTTTCCCAGTTTCCACTGATTTAATGTGTTCTCGTACACGTTCCCTCATCTCTCGTGTTGTCATTCCGATATAAAATCGCTGACGCGGGCACCATAT
This sequence comes from Hyperolius riggenbachi, assembly GCF_040937935.1. NCBI lineage: Eukaryota > Metazoa > Chordata > Amphibia > Anura > Hyperoliidae > Hyperolius > Hyperolius riggenbachi. The sequence continues at coordinate 343,833,180 of NC_090649.1, read as the reverse complement.
AATATAAACAATATACCTCGTTCTGCAAGTAATGAAATCCTTCGCTTTATTCTCCACTGGTCCCACTTTTAAATATTTCCCTGTTTTCATATGTGGACACTGTGGACAATGGCCACATTTATAGTTGCCTTTTGGTTGTCCCTGATCTAACCATGTGGTTTTCTTTGGACTTCTGAATTCACTCGATGTAAGTTTGCTTCCTAATGTAGGTGCCCTTTTAAAGGTTATCAGTGGTGGTTGGTCATAAATACCTTTTAGAACTGGATCCCTTTCGATCATTTTCCAATTTTTCATGATGCTTTTTCTTATCTCTCGGTACACTTTTAAATCCCTTCCTTACGGGCAGTTCCTAAGGCTAAGACGAAATAATACCCGGAAAAAGGACTTTGAGGATCAAGCAATGGAACTGAAAAAGAATTTAGAGAGAAGAGGATATGAACCAAAGGACTTGGATATTGCCCTGCAACGTGCCAGTGATGTGGAAAGAAGTTGTCTAATAGAAGGAAGAAATAATAATAAAAAAGAAAAGATAAAACGACAACAAAAAGATGTAGATAGTGATAGATTAACCTTCTCCTTTGAGTATACACCAATGTATCGAGAGATAAGAAAAAGCATTATGAAAAATTGGAAAATGATCGAAAGGGATCCAGTTCTAAAAGGTATTTATGACCAACCACCACTGATAACCTTTAAAAGGGCACCTACATTAGGAAGCAAACTTACATCGAGTGAATTCAGAAGTCCAAAGAAAACCACATGGTTAGATCAGGGACAACCAAAAGGCAACTATAGATGTGGCCATTGTCCCCAGTGTCCACATATGAAAACAGGGAAATATTTAAAAGTGGGACCAGTGGAGAACAAAGTGAAGGATTTCATTACTTGCAGAACGAGGTATATTGTTTATATAGTATGGTGCCCGTGTCAGCGATTTTATATCGGAATGACAACACGAGAGATGAGGGAACGTGTACGAGAACACATTAAATCAGTGGAAACTGGGAAAGGATGTACAAGGTTAATCGAACATTTCCGGATGGAACATGGAGGAGATACGACTTGTTTATTCTTCGCAGGTCTAGAACAGGTCCAAATCCCATCAAGAGGAGGAAATAGGGAACAGAGATAATTGAGACAAGAAAGCAGATGGATAATCAACACTGATGCAATGGGGACATTAGGCCGCAACGATAATGTCGAGATGGCCTGCTTTCTGGACCCCTAGGCCTGCAGTGTAGAGAAATAGAGAAATAGGGAAATTAGTCAGTTTTGAAAACAATATTTTCCTCTCTCCCTTGCTGCCCAGAATTTATCTTTGTGATTGTTTTTAAAAAATTGGGGAATGGATTTTGGGGGGTGTATATGGATGGGGTAATGTGGGACGTGGAGATCTATTGAAGGTGCTGAATCTAGCATACTTAAGGTAGAATATACGAGTAAAAATGAGTCTGAAATATCCATAGGACAAATTGAATGTTCAATTAGATTTAGCCTTCCTTGCCCTTTGCCCTCTGTCCCCATCCATCTGGAATAATGTAAGAATATACATATACACCTCCCCGTTCTTTTTTCTTTCCCCTTTCTTTTAATAATAATACCTTTTATGATTCAGAATATACATATATTTTTTAAGAATGGTTTAATAATAAAAATGTGGTTTTAAGACAGGATTCATTGAGTTACCTAAACAGACAACCTCTAGCTGGATTCAGCACCATCTAGTGGCTCTCCAAATGTCCACCAAGTAGGTTGGAATTGGAGAGCCACTGTGGAGCGCAAAAACACTTCTTATTTCCGTATCAAATGTTTTGAAGTTTCGCGTCATAGGCGAACGGTCATACGCATGCGCAACTGCATTTTTTATGCGTCACGCGGAGATATAGACGCATGCGCATGGAATGTAAACAGTAAGGAAAGGAAGTGACGTTCAGCGGCGTGACGTATGCGGAAGCCAGAGCAGGTGCCCGGCATTATAAAAGTACCCGAGAATCGGTGAAACACCGCGCACGGAGCCTCAGAAGAAGCTCAGCTCAGAGCGAAACAGCTGTCAGGCGGACCGCTGCTCCCACACTACCCCACAGCTAGGAACAGGAAGGGTATGTCAATGCATATGTACTATTGATGGATTTGTCTGTGTGATCGGACTAATGGATACAATAAATGATTAATATGCTAAACCTGGACATGCAGTGCCGGATGGTTCAATCTCTTCATTCCATATAAACAATAATGCTCTGGCTTTTTGTAACCAGTACGTCTATTATCTGCCAGCTTGCAAGTTAAAATAATCTCATAAGCTTTACAGCCTAAAATATGCTCAGATGTCACATAGCAATATTTTAAAGAAGTAACCCAACTTTACAGTTTACAATGAAATTTTGCATAGAACATTAAAACTTAAACTATACACTTATGACATCTTTTCCTGCATAAATAAAACAGCTAGAATTCTGACATCCCCCCTTGCAGGGAAATGATGGCAGATGATTAGCGATCTTCGTAGTTGTTATATTTCTCCAGAAAAAAAAGAATTGTATAATCAAAATTAAAAGTAATGCAATCTTTCATTCTTGGAAAACCTTGTTCATTAAGTAGCGTTGTCAGCTGTGTTGCCTGCCTGACAAAAGACTCAATAGTAAGATTAATATCTTCTCCAATAAACATTTTTTGCTGGTCTAGATATGGCTATAGTCTTTGTATATAACATATGTATGGATTCACCCTTGAATTTGTAATTTCTATCACTGTGGTAGCTTGTGTAGATATGTAGAAAAATTCTAGGCAATATTTGTCACCCATTAAGACATGTGGTAAAACTTAAAGTTCAAAATGTATAAACAGGAATTATGCCGTTCATGTGGCCCCTAGGTTCTTTTGAACACAATACATTCAACATTTTATTGTTAGCTTACAACAGGTTAATTAGTTAGTTGGTTAGTATTATGTATTAATACAGTTAATTACACCTTTCTTATACCACAAGGTTTCTTTCACAAATGGTATGTAGTAAAATAAAGTATGTGTAGTTTACCAGCAGAATCCCATAAAATATCATTTTTCTATTTAAATATAGATATCATATCAAAATGTAGGCATGGAAAAGCTCTTTAGCAATTCAAATTGCAAGCTAACTAGTTGCAGTAGCTGTTTTCAAATATATTCTCAATAAAACATATATATTAACATCTCATTGTTGAAGTTGCTTCTCCACTTCATGTTTCCAATATTTAGGAGTAATTCTCTCTCTTGAATTAATCAGGATCTTTACTGTTGAATTAAAAGTCTCTTGAAACTTATGTTGTAGACTGTCAGCATTCTTGTATGTAAATCTTGGCATGTTTATTTTCTCAAAAAGTCAAATGTGATAGATTATTCTGTAGATTAAGTGTGATATATACGATTATTTTCTTGTTAAGCACAGTCTCTTCTGATGGCAATATTTAATGTAGTTACACGCTTGATCCTGGATATGTCATGTGTAGATCTTCTCTCTGATTGAAGTAGTTCTCCGCAATAATCATTCATTAGTATTGGAATCAGTAGTCATTCAGAATTTTCTTTTCTGGAAACTTCTTTAACAGGTATCATATGTTTCATATAGCTTTCAGTCAAGTGTCTGTAATTTTTGTATACAACATGCAGTTCTCATGATAACATGATAGGATCCCCCCTTGTGCCGCTTTGTAGCATTCTAGTATCAGTCCAGTGTTTTACTAGAAGTTAAGTCTGCCACTTTAACGCATTATTGACAGTTCAGGTTGTTTAGAACATTTCATCTGTAATATTGTCAAATAGTCTCGCATTTAACTCTATATTTTCTGAGTTGACTATGGTTAGACATCTTGCATCTATACGTCTAGTGTGTAGGACAGTCTTTGCATACCATGGCATTTGAAGGCGTTTCACTCTCTTAGTTTCTTCAGTACTTCTCTTATATTTAGGGATTAGGTATTTAATTGATATTTGAACTGTTCTTGCTCTTTAGGTCATGTAGCAGGTGTTCCTCTTGTTATGGTGCATCTTCTTTTTCCACCATCACGCAATGCTAGAACCAGTCATAGGGCAATTTTATTTGTCCCAGGATGCTTTCTTGAAAACTTGAAAAGGATGAGTAACAACAGTCATCTACAAGTTGTATTTTAAACGGAACGTCGTATTGTTTTCCCTATCAGTCGGGTTGCAATTTAGTACAGTTGCCATTCACTGTGCAGAGCTATGTGCAGATTTACGATAGTCCCTTGCTAAACATATCTTTTCATCATTTAGGATATTTTCATATCTCTTGGGCCCATATGCGATTCACTTTTTCTCCTGAGTTTTCTCCTAGGTGATATTTTTAAAATTGTCAATAAAATGCATTTTAAGCCATCATAAAGCAAGAAAATGCTCAAAATAATTTTGATAGTACGTTTTCATTTGCTATTTGGTACTTTTTTAGTTAAAAAGTGCTGGAAAGTTATTTTAATTTGAAGATAAAAAAATATCTCCTAGGAGAAAAGTCAGGTGAAAAAGTGAATTGCATATGGCCCTTGGAATTCAAACAAATGTTAAACTGTCCTTTATTCAGGTGAATTGGATTTTCTCTTTTAATTGTCCATGTATTGCATATTTGAATGTTTCTGAAAAATATTCTTCTGAACTTCATGTGAACAGCACAGTAGTGTAGGGGTTAGTGCTCTCACCTTGCAGTGCTGGTTCTGAAAGACGTTTGTATGTGCTCTCGGTGTCTGTGTGGGTTTCCTCCGGACACTCTGGTTTCCAACTCTTCAGATAGTACTGGAATGGCTAGGTTGGGCATCATCTTCAAGGATAAAGGCTGTATGAGCAAATCCAGCAGTCACTCTTGTTCAGGCGCTGGGCATACTGTTGATGCATCAAGTTCAATTTCTTTTGAAGTCTTCCTTGTAAGTTGCAAAGTTCAGCTTTTGCAGTCATCAAATGTATCAGGTACAGCAAACTCCATTGTATGGGCATTTTTGCGGATAATTGATATTGTCCTCAGCACCTTTGAGAAAAAATAAAAAGGAAGAGGAGAGAAGAGGCAAAACACAAAAAAAGTAATATGCAACATTCTGGTGAATTTTCAGCATAAAAAACTAAACTAACTACTACCTTCCCACTTGTGGTTCAAAAAGAAAAATATTATTGATGCTATATGGTGCTGGGTGCATTCTTATTAGTTTGCTCTAGTGTTCAAAATTATAACAGCAGGTTCCTTCTCTTCTTGCTTATGTCTTTTCTTAAGTTCATCTTAGTTTGTCTTTTAAAAATCAAAGTAGTATTATCCATTTTCTGTAAATGTTGAAATATGTCTTCTCTTTGAAAAGTGTTCATTTTCTTCTTCTGAAATAAAAAAACGTTCATGTTTAAGCTGTGTACCAGAATCCAACAGTAGCATATCATACATGTCTTCATTTGTAGCTTCATGTGTGTCATGGCTTTTTCCTAGCTTGACATCCGTAAGTAAATACTTGTCCATTTACAAAAACATTTTCTCTTGTCATCGGTTGTTCATCACTTTAATAAACTGTTGTCCTCAGCGTTACATTTCTTGAATAGAGTATCATCTTGAAACTGTTCTTCCTAAACTTCGTCAGTAGATTACCTAAGGCATGGTTTTCTCTTCCAGTCTCTTGGTGTACATAACTTCTTTTCTCCTTCATGTATTTAAAAGTCTTCATCAATCTAGGCTTCATTCTTCACATTAGGCATTTAATCATCTTGTACATGTAATGTAGTTTAGTGCAGTCTTCTGTAGTACCAGCTTGATTGCTGTATGTCATTATTGTGAACAGTTATCTCCTTGTTTCTCATGTAGTATGGCTTTCTTCCTGTAACTTTTCATAAGTCTTTATTGCATCTGCTTCTGTATTTGTAGCATGTCAGTATATCGCTGCATAGGTAGAAAAATCTATATCTTCCACATCTTCTTCATATACGGAATCAAAAATAGAATATCTATCAGTCTTTTTCAAAAACTTCTACATTGGCTGTCTTCTTCTATAACTGGATAATCTTGACATCTTAGTCTTGATCTTGAAATCTTGATATGATGTAACAGTCTCTATTGTAGTTTCAAATGTCTATCAAAGTCTTCTTTCACTCATCTTCTGGTATTTTCTATGTCAAAAATCTTGTCCTCTTCTAGTTCATCTGATTTATCTGTAAAACCTGAATATCTCCATCCTCATCTTCTAATGCTCTCTCTTCACCCACCTGATAATCTCATTTATCTTTTAACCTGGTGTCTTCTTCTGTCTGGTCTTTTTTCTTGTATTCCTTCAGGCCCACTTTTCTCTTAGTGTTGTCTCGATCTTCTCTCAGCTGGTGCGTCAACCAGTGGTTGGAGTTGTTAAAGAAGTAAAGGTATGGTTTGGTCCTCATACTTCTCTGGTTACTCCAGTTCCAATTGTTTCTTCTTCAGCTGTTTTCAGATCAGAGCTTCTTATAACATAGCCTCATCAAATGGCTTGTCTTCATGTTGATATCTTTGCATAGTCTTCTAGCATGTGGCTTTCATCGCTTTATCTTAGCGGGTTTCTTCTGGGTGCCTGCAAGGAATGCTTGTTTGGAGTCTTCTTTGGTTCAGACAAAGGAGATTATCTTGTGAGACTTCCAAGCTTCAATAGCAGCATTTTCAATTCTTCTTTAGTGAAACCTTCTTAGTATAATGTATCACAAAAATAGAGTCTCTTGATGCTTCTTAATAGGATCTAGCCTCAAAAATGAGTAGAGATTTCCCCCCTTGAGGCTAGGACTATAAAAATTAAAAATCTTCTTTAACGGTCACTTCTGTATGTTCATCTGTTACATCTCAACATGGCAGCTGCTATATATGAGTCTTCATCACTCTTTTAGCTTCTCATGATAAAAATAAATAAATAAATTAAAAAAAAACAACACTTCAATCTTCACTACTTGAATCTTCACTAGTGCGTTCTTCTTTTACTTATTGGCATAATAGCTTATTAATGTCTGTATAAAAAGACTGTAGTAGGCTTTTTTTTTTCTTTCTTTCTTATCTTCAACAAAAAAACTGAGATCAGCAGTCATATAAAAAAAATCTTTAATTTGTAATCTTGAGAGAGAAAAAGAAATCAAGTGTCATATCTCTTTAAGTCTATCTCTGAATGCATGTTGTGTTGCTGTCAGTTGGAGGATTGTCTTGTCTTCTCCTGTGTCGGCATCTGATAGTGCTGGCCACACACTAAAGATTCTTGTTCTCATATAAATACAAAAATAAAAATAAAAATTTCTTCTTACATCTCATTTATGTCTGCTGTAACTTGTCTTGTATCTGTAGTCTTCTACTTTTAAAGAGCCATACCTCTTTAAAACAGGATTTTTCCTTTTCTTTAAAAAAAAATAGTTATAGGAGCTTTTGCTTTCATCACAAAGTCTGTTCAATTCTCTAGTATAAAAAACAATGTTAATTCTCTTGATAGTAGGATCTCTTCATATATATAAAAAAATGTTCTTTGTTTGACAAAAACTGTTCTCTCATTTTTCTTTTTTCACTGAGCTTGTCTCAAAACGTTTTCTGCACTTCTAAGGTAGCCATTTTCATAATGTATAGCTATATACTCTGCTTCAGTATGCTGATCCAACATAATCTGCTTCATTTTGTCAGAAAAGTACATGTAGCGCTATTCCTTTTCTTAGGCCAAAGTATTTATTTTCTCTTCTAAGTCATTTCATAGACTATAAACTGAGTGTGCTCACTAGTAATTCTCTTCTATGAGATTTTAAAACATAAGAATATCTTCCTTCTTTGCTTCAGATTTTTGGATGCTTCATATGCATTTCCAACTCTATATTTGAGTATATAAGTACTTTTTTATTCTCTTATCGCGATAGAAAACTATGGTCTATATTTCCACCATAGAAAGTATACTTCAAGATAACAATCAAGATAACCATCAACTGTTGGGCGCCAACTGTCAAAAACCCGAGCGGGTTTTGCCTTTTTCATGATTGCTAACTCAGTAAAGGACCAGCCCTTAAAGCGTTGCTATCATATAAATCCGGCATAGTGTGGTCTGAACCCTCTATAACAGTAATTATAGATTGACGGTATACCTTGAAATGAATCAGAGCACTCAGTATATGATTTTATATAAAAAATTGTATTTGCTTATCATACAGCATATATACAAAATATGAACAGTTCCAAGTAGTGTTTCCTTATAACAGTATTCCATCTTATCAAGGCTTTAGAGCCAAGCAATTATCAATCTTCTAAGTACATTCAAAAAGTAATATAACGGTTGTGTTATGTAGAATAAGATCAAAAGTAGTCTCATCTGTATCAATAGCTATGTATCTAGTAGCTGTGTAAAACTTGTAGTAATCTTCTTAAAGAAATAACATAAAAAATAGCTTCTAAAAAACTTCTTGCTAACATCTTAATAAAACTTAATGCTGAAAAATTAATAAAGTAAATCACCAGAATATTAAGCATATTACCCCTTCTCTGTCATCTCTTCAGCATCTAGAACCACTTGTGGGAAGGTAGCTTCTGCCTCATGTGTCTTCTCAGGAGATTGTTGGGCTTCTGCAAACTATGAGCTTACAGCTCCTACCTTTATAGGGGCTGGAGGCAATATGGCTGCCTAATCTGGACTTTCCCTGAATCCCAGGCTCTGATTGGCTAAAGCTTTCGTGCGTCAATGCTTTATCATGTTTTGATTTCCTAAGTCACAATATTATTGTTTATAAATTCTTAATTACCTTATCTTGTGGGAATTTACGTCATTTGGAGTGCTTGACATTTGATATAGGGTCATTTCTGACGCACTTAATTAAAAATGGACGTCAGCCATCTTGTCTGTTGGCTGACCCAGACATGGAGACTAAACAATGTCATTTATGACGCATTTCTGATAAAGTGTTCGCTGCTAATTATGTTGGAATGTCTTGGTACTTCCCCAGACATGAGATTGGTCAGGTTGACACTGTAACCAGACCTGTGAGAGCCTTCAGCAATTTAAGGCTTATTGAAACATATACGGCTTCTAATATACTTATTTAAATATAAAGCTTATTATATAATTCTTCTTAAAACAATTAATCATAAAAGAAATAATTGCACATTAAATCTTAATAATATAAAATCAATGTCTATATTTTTGTCTTTCTTATAAAATAAATATAATGTCCACCGGCAGAGGTCAGCATTTCATAACAATCTATTAATAATGTTGATTTCATAAGAATATGAGACCACTAGGTGGCATCATTGTCATCTTTAACTAATTGGGAAAACAACTTCTTTGTTTAATATTTATATAACTTGTTCCCAAAACACCATGTGTTATCAGCTTTCTGAGACTAGAGCACGTCAACAATTCTTCCAGAACCATAACAATCTCACGAGAATGTCTTACTGTCTCATCTTTCACGGGTAGAATACAGCTTACATGTTTCAAAGTAATAGATTCTATTATATAGGGTTTAACAATAACTATTCCTTTCTTTAGAAGGACTGTATTGATCATTAATATTTAGATGAATAATATCTGTGTATAATAAATATGTGCATTTATAATTACTGCAGTAATGTAAGTTTAACTTGCTTTTCTGTCTTCACACAGAAGCCTCTTTATATGTCAAGGCTACGCACTAGCATAAACAATAATGCTCTGGCTTTTTGTAACCAGTACGTCTATTATCTGCCAGCTTGCAAGTTAAAATAATCTCATAAGCTTTACAGTCTAAAATATGCTCAGATGTCACATAGCAATATTTTAAAGAAGTAACCCAACTTTACAGTTTACAATGAAATTTTGCATAGAACATTAAAACTTAAAACCATACACTTATGACATCTTTTCCTGCGTAAATAAAACCGCTAGAATTCTGACATGCCAATTTGTGAAAGCACCAGAACAGAGTATGGCGAGAGGCAAAACGCACCGCCATTTTAGGAGAGTAATTGAAGATGTGCTGGATGAATTGGTAGAGACTGAGGAGGAAGACTCTGCTATGCTCTTTCTGCAGGAAACCAAGCAGTTCATCTCAGAATTACTGAAGAATGTAACATGTGATAGTAAGGAACAATCTGAGAGTGAATCACAGCAAATAGAGAATTTAAAGGGACAGTACCGCATTATGCAGGAAAAGTTTCAAGAGACTACTAGATTGATGGAAGAGCATATAAAGGAACTCAGCATGAAAAATAAAGAATCTACAGATAGTTCCGCACAAGGACCAGTGACAGTTACTAAAACACATCACTTCAGCAAACTGCCAGAAGTTGCAATACGAAAAGACTTTAAGATCTCAGGTCAGATTGGTGAAAGGGGACAGAAAGACAAACTATCCTACACTAATCTGATGCACCAGATTGACTCAGGACTAGTGTTGGGTGAACATCTAGATGTTCGGGTTTGGGCCGAACAGGCCGAACATGGCCGCGATGTTCGGGTGTTCGACCCGAACTCCGAACATAATGGAAGTCAATGGGGACCCGAACTTTTGTGGTTTGTAAAGCCTCCTTACATGCTACATACCCCAAATTTACAGGGTATGTGCACCTTGGGAGTGGGTACAAGAGGAAAAAAAATTTAGCAAAAAGAGCTTATAGTTTTTGAGAAAATCGATTTTAAAGTTTCAAAGGGAAAACTGTCTTTTAAATGCGGGAAATGTCTGTTTTCTTTGCACAGGTAACATGCTTTTTGTCGGCATGCAGTCATAAATGTAATACATATAAGAGGTTCCAGGAAAAGGGACCGGTAATGCTAACCCAGCAGCAGCACACGTGATGGAACAGGAGGAGGGTGGCGCAGGAGGAGAAGGCCACGCTTTGAGACACAACAACCCAGGCCTTGCATGAGGACAAGAAGCGTGCGGATAGCATGCTTTGTACCACCATGCAGTCATAAATGTAATAAAGATAAGTGGTTCAATAAACAGGGACCACGCGGCAACGCTAACCCAGCAGCAGCACACGTGATGGAACAGGAGGAGGCGCAGGAGGAGAAGGCCACGCTTTGTGAGACACAACAACCCAGGCCTTGCATGAGGACAAAAAGCGTGCGGATAGCATGCTTTGTACCGCCATGTAGTCATAAATGTAATAAAGATAAGAGGTTCAATAAACAGGGACCACGCGGCAACGCTAACCCAGCAGCAGCAGCAGCACACGTGATGGAACAGGAGGAGGCGCAGGAGGAGAAGGCCACGCTTTGTGAGACACAACAACCCAGGCCTTGCATGAGGACAAAAAGTGTGCGGATAGCATGCTTTGTACCGCCATGTAGTCATAAATGTAATAAAGATAAGAGGTTCCATAAACAGGGACCGGCAACGGTAACCCAGCAGCAGCAGCAGCAGCAGCAGCACACGTGATGGAACAGGAGGAGGCGCAGGAGGAGAAGGCCACGCTTTGTGAGACACAACAACCCAGGCCTTGCATGAGGACAAAAAGCGTGCGGATAGCATGCTTTGTACCGCCATGTAGTCATAAATGTAATAAAGATAAGAGGTTCCATAAACAGGGACCGGCAACGGTAACCCAGCAGCAGCAGCAGCAGCAGCACACGTGATGGAACAGGAGGAGGCGCAGGAGGAGAAGGCCACGCTTTGTGAGACACAACAACCCAGGCCTTGCATGAGGACAAAAAGTGTGCGGATATAGCAGCAATGCTTTTTGCCGCCATGCAGTCATAAATGTAATACAGATGAGAGGTTCAATAAACAGGGACCGGAAACGCTAAACCATCCCAGATGTTCATCGGTCATGTTACTTGGTTGGGATCCAGGAGTGTTGCGTAGTCGTTTCCAATCCAGGATTGATTCATTTTAATTTGAGTCAGACGGTCTGCATTTTCTGTGGAGAGGCGGATACGCCGATCTGTGATGATGCCTCCGGCAGCACTGAAACAGCGTTCCGACATAACGCTGGCTGCCGGGCAAGCCAGCACCTCTATTGCGTACATTGCCAGTTCGTGCCAGGTGTCTAGCTTCATGCCCGGTTTCAGGTCCAGCGGTGCCAGCCACAAATCCGTCTGTTCCTTTATTCCCCTCCAAATTTCCTCCCCTGTGTGCTGCTTATCCCCAAGGCAGATCAGCTTCAGCAACGCTTGCTGACGCATGCCAACAGCTGTGCTGCACTGCTTCCACGATCCTACTGCTGCTGGTGCTGGGTTAGCATTTCCGGATGAGGTACAGCTTTGAGATGCGTTGGAGGAGAAGGAGTCAGAGAGGTAGGTGCTGCTGTTGTTATCCAGCTGTTTGCGGCGTGGGCAACACCCGTGCCGTAGCAGGTGAGGAATCGCTGCCAGGCTCCACAAGGTTCACCCAGTGCGCGGTAAGGGAGATGTATCGACCCTGGCCGAACGCACTCGTCCAGGTGTCAGTGGTGAGGTGAACCTTGCAGGCAACGGCATTCTTCAAGCTTCGGGTTATTTAGCTGACCACGTGCTCATGCAACTCAGGCACTGCAGAGCACGCAAAGTGGTAGCGGCTGGGAACCACGTAACGTGGGATGGCCACTGACATCATGCCCTTGAAGCTGTTTGTCTCCACCACTCGATATGGCAGCATTTCGCAGGCCAGAAGCTTGGCTATGCTGGCTGGCTGTTACTGCCACGGCCCGGGGGTCATTTGCTGGCAATTTCCTCTTGTGCTCAAACATCTCAGAGACAGACAACTCAACCGTAGCGCTGCACACCGAAGGGCTGTTGGTTGTTGTGTTTGATGAACACTGGGAGACCTCAAGAGCACTAGTCCGGAAAGTGACAGTGTCAGCATCGTCTGATGTTTGTGAATGTTGTGAACCACGCAATGGCTGGGCTACTGCTGCTGCTGAGGCGGGTCTGGTGGTGAGTCTGGTGAACCCAAGGGAGGCAGTGTTGCTGGTGGTACCCTGTCCTGCCGCGTTTGCCCACAGAGTGGGATGTTTGGATAGAATGTGGCGGCTCATGCTGGTGGTGGAGAGGTTGTTAATACTTTTCCCCCTGCTCAGGCGGGTCTTGCACACCTTGCAAATCGCCATGGTAACATCCTCAGTGCAGTCTTCAAAGAAAGCCCAGACTTTAACTGGCTGAGGACTCGGACCTCGTGCGTGATGTGCTGGTGCTGCTTAACCCACTGCTGGACGCTTGAGAGGTCATCCAAGTAATTATCTGGTCCTGTTCTTTTGGATCTGTGAGGGTTGTTGTCCTGGACAACATGGGCAGTATTGAGTGGGTTTTCTTGGGTGCTCCCCTGTGGCCTGTACGTGAACCGTCAGGGGAAACACCTCTTCCCTTGCCCCTCCCTCTTTCACCGGATTTCTTCCTCATTTCACTTATCCTTAAAGTACACGCTGACTGGCAGCAGTACAGTGGCAGTACAGAAATGCTATACAGTGGTGGGTGAGCGGTGTACCACTATTGTCAGCAGTGACACAGAGCACAATGCTATACAGTGGCGGGTGAGCGGTGTACTACTGTTCCCAGCAGACACAGAGTGGAAGTAAACACAATGCTATATAGTGTGGCTGAGCCGTGTACACAGAGTGGCATTAAACACAATGCTATATAGTCTGCTATATAGTCACCCCGAACAGGGTGATGTTCTGCAGAACCCGAACAGTGGCAAACACTGTTCGCCCAACACTACTGGGAGGGAACGCAGATTTTAGTACCTAAACACACGATACAACATGTTTTCCGGGGTCGGACTCTGAGGCACATACAGATGGTCCCGATCATCATCCTCATCATACAACTCTTCTCCTGAGTCTGACCCACCCACCACCTCTGCCACCCCAACATCCCCAGACACAGACCCCTCATCGTCCTCAACATTAACTTGGGATGCTGGCCTGAGCCAGACCTCCTCCTCCACATCAGGCCCCATCATCTCCTCAATGGCAGCCCTCATTAATCGCTCTGGCGACGGACTGATGGACACAACGTTCTCCTCCGGGGAGGGCTGCTGCTGACCACTGGCTGCTGGGGTGGATGTTATAGCTTGCGTGGGGCGTTGGCTGTTGCTGTTGTTGGGAGTGCTGCTCACAGCGGAGGTCTCTGGGGAACTCATGTTGAGCTCATATAGTGGTTGACGGTGAGTGGAGTATTACTGATCCCAGCAATATACACACTGACTGGCAGAGTACGCAATGCTATATAGTGTGGCTGAGCGGTGTACACAGAGTGGCAGTAAACACAATGCTATATAGTCTGGCTGAGCGAGCGGTGTACTACTGTTCCCAGCAGAATCAGAGTGGCAGTAAACAATGATATATAGTCTGGCTGAGCGGTGTACACAGAGTGTCAGTAAACAATGGTATATAGTCTGGCTGAGCGAGCGGTGTACTACTGTTCCCAGCAGAATCAGAGTGGCAGTAAACAATGGTATATAGTCTGGCTGAGCGGTGTACACAGAGTGTCAGTAAACAATGGTATATAGTCTGGCTGAGCGGTGTACACACAATGCTATATAGTCTGCTATATAGTGTCAGTAAACAATGGTATATAGTCTGGCTGAGCGAGCGGTGTACTACTGTTCCCAGCAGAATCAGAGTGGCAGTAAACAATGGTATATAGTCTGGCTGAGCGGTGTACACAGAGTTTCAGTAAACAATGGTATATAGTCTGGCTGAGCGGTGTACACAGAGTGTCAGTAAACAATGGTATATAGTCTGGCTGAGCGGTGTACACAGAGTGGCAGTAAACACAATGCTATATAGTCTGGCTGAGCGAGCGGTGTACTACTGTTCCCAGCAGAATCAGAGTGGCAGTAAACAATGGTATATAGTCTGGCTGAGCGGTGTACACAGAGTGTCAGTAAACAATGGTATATAGTCTGGCTGAGCGGTGTACACAGAGTGTCAGTAAACAATGGTATATAGTCTGGCTGAGCGGTGTACACAGAGTGGCAGTAAACACAATGCTATATACTCTGGCTGAGCGAGCGGTGTACTACTGTTCCCAGCAGACACAGAACAGTAAACAGAATGCTATATAGTGTGGCTGAGCGAGCGGTGTACCACTATTCCCAGCAGACACAGAACAGTAAACAGAATGCTATATAGTGTGGCTGAGCGAGCGGTGTACCACTATTCCCAGCAGACACAGAACAGTAAACAGAATGCTATATAGTGTGGCTGAGCGAGCGGTGTACCACTATTCCCAGCAGACACAGAACAGTGAACAGAATGCTATATAGTGTGGCTGAGCGAGCGGTGTACCACTATTCCCAGCAGACACAGAACAGTGAACAGAATGCTATATAGTGTGGCTGAGCGAGCGGTGTACCACTATTCCCAGCAGACACAGAACAGTGAACAGAATGCTATATAGTGTGGATGAGCGAGCGGTGTACCACTATTCCCAGCAGACACAGAACAGTAAACAGAATGCTATATAGTGTGGCTGAGCGAGCGGTGTACCACTATTCCCAGCAGACACAGAACAGTGAACAGAATGCTATATAGTGTGGCTGAGCGAGCGGTGTACCACTATTCCCAGCAGACACAGAACAGTGAACAGAATGCTATATAGTGTGGCTGAGCGAGCGGTGTACCACTATTCCCAGCAGACACAGAACAGTAAACAGAATGCTATATAGTGTGGCTGAGCGAGCGGTGTACCACTATTCCCAGCAGACACAGAACAGTAAACAGAATGCTATATAGTGTGGCTGAGCGAGCGGTGTACCACTATTCCAAGCAGACACAGAACAGTGAACAGAATGCTATATAGTGTGGCTGAGCGAGCGGTGTACCACTATTCCCAGCAGACACAGAGTGGCAGTAAACAGAATGCTATATAGTGTGGCTGAGCGAGGTACACAGAGTGGCAGTAAACAGAATGCTATATAGTGTGGCTGAGCAAGCGGTGTACTACTATTCCCAGCAGACACAGAGTGGCAGTAAACAGAATGCTATATAGTGTGGCTGAGCGAGGTACACAGAGTGGCAGTAAACAGAATGCTATATAGTGTGGCTGAGCAAGCGGTGTACTACTGTTCCCAGCAGTGACACAATGACAGGGGGGACCCTGGCTAGCGTGGCTGGAGCGCGAACTACCCTGCCTGCCTACCCAAAGCTAAACCCACAGACAAATGGCGGAGATATGACGTGGTTCGGGTATTTATTTACCCGAACCACGTGACCGTTCGGCCAATCAGAGCGCGTTCGGGTCCGAACCACGTGACCCGTTCGGCCAATCACAGCGCTAGCCGAACGTTCGGGGAACGTTCGGCCATGCGCTCTTAGTTCGGCCATATGGCCGAACGGTTTGGCCGAGCACCGTCAGGTGTTCGGCCGAACTCGAACATCACCCGAACAGGGTGATGTTCTGCAGAACCCGAACAGTGGCGAACACTGTTCGCCCAACACTACTCAGGACTGCAAAGAGGATATACTGAATCAGAGATTGTAGAAGCAGTAGTCAAAGCTATCAGTCCTGGACTGAGTCTTAGAGGCATGCTAGAAATGAAGAGTGAACTGACCTTAGTGCAACTGAGAATTATCTTAAAAAGTCACTACAAGGAGGAGAACGCTTCTAACTTGTACCAGCAGCTAATTAACATCTCACAAGATAACAAAGAATCGCCTCAGAACTTTCTATTCAGGGCAATTGAATTGAAAGACCAACTTTTGTTTGTATCTGAGGGAGCAGACAGGGATGAGCAGTTTGGAGCTGAACTTGTACAAAATAAATTCTTGAGATCAGTAAGCACTGGACTGATAAGTGATTATATAAAGTTCCAGCTAAAACAATATTTAGAGGATGTTTCTGTGACTGATGAGCTATTAATAGAAAAAATGAATGAAGCAGCTAACATGGAGATGGAAAGAGAACAAAAACAGAAGAGATGTCAACTCAGCAAGCCTGTGAAACGAACTGAGTGTCAAGCTAATTCTCTATGCCAGCCTCCAAATCCAGTCTCTGTGGCCAATACTACCTCAGTAGGGCCAATGGCACAGCCAACCATCTGTACCCCAACAGATCAGCTGCTCCAAAACAGAAAACCTGATCTAGAAAAAGCAATTCTACAGATGCAAAAAGAGATAGAAGAAATGAAAGCACTTTTCCTACATGGCACAGAACGACAGAAACCTGCATATAAAAGACTGACAGTCACACAAGGAACTAGAAGGAAGCTCTGTGAATATTGTGAAAGTTCTGATCAAGAAACTGCATGTAATCACTTCTTCAAATGTGGTCAGTTGGGACATTTAGCAAAAGGATGCAGAGTGAATAAACAGGACCAGGGAAAAGGCAGAGGGTTGCTGTCAAGGGACAGACAGTAACCTGCAACACAACAGAGTCCCAAGAAGCCAGTGAAAGGATACCATCTATAGCAACAAGCACTGTAAAGGACAGTCTATGTTTAGATCATTCACCAGAGGTACAAGGTTATAATCCGCAGAACCAACCTAGTAAAGTTGGTAGACCGCAACTAAAAGTGAAGAATTTGACATCAAGACACCAACGAAAGTTACTGGATCTTATTGGAAGGAGATGCCATGTGAATTGCAAGATTGACAATATTCCAGTCGTTGCCTTATGGGACACAGGATCACAGGTTAGTTTGGTCAATGAAGCCTGGAGGCAGAAAGTTCTCCCACATACAGTACTCAGATCACTAGAAGAGTTACTAGGCCCTGGAGTTTTATGTGTAAAAGCAGCAAACAAAACAGACATTCCTTTCCATGGATGGATTGAAGTAACCTTCCAGTTAACTTCTAACAGCAACCGCATCAAAGAGCTACTGGTGCCAGTAATTGTATCAGAAGATCCCAGAGTCGCTGAGCAACCAATCATTGGCTATAATGTGATTCAGGAATTATTTAAAGAAGCATCAGAAGAAGGAAAGCATTCTACCTCTGATATTGCAGCAATGTTAGCAACAGCTATGCCAGTGTAATCAAACACAGCAGAGCTCCTGGTTAAACTACTGCAGTCTGATTGTATTGAGACCAGCAATCCATTAGTTAGGACTACGGCGAAGAGCTAAAGAATCCCTGCGAACACAGTTACCAGTATCAGGTGTCATGTTCATACACAGCCTGTGATGCAAAAGCAGGAAGTACTCTTTACCCCAGATAATGCTTGTCAGTGGTCTAATGGACTGTGTATCAATGAAGTTTTAGTAACAACACAACAAGGACAATTCTCCAAGTTAAAGATACCAGTATGGAACTCATCTAAGAAAGACATAATTTTATCAGGCAAAACCAAGATTGGATATATAGAGCAGATAAAGACAACTTACCCTGCACCACTGAAGATGAAACAAGTACAGCAGGTACCTATCCCTTCCATGAGCCATCTCTCTCAACTGGAACTAGAAAGTATGATCGACAGCCAAAGTTACTGCACCAGAGAACCGACTCATCAAGAATCATGGGATCCACCAGTATCTCTAGAGCACTTGACCAATGAGCAACAACAAATAGTGAAACAAATGTTGAGAGAAGAATGCAATGCCTTAGCAAAAGATGGCTTAGATGTTGGATGTATTCCTTCATTACAGTTACGCAGGGATGCTCGGATGTGCCTCATCCACGAATTCGGAAATCCGCGTGGTTGCAAAAAAAAATCCGCATTCGGCCCCGCCGCATGCGGATTTTCGTCCGCGTCCACGCAACCACGCGGATTTTTTCCCGTGAATGGCGTAATCACGCGCGGATTCACGCCCGGAGGCGGATTTTCTTTTAACGTTAATAACAAAGCCCCCATACATGCTACAGTCCCCCAAATAGCATGGATTATCGAGGTGATAAGGGGCAACATAACTTCAACATAAAAAATTCCCCCCCAAAATTTTTTTCTAGAGAAAATGGATTTTAAAGTGAAATCAACACTTTAAATGGGGCTATTAATTGGTAATAAGTGGTTTTAAAAAGGGATATACGCGTTAAGCAGTCAAAGAGGTGAAGGCGAGTTCCAATGGCACTTGGCGGCGAAGGTACCGCTGGAGGAGGATGAGTGGCTGACGGCAAAAAGGCTCCAGAGAGGTTTTTGTAATTTTTTTTTTTGCAGCAATTAGCAATGACATCGCAGCAGAGTTGTCAGTGGACACGGGCAGTGTGAACGCAGAGTGCAGTGGTGGTAGCGACTGAGTCAGGAGAAGGACTATGCAGGCGGTCAGTTCAGCAGCACAGAAGGACCACGGCAACATACTGGTGGTAGTAGTAGCAGCACAGCGTCATAGTGCTGGCCAAAAAATTAAATGCACCCGGTGACCCGGGCAGTGTGAACGCAGAGTGTAGTAGCGACTGAGTCAGGAGGACAAAGCGGGCGGTCAGTTCAGCAGCAGCAGCAGCACAGTAGTAGTAGCACAGCGTCATAGTGCTGGCCAAAAAATTAAATGCACCCAGCGACCCGGGCAGTGTGAACGCAGAGTGTAGTAGCGACTGAGTCAGGAGGACAAAGCGGGCGGTCAGTTCAGCAGCAGCAGCACAGTAGTAGTAGCACAGCGTCATAGTGCTGGCCAAAAAATTAAATGCACCCGGTGACCCGGGCAGTGTGAACGCAGAGTGTAGTAGCGACTGAGTCAGGAGGACGAAGCGGGCGGTCAGTTCAGCAGCAGCAGCAGCACAGTAGTAGTAGCACAGCGTCATAGTGCTGGCCAAAAAATTAAATGCACCCGGTGACCCGGGCAGTGTGAACGCAGAGTGTAGTAGCGACTGAGTCAGGAGGACAAAGCGGGCGGTCAGTTCAGCAGCTCAGAAGGAGGACCATGGCAACTTACTGGTAGTAGTACCATAACACCAAAAAATTAACCAAGGTAGGCACTAGGCAGGTAGTAAATGTCTTTATAAAGGCAGGCATAGTTAACAACAGCACATGCAGCAGCCACTTCATGTCCCCCTGTGTCCGACAATAGGGGCCAGAAACTCACCTTCCACCCAAGCCTGGTTGATTTTCAGGAAGGTGAGTTTGTCCACAGAGGCGTGGGAGAGCCGAGAGTGCTTCTCTGTGACCACGCCACCGGCCGCACTAAAGCATCTCTCTGAGAGGACACTGGAAGGAGGGCAGGATAGGAGTTCCAGGGCGTACTGGGAAAGCTCGCTCCAGATGTCCAGTCTCTTGACCCAGTACTCCAAGGGGTCCACGGGGCTGTCGGTGTCATTGAGCCCGCTGGATGACCCCATATAGTCAGACACCATGGTGGTCAGTCGTTGCTTGTGCTGGTTGGTGGTGGATGCTGTGGCGGGCACCTCTGTTCTGGGCTGCTGCACTGCATACAGGCTCTTGCTTAGGCTCTTCAGGTCTCCGGGGCGCCAGTTGCTGCTGCTGCTGCTGGTGGTTGTTGTTGTGCTGCTAGTGGCAATGGCAGGCACCTCTTGCTGGCTTGGCAGAGCAGTTACAGTGGGGGTGGAAGGCTGGGGGAATGCTTCCAGTAGTCTGCGCACAAGGGCCTCCTTCAACTCCCTTGTGCGTTGCTCGGTGGTGGATGGCGTCATTAAGTCTCCCAGCTTCCCCTTCAGACGGGGATCAAGCATCAAGGTAATCCAGATGTCCTCCCTTGAACGCATCTGGATCACCCGGGGGTCCCTGCGAAGGCAGCGCAACATGTGCACAGCCATGGGAAACAAGTGGGCCCTGCCAGCAAGATCTCCCTCGTCCTCGCCATTGTCCCATAACGCATGCCTGTCCTCTTCCTGTGCCATGTCGTTGTCCTCCTCAAACCGCCATCCACGTACAACGCCTGCTGCACTCTGCTCCTCCTCCTCCTCCTCATTCAGGTTAGGGACCTCCAACTCTTCCACTACCTGCTGTGAGCCCTCCTCTGAGCTGGACTGTGCTGCCATCTGCTCCTGTTCTTCCAACTGCCTCAGGGCTTCATCCCCACGCTCAATTAAATTGTCCATTGCCTGCTCCAGTAGACAAACCAAGGGCACCCACTGGCACACAGAGGCCCGCTCCTCACTGACCATCTTGGTTGCCTCCAGGAAGGGACTCAGCACCAGGCATACTTGCTGCATCAGTGTCCACTGAGTGGCAGTAATCATGGGGACTTGCTGGTTGCTGGGGACACTTGGGTCTAGCATGTAGGCCCTAAGAGCCAGCCTGTGCTGACACAGCCGCTCCAACATGGCCAGAGTCGAATTCCAGTGAACTGGCATGTCGATGATCATCCGGTGTTGTGGCCTTCCATACTGCTGCTGTAAGGTGGACAAGAGTGCAGAGGCAGTGGCTGACAGGCGGAAAAAGCGTACCACCGCCCGGGCATCCTGCAGCAGCTCGCTCATCCCCTGGTAGGTGCGCAAGAAGCGCTGCACCACAAGATTGAGCACGTGGGCCAAGCAGGGGATGTGCTGGAGGTTTCCCTGCTGCACTGCTGCCACCAGGTTGGCCCCGTTATCGGCTGCCACATACCCCACTTCCAGGCCTCTGGGGGTCAGCCACCTCCGCTCCTGCTTCCTGAGGGCGGCCAGGACGTTGGTGGCCGTAAGCCTCTCCTTCCCCAGGGTCACCAATTTTAAAAGGGCTTGGCAGTGCCGAGGCTTGGCGCTGCTGCTGCCGAGGCGGGCTTGCTTTCCGGGTGCTGAGGGAGTGTCGTGACAGGACCCTTCTGCATCCCCCCTGATCCCGCGTGGTGGCACCACTAGCTGGGCTGATGCGCTCTTGTCCTCCCTCCCTTCCACCAGTGTCACCCAGTGGGCCGTAAAGGACAGGTAGCGACCTGTCCCAAATCTGCTACTCCACGAGTCCATGGTCACGTGGACCCGCTTGCCCACAGAGTAGTCCAGGGAACGGGCCACGTTTTCCACCGCAAACTTGTGGAGTGCTGGGATCGCGCTCCTGCTGAAATAGTGGCGACTGGGGACTTGCCACTCGGGGATGCCAAATTGGAGCAGCGTCCGCATGGCGCTCCCCTCCTGCACCAGGGAGTAGGGAAGCAGCTGTGATGCCATGGCCCGGGCCAGCAAGCCATTTAGTTTGCTGATCCGCCTGTGGCTTGGAGGCAGAGGCTTGGTCAGACCCTGAAAGGTGTCGCTCAGCAGGGTCTGACGACGCTGGGATGAAGGGGAGACAGAGGAGAGAGACGAACACTGGCTGCCAGCCTCAATGTCTGTGTCCTGAGCAGCCGAGGTGGAAGAGCGCTTGCGTGCTACTACTGCTGCTGCTGCTGTGGGGGATTCACGACCCTGAGGGAGGGAGGATGCTGCTGCGCTGGTGGGCCTTCTGCTCTCAGGAACCCCTGCCAGCAGTGCCTGCTTCCTCTTAAAGTCCGCATACTCGCGGCAGTGGCGGCTTCTCAGGTGGCCCTGGAGGGATGAGGTACCCATCTTGCTCAGACTTTTCCCACGGCTCAATCTTTTGCTGCATAACCTGCACACCGCATACCTTTTGTCATCAGTACATTCCTCAAAGCAATCCCACACTGGTGACTTTAATTTACTGCGGCCCCCACTAGCAGAGGGTGCAGCGGAGCAATGTGTGGTAGTAGTTGCCGGGGGTTGCATGGTGGTGGTGCCGGCTGAAGCAGTGTCCTGTCTACTTCCTCCACGCCCACTGCTGCCGATGCCCCTGCCCCTGCCTGACATATGGCGATATCCTTGCCTAGGCCGAGGTGACTCATCATCCTGCTCTGACCATTCTTCCACGGACTCAGCAGGCTGCACATAGTTAGGGTCCACAACGTCATCATCAGCAGCATCATCATAATCCAGCTCTTCCTCTGACTCCCCCGCCTCCTCTTCTGTCCCTACATCCCCAGACACAGACCCCTCTTCTTCATCACCAGAACTCAACAACGCTTGTGATTGTGGCCCGATCTCAATCTCTGCCACATCAGTCCCCAGTAAGTCCTGTGCTTCTTGCATCAGCAGGTTCCCAGATGCCGGACTGAGGGACAGAACGCTGTCATCCTGGGAGGGCTGCTGACCAGTGGGTGCTGGGGTGGATGTCACAACAAGCGTGGGATGTTGGCTGCTGCTGCTACTGCTTGGAGTGGTGCTCACAGTAGAGGTCTGGGAGGAAGTCATGATGTCCATGAGTACGTCAGGTTCCATTTGCTCAACCACCACACGGGGACCAGAAACTTTAAAATATTTGGACAATGGCGTCCGCTGACTCGGCCCAGGCTTTGCTGCCCCCTTTTCTGCTGCATCACGACCACGTACAGCTGGGCGTCCTCTCCCTGGACGTGGAGCAGTCCCAGAAGTGGCTGAGGCAATTGAACTCCCTTTCCTCTCACCCCGCGAAACCCTGCCAGACATGTTGCTAGTAATGAATCACTGGATGCAGTGGGCACAGTACAAGGTCACTGAAGGATGCAGTGGGCACAGCACAAGGTCACTGAAGGATGCAGTGGCCACAGTACAAGGTCACTGAAGGATGCAGTGGGCACAGCAGTGGGCACTGGATATACAACTAGGTCACTGAAGGATGCAGTGGCCACAGTACAAGGTCACTGAAGGATGCAGTGGGCACAGCAGTGGGCACTGGATATACAACTAGGTCACTGAAGGATGCAGTGGGCACAGTACAAGGTCACTGAAGGATGCAGTGGGCACAGCACAAGGTCACTGAAGGATGCAGTGGCCACAGTACAAGGTCACTGAAGGATGCAGTGGGCACAGCAGTGGGCACTGGATATACAACTAGGTCACTGAAGGATGCAGTGGCCACAGTACAAGGTCACTGAAGCTCCCCTCCTGTGATTGGTTGCTAGGGCCTGGCTGGGGCACTCTGATTGGCCTGCAATGTGTCACTTCCGCATAGTTTGACGCATTTCCGCAAACCACGACTTCAGCCCCGGGTTTCACGAGCGTGAATGCGGATTTCTGTCCGCATTCACGCGAAGCCGAAGTAGATTTTCGTGGTTGAAAATCTATTCACGGCTTAGCGTGTCCGAGGCGGAATGCGTCAAAATGGTCGTGAATCCACGCGTAAGCGTGATCACGACCTGGCGGTGAGCACCACTGAGTTACAGATTCATCTAAAAGACAATACGCCAGTCAAGAGGACCTATATGTCAGTTCCAAAGCCTCTTCATGCAGAAGTAAAAGAGTATCTGCAAGATCTGCTGAACCGTGGTTGGATTAC